>NW_017728912.1:18555012-18638243 GCF_001723895.1 Crocodylus porosus
GGTTGTGGGGGGGGAGCCAAATACAAGTTCAATCAAGGTGTCATTTTCCCTAAGGCCAGCTCTAACCAGACCCTAACAACTATTTTAGAGAAGATCAATGTTATGTATGTGTAAAAAGGGCTTGTAGGATAAGGTCCATTAATCAAGCACTTCTCCTCCCTTCAAAAAATAGCTGAATTCTTTAGATCTGATTCCTAACAATATTAATGTAAAGTAATAATCTTGATGACAAGTGTAATCAGTGTTTTCTTTTATCGTTACCAATTTGCCTAGAATTGTTTTAGTGTTGGTAAGTTAGTAAATTTGCACTGTTTTAATTACTGTAGAAAGTGGGCAACTAGCAGATGAAATATATGTGAGATGTTAATATGTAGTTCAGGTAATAATAACTGCCAGATGAGCATAATTGTTCAAAATGACAGTAACCAAGGCCCCGTGGTCCTTGTCTCATCTGAAAACAGACAGACGTGACATATTTTAGATATATTTTGAAAACCTATAGTCATTACAAAGCTAATCCCCTGGATTTGACCATGCAGTTCTCCCCATCTTCCCAACTTTGCCCCTTTCGTAACAGATACAACTCCTTAAAGTTACATCTGCTGAAAATTCTGGAAGAACAATGAGTTCGGCAAGTGATGAGGAGAAAGTGAATGGTACGAGAGCTGTTATATTAGCCTTCTCTTCTCACATAAAGGAGCTCCGAACATGCTGTTAGACACAGCACTTTATTCGAAGGGGTTTCACACATGCATTTTTAATCAGGATTATATTTCACACACATCTATCATCGCTTGCAAGTGCAGCAGGCTAGTCTTCCTTGAAAACATATCAGCTCTCTGCATTTGCCGTTAACTATTTTTTCTTTGTATAAATCTACTGCTTGGTGACCCACAAGACAGTATTCTATTAAAAATAATAAACTGCTTATGCTCAACATTGCACATAGCTGTAGGATTCCTGTAATACAGCATATTTTCCTAGGTTACCTTTGTTGCCAAGTAAATAATATTACCACTGCCCTTAAATTATTTACCAGAATCAGAATATGACAGATTAGCCTGCATGCAGTAAACTAACTTGTAAGGTACATGATTTTGCTTAGCCTCATAACTTTGTACGATAAATTTTATGCTCATTCTTATAACCATTCTCCATGTGGAACTGAGAAGAGGCAAAGTGCTCTCTCATCCTAGGAAACAGAGGGAATCCCCAAGTATCTAATGCCAACAAACCCAAATCCAGTGGGGAGCAAGTATATAGATACAGTACCTATATAGATACAGGTACAATCCTACCTGACTTGTTTTTTTTAATAACAGCGAGAACTTACCTGAAGCATTTAAGTAAAGAAGCTTGCCTATAATGAAAATCCTTAAATTTCTAGTCATTTACCCAGGATATGAATAATACTCCAATTACAGTCATATATATGTCCGAGGTACTTTTTTTTTTTTTTTAAGTAATTCCCTTACAAAAATATTGTATGGCACTCTCCAGTAGAAGCTCATCACTGCTGTAAATCACAACCTATTTCAACCTTTACTCTGTAGAACTGTATTATTTTTTATAAAAATGGTCACCTTCATGGCCAGCCTGTATCATAAAAATATTTAAAAAAATACACAAAGCTAAACAAAAAAAAGTATGCTTTAGCCACTACATTCTTGCTCTTCACTTAATGAACAGGTTCAAACAACAGTTTACATTCCTTATGGAAGAGTCATATAGACTACAGCAAGCATAAAATCAATACAGTTCTACAGAAAATTAAAGTAGGATTTTTCAGAAGTTACTTTTTAAAGTAGCATTTATTATGATACAAGTTTCTTTTAATGAATGTACAGCATTCTAGGGACAGGATATAATGTTATATTAAATTCCAAAGAATAATTCAAATTCCTAGAGAATGTTACAGTTTTATGCTACCTTGTTTTGACTGTTCAAAAGAGATATCAATTATTTAACTACACTGCAACAAAGTATCAAGCTTTTAAAATGTGCATTGGCACTTATAAACTGGAACTGACGTCTTTAAACTATCTGAGCCTTTCATAAAAAAGCCTCGTTATCAACAGAGCCACTCAAAATGCTAGTTTCCTGAAGAGTTTCCTTTGTTTATTTGTTTTTACTCTCATTGCAAAAACAAGACGACGTTCTGTAAACAATGCTTTAAGCACTAAAATGTTGTACATTAGGCCTAGCACACTGGAGATGAATAAAACTAGTGTCTTAAAATAGATGCAACGAAGAGAGGATTTCATGGAAGTGTTTCAATGAAAACATCACTTCACCATGTAAAAATGCACTGCAGCAAAGCCCTTTTAAAAACTCTCTCGGCTGGGAACTACTGTATATCGACATATGCCCTGAAAAATTCATACCAACACCAATTGCACAGGGGCATTGTTCACATGAAGTAACTGTATCTATATGTTGTCAAGCAACTGGTCATAAAAGCACTGAATAAAAAGGCATTTGAAATATGATACGACTGAAAATACCACAGCTGATTTTTTATATTCTCTGACGGATAAGAACAAAAAGACTTTCAGACAAAGAATTTAGACACTATACCATGGCGTTCAACTTCCAAATGTAATGTAAAATATTGCCAAATGTTTGACAGAACAAAAGAAGTATAGTAAAATGTTTTACAAGTGCAAAGCTATCAGGATTGGAATGAAATTCTGTTGTCCTGATTAAGTCACAGGATTTTTAATTACACTATCATCATCATAGTCAGAACAGCTTTCTGAAATATTCAGTCCTCACAAACCTTTGGCAGAGGGTTAAAATGAGGCAAGAACTACAAGGTTGTTACTACATTAATTCTATGTCTCTAATGCACAAACGTTTAACTTTAAAACAACAGGAATTTTACTTTTTTTTAAAATCACGCTAGAGACAGGTCTTTGCTTATATGTTTAACATCTGGATTAAAAACAACTCCAGAGCCTCACTGAATTCTGCAATTATATTAATGCCATTACTCTTAAGTGCCACTCAGAATTTTCCTCTTCAGGGCTTTAGCACTTCCAGGTGGTACAGATGCAGGACAGAAAGATTTTTACCCAATTCTCTCCATTTCATTTTAAAGTAATCTTTAATGAACTTTGTCAATTTTTAAGGCTAAGGCTGAACTCTTCTCCTACCTTCTGAGATGCAGAGCTCTCTAATGTGGTGGAAAGACTGTGGTTCTCCTATACAAGGTAGGATATAAGAAGCCCACACAGGAGGTCAGTAGGCCGACACATAACACCAGAGAGCTCAGCATCATCTAGTACCAGAGGCCTGCCATTATGCCAACACTCTAGTCCTCCCCTCCTTCAGAATTGGAAGTTGAAGACTAAGGGAACATAAATTACTCTGGTGTAATAGATACGGAGTTGGTTTTGTGACATTAAGGAAAAGGCTCTGTAGAGTTCTTTAGTATCTAACCATGCAACTGAAGCACGGGATTAGGTTTGGAGGCCAGAGGAACATATCTGGTTGGCTATGTCCACTCCAGAATAGCAATGGCCATAAAAGAATTGTGGGGCAACTATTTTCCATCTCATTTTTGGTTTCCTCCCACACCCACAAAGAAGCCTCTCCACTGGCCTTCCACAAGAGGAACTATAGGGAAGCAGGGTGAGAGGACCAGCTTAGGCTCATAGCCATTAAGACTAAGCAAAAAGCTAAAGAACTCTGCCTGTGCCTCTCTGTAGGGCTGCACCCAATCAGAACAGAGGGGCACATTTTAGGACCCAAAATCTTGGCCAAGGAGGTCTAATGTTAAAGAACATGTATTATTTCAGGTTTTCCTTATTACTTCCTTCATCCCACTCCCACCATAGTCTCCAAGTGAAATTGTGCTGGTTCATAATATTCATTTATGTATGCTAAGTAATCCAAAAATAACTTTATTTAGGAAAATGATACCTTTTCATTAGGGTCTGGTTTAAGTCATAGGTTCAGCTCATGATGCAGCAGCTCCTTTGATTCTGGAGCTCCGCACAAAAGTGCAGGCCCAACCACTTGCTTCTGATGGCTGGGAGGTTAAAGCTGAGATGTTAAATATGCTACAATTTTTCTCCCCCAGCCATCACAACCGAGCTGGAAGCAGCAGAACTGGCAGGGCCTCTCTGCCAATCAGTGGGGGGGGGAGGAGGCAGGACTCCAAGATTAAAGGAGCTCCTATACCATGAGCTGGGCCCATAGTTTAAAAAAGGCCATATTTATACCAGTGGTGCTCATCCTCTGGCCCATGGGGCTTCCCACAGGTCTGGAAATTTGGTGGCAAAAGAGCAGTAGCACTGCCTGCCTCTGCCCCTGCTTCTGGGGGTGGGGTGGTGCAGTCAGTGTGGTTGAGGGCGACCATGGCTGAGTGACTTAGAGGGTGGACCCAAGAACCTCACATGGCATGCCGGCACAATACAGTGACAGTCTATGAAGCATAGCATGGTGTGTGTGTGTGTGGGGGGAGGTATATGGTCATATGGTGCAGGGGTGCTGCCACAGTGTAGCAAGGCCCCTGCCACCAAATTGCCAAGCTTTGTGGGCCAGATGACATGGCACTGCATGCAAAATGGGAGCCTCAGATATTATCTAGCATGGGGCCCAATCTGGTGCATGAGGCTGAAGACATGCACATAATCAGACTCCATATGGGACAGCTTCCCCATGCTGGATCAAGGGAGTGGATCCAGGCTGCAGACTGACTCCATATCACTCATCCAGCCCACAAGGCCAAAAAGTTGGGCCCCACTGTCTTATAATATCAGCAAGCCCCCTCCAAGAAGCTTTAGGATATATTATCAATGGACAGTAATAGATTTTTTTATTAATAAAACAGATATAATGCCCTAAGAAGCTATTGCAATCTATATATCAAATATCTGCCATTTAATAAAAAAGTCACTGTGACCTGTTGATTAAAAATTAACAGTATCCATGCACAAGCCACATAAATTCTACAGGAACCATGACAATCTAAGCAAGGGCTGTCCAACTTCTGCATGTCCAGGGGCTGCAGGCCCACCAGCTACATATTATGTCCCTTGCTACACTGTGCCAGCACCCCTGCACCATATAACCATATACCCCCCACACACACACACCATGCTATGCTACACAGACAGTCACTGTATTGTGCCGGCATGCCAAGTGAGGTTCTTGGGTCCACCCTCTAAGTCACTCAGCCATGGTCGACCTCAACCACACAGACTTCACCACCCCACCCCCAGAGGCAGGGGCAGAGGCAGGCAGTGGAAGCAGAAGAAGGGAGGCAGAGACCATAGAGTCCAGTGGCAGCAGCAGCCAAAGCAGTGGGGGGAAGCAACGCCTGGACTGGGAGCCCAGTGGCCACAGGTTAATTCCTTGAGGTCAGGGCAGGGTGCATGTGGCCTGTAGGATCCCCAATGGACAGTGGTAGTCTAAGGAAAATACTCAATTATTAAGAGAAAATGTTAAGGCCCAAAACCTGTCCAGGCAGGTAGTGCTGGTCATGAAGGTGACCACCCTGCTCTCCCTACTAAACCTTCAAGCAAAGAATTTCAGAAATCACTCTGTGCTGCTGTCTTTGTCTACAAACCAGGTTCTTCTATAAATGGTGTTGAGGCTACAGGAATGGCTACCAAAGAGGTGCAAAAGAACTATAGTAACAAAAGTAAGGGTCACAGAAGAGAGCACCTGTCCCAAGGAAAAATTAAAGCTGTGGCAGAAAAAGCTGTGTAAATGAGGCGCGAAGGAAACTTTCAGATACAGCACAGCTGGGGAGAGAGCAAGGCAGGGAAAATGAAAAGTATATAGAGTTGAAAGTGAACCAGAACAGCCCACAAACTGGAAAATGTATCAATGCTTCCAGCATAAAAAATGAGCATAATAAGTAGTCATAAAACGAGTATTGCCTCCCTGTAAACAACCGTAACTATGGATGAACCTTGGAGGTTTGGATACTTCTTCCAAACTTACTTGAATTCTCTGCCTCTCCTTATTCTGTAAAACTAGGCCAGATATAATTCAAGGACAGGCTTCTTTATAAGAGTCTTTATATTTCTACTTCTGGTTGTGACCAGAAATACCAAGAGAATGTTGTGTGATATTTTTGCAACTGGTCACTGAAACCAGAAATGAACAGAAGTTACCCAAACAGTTCAGAAACCTAAAAAGTCCAAATATTAACTCTACACAGGAACCAGTCAAAAAAACTAACTGATTTTGTGAAACGGACAAAGGCTTGGAGATACGGTTTATTATTTTTATTCACATTCCCTTAAGGTGCTAGGCTGGGTCTTGGGAGAGCCAGGTACAATTTCCTGCTCTACCATAGACTTCCTGAGTGACTCTGGACTAGTCATTCAGTCACTTTGTGCCTTGGTTTCCCATCCGAAAACAGGACTAGTAGTAATGCCCCACCTTAGCGGGGTGCCGAGAGTAAGAATATACTAAAGATTGTAAGGGGTTTTGATACTATAGTAATGTGGGAGAATCCTAAGAGTGAAACCTAATCCCTAGACAGATTTCATCAAAAAAATCAAAGCACACATATTTTTAGGGACCTCACAGAATTTAAAAGCCTCACAAGATGGTGGTTTAACAGTCACATCTGGAGAGCTACAAGGGCATATCATAAAGACAGTTTTACACCACTTTTGTGCAACATCCCATTTCTGAGGCCAAGTCAGTCCCCTCACCCTCCAACACTTATTAGAGTTCTTCCAAGTTGCACCAACATGTAAGTTATGCCACCTGAGAAGCACTGGGCTTTCTAAACACATTTCTTCACTGATGCAAGTTACCCACAACATATCCCCTAGACTGAAGGAGTGGAAGATGGGGTTGGAAACAGGTTCATTAAACTACCTTGAGACATCCCCATGCTAAGGGAAACCTCAGCTGGTTGTTTAAACTAGCTCTCTGCATCTTTTGTATGGAGAATATTAAAGGGACCAGAGTGAGAACCAGGATCCAGGTCTTAGAGTTAAGTTTAATTAAGATGTGGTTTGTCAGTATAAAAACTGCCATCACTCCTAACTCTCTGTATGACACGCAAAATCCTGAACCTATTGAAGTCAATGAGAGTTTTACTATTTGACTTCAATGGGTCCAGATTTTCACCAGATGTTTCTAACAAAGCTCAGTAAGCCAACTACAATCTTTCTTTCCCTTCTACTCTAGCTCACATTCAGGTCAACCAGTCTGGTACAAGACAGTGTGCATTTATGGTACACTAGACATCATTTAACAAAAAAATGAGGAAAGTATATATTATTAAGGTCATGAACCAACCCGACAAAAGCAAAGAAATTACTGACAAAATTTTTGTAGACTTTTTCCTGCATAAACAGTCCAGGATCACATCCCCTAATGGTATTTAATTATATACTTCTGCAGCATTAAAGGACTGATAGCATTTCATTAAACAAGCTAAAAGTTTTTATCTTAAGTACTATAATTTTTCAGTCAGTCTACTCTCTTCAGCCAAGTAGTATATCTTGTTGAAAAATGTCATATTTTATCATCACATCTGCACTGATACTGTTGAGACACACCAGGAGTTCTGTTTCTGGCTGTATTATCAGTGAATCCTACCATGATAGGCAAAAGAATAAAAAGGTCAGCTGCAGACAAGGCAACTGTTGCATTTGATGGGTTTACTAAATTAACAATATATGTGTGCAGTTGCTACTAATATCCTACTGAGCATCTCCATTGCAAATGGTAAGCTAGGACTGACAAATGATAGGACAAAGAGAAACAAGAAGAACATTTATTATTGTATGTTATATATTTGGGCCAAGATTTTTCTGAAATGACAGCCTAAAGTTAAGCTCCTCAATCCATACCTGGATGTTTAAACAAACTGCATTAGTATAAAAATATTGAGGACCTAGCAGTTCCTACTGAATTAAATGGGCTTTGGGAGGTATTTAGGACTTTGAAAGGTAAATATATGGTCAGGTAATTAAAGACTATATAAAGGAAGAGACCAAATTAAAGTTATGCAACAGCTACACCATTTTCTGAGTTTTGAATGCCTCAGTTCACAACCCTAACATATTTTTTGGTATGGATTGTCTTATAGTTTCTTTGTTGAAAAGGGGAAAAAAAAGTAAAAGAAATAAATTTCTTCATCTTTGATTACTTGCTACTTATCTTTTAATTATTTGCTGCTTAAGTAGAATGGCATGGCACTCAACATTCTGGCCCCATGAGCTCTATGAATGGCACGGGACCAGTCCACAGGCCAGATCCAGCCTGAGGTCGGCAGGCAGGATGCGTCTGTGGCATAACCCCGTACATCATTCCAGCCCCAAATGCTGGATTAGACTGTGGTGTGGCTCAGTGTGCCAGCACAATCTGATACTTCTTGTTCTGGGTAAAGGGCTTATATGTGGGAAGTGGAGGGTCAGCTGACACCAGCCAGCCACTCAAGTGATAGGGAATGGGCAGAGTGATAGGTTCTACTGGAAGCTTCACACCAACTTGGACCAGCCTGGGCAGCTAGCTATGGGGTGGTAGGCAAAGCAGTGGCCATGCTATCAGACCAAGCCCCCAGGTTCAAGGCTGCAGCCTGACATGTATTCTATACCAAGGGCATAAAGGCACGCTTCTTACAACTGTTTCTTTTCAATCACTGATTCCCCAGAGTTTCAGGCACTCTGAGAAAGGAGAAGGGGAGTTTCAGGCACCCTAGGAAGGAGAACTGGATACAGAATGTATCCAACACATCTAAAAGAACTCCAAATACTGGAAAATAACTTCTTTCCTTCAAAGGCTTGTCCATATGGGTATTCTACCAAGGATGATACCTCCTGAAGGTAGGTTTCAGAGAAGTGAAGTGAAGTGGAGGGCTAATTTGCCACACCCTTTTGACACTATGTGGTTATGGAACTCTTGTGGCAAGAAATAGTAGACTTCCACATCACCATCTCTTGCTTCTTGGTTTTCAGTCTAGTGGTTGCAAGAATATCTTTTTCGTGTGGCCAGGGGTCCCTCACTTTAGAAGCTTCTGCAAAGTCACATTGCTACATGGAGCGTATTAAATATGCTTTAAAAGACATTTTCAAAGGCGACCACAAAAGTCCCTTGGGCTCAAGTGAAATGGTTTGTCTAGCTTAATGTAGCCCAGGATCCAATTAGACCATCCTTGGGAAGAAATTTCAGTGTCTTCCAGCTATGGAAACAAACAGCCAAGGAGACTTCTGGGAAGGCACAGCTCTCCATAGGAAAAAGGTCAAAACTCTTCATGTCTAGCATAAAAATGCTTCACCTCCCAAAGACTGAGATTTCGAATTAAAAATAGCGGATGAATTTTCTGGCTAAGATGAAATTCCATGACAATACTGGGTATACATGTGAAGCAAGTCTGCCTATTATGACAAAATGCTGAACTTGGGGGATGCCACCACCATTGCTATCTTGATGTAACTGACCTCACAGGCAGATGGAGCAAGTTGGCAGGTGACCACTAGTTCAAGGAAAAGCAAAGATCAGGTTTCAACCCCACTGAGGGACAGGATCTTGTACCAGGGGGTCACCTCAGTCAAGCTATTAGTCAATACTGCTGGGTAGGGAAAGAAAGATTGACTCTTCATAGGTGGGTGGCAAAATGAAGGAGCAGATAGGTATATTTTGGCAGAGCTGACTGACTGGTCACCATGCTTCAGCTCAACAAAGTAATCAAAGACTCTGAGAATTGAGGTTTTATGGGGAGAAAGAGCTCTTGCATGGCATCAGGTCAAAACTCTAGTTTTGCTGGGCAAATTAATCTAGTATAGCCTTTTTATGAACAAGGTTGACTCTGATGTGTCCTCCTCCTGTTCTGTGACAGCATGTTTAGGGGCAACTGTAAAATCTTTAAATCCTCCTTGGCATAACACAAGGCTGATTCAGCCAGGCAGAATTAGAGAAATGAGGGAAGCATGTAAACGTAACTGCTGAGACAGGTGATCATGATCTCCAAAATCACTCCTGGAGTGAGGGACCTCTGGCCACAAAGAAAAAGGTCCTTGCTGCCACTAGACTGAAGACCTAGAAGCATGAGGTGGTGATGCAGAGGTTTACTGTTTCTTGCCATAGAGGTTCCATAATCACGCTGAGACAAAAAGGTACTGCAGATGGAACTGCAGTCATCCTCAGAGTCAAAAGAAGAATTATACAAGGAGACCTAATTTGGCAGTGGCAACTGACCTGGAATTAAGGATGATTCCTTAATCAGCCCCAGACCTGAACCAAAAGGGCAGTGGGGTCCAGAAGAGTAGTGGGGCACTCTAATTCAGGCAGGACAGATGGGTCATTCTATGCACTGAACCAAGGAGGAATCACAACAAACAGGAGAAGTGTGCATGGGATACGACTAGATGATAGAAGCCTTCAGAGTTGGATTGTGCTCAGCACAGCAGCTGGTGTTGGTAATGAAACACTACGTGCCAGCGTTGACAGTGGTGCTTCAGCACTGGTTTGTATGATGGTCAGGTGTGAGAGGGGAAGCTGGGGAGTGCATAGAGCATTTTTTCTGGAGAAAGCAATGCCAATAGTTAAGTGTGGGGAGAAAAATGGAGGTTCAGCTACAGAGAAGCCATGTGACACAAGCCAAGGAATTCCATTTCTCATTGAAAACAACTGAGACTGGAAGAAAATAATAATAAAAACTAAAATAAAGCTAACTAAATACAGAAAAGAAAAAAGGGTACTAAAAAGATGCATATGAATGACAGCTGTAAGCCAAGCATTTGGTCTGGAAAAGACTGCAGGGGTTCATTGGAAGCCAAGACAACTGAAAAAAACTGAGGCGCTGCACTGTTTTCATGACCTTAGCATGGAGCATGAAGAAAAGCCACATGCATGTTTTCTGTACAGTTACTGCTAGGTTAAAAATTCTCCAAGCTTAAGTACTTGAGACACATGTGGGTACACACCAGAATGTACACATGGACAAGGAGAAAAAAAGCCAAAGAACATTAATGAAGTCATAAACCACTTAAGAAAATCCACCACGCATACGAAAAACACATTTTAAAACCTTATGATGGAAAAACAACAGGTAATTTTTACCAGAACAACAAGGGATTCTTCTGCAGCTAGTGACTACTAATCTGACAGCATGTCAAATGATTTTATTTTTAATGCAAGACAGTTATTCCTTCCAATTTTTTTTCAAATTTTTACAAGTAATAAATATAACACAAAATCTATGGAAAAAAATTCTACCAAGTATCAGCCAGGGATTTCAGAGGCTGTAAAAAAAAAAATACAAAAGTATGACCTCTAAAATAGAAATGTATATATAAACTTACTGCTAAATCTTGGTCCTACTGCCCACACATCCAGACAAGTGTGAATGTGCGTGCAGCATGGGTGCCACAGACCCGTCTGCAGCAACACACCTAGTACATGCAGGCATGCCCTGCATTGCTACCTTGCAGTGCAGGGGGGCTTTTTGACCCCAGGAGATCCTGGCCAGCCTCTGGTTTTGGGCAGCATGTACTGCCACCATGTGCGCCACCCAAAACCAGAGCCTGGCCAGCCTGAGCAATGCTCCAGCTGCTGGCTGGGCTCCCAGCTGCAGGAGTGCTGCAGCTAAGGCCCCCATAATCCCAGGTAAGGCTGCTAGGGTCAGCACAGTTGTTGGCCCCAGCCTCCCTTACCCCACCAGCAGTAACCTGCCGCATGCTAGAGCATGGGCATTCCCCAGGGACAAGTAGCAGAGGCACAAGGTGTGCTGCTGCTACTCATCCTTGGGGAAATGAATGGCCCACACTCATCTGGACACAGCCATTGATGTCTATAGGAGTTTTGCCACCGACACAAAGGCCAGAAATTCACCTTTGGTGCTGTTTTATGCTCTGCAACTAACAAGAGTAAAAAATGATAATTTCATATAAATAAGAATAACCTGCACTTAATACAATGAGCATTCACACACATGCTACCAACCAACAAACTTCAACAGTTTGGGGGAATGCATTTATAAAAGAAATACATATACATCATATACGTATCTGAAAATTTCTGAACTTTCTTCCAGTAAAAATGAGTTCTTTTTGTTTCGTTATCTCAGATTAGAAGATTTTCTGATATCAGGCTCACCAAAAATACCAGAAGCATGTTTAAATTCCTGCTACCTCACTAACCCTGAAAGAAATTTGGTAGACGAACTACTTCAGTTCTCCTGGAATACCTTTACACCTCTCATCCCCACGCACAAAATTATACATATTTGTGTCACTGTTAAGATTAAGCTTCAAAGCCTTCCACTCTTCCAGTTTCAAGAACTGTGGGACAAACTTACATAGCAAATGGCTATCTTCCTTCTACTGACTGTATAGTCAAACTGTTATCTTTCCAGGGATGGGGAAGGGGAGGTGGGGGGCGTTGAAGAAATAACCTTCTTCTATTCACATGAAAAACCCAGACTTTCTGAAAATTCCCACATTTTGCCTAGCATATATGTGCCTGTCACAATGAGCCACTAAGAATACATGTACAATGGGCACTTGGGATCCATCAGTCTTTCCATACCATACCATCAGAAGCTCAGCTCTCCAATATAGATATTGCTCTTCTTGTCATAGTTTGGCATTTTGTCTTCTCATTGCAAACAAAGATTACCAAATTCTCTTGAATATCGAGAAGCAGTTTAGCTCTAGTCTAAATGAAGATTACTACTAGTCTTGGTAGCAACCCACTCCTGCCCCCAATACATCTTTGAACCTTTCTTGCATCATTAATTCCTAGGTACATAAATCTTGCTGCACAGCAACAGCTTCTATGCCACTATTCCTAAAGGGTCTGACCCCAATTTCTCCACGCTTGTTCAGTGAAAATTTCTAAGAGTGATCACCATTATTACAGTCTTCATTGCTCCTGGCAGTTTTCTCCTGTGGCACCAGTCAACGTTTTTTTGAGGTTTTTTGTTTGTTTTGGTTTGTTTCAATCTGGAGGTCTGGCCCAATAATTTCCCAATCAAAAAAAGATTAAGATAGAGCTAGTTCTAAATCCAGGTTCCAATAAATGCAAAGTTGCATTTCTGAGCACCCAGCTTTTGTTTTCTTCTTTGAGGATCAAAAAGGAATGAAAAATAGCTGTGAGTGGAAAAACTATACAATATTTTCCAGTGTGGTGATTTTAAGTCTCACACAAGAGAGCAAACTATGATCTCGGAGTACAAATTCCATTAAGAATTATTTTATTTATGACACTGTGTTTTCAGTCCACAGAATTAGCCACTCCATTTTGTGACTAAGAATCTTGTTACATGGTACTTTTGGGTGGCTCCTGGAGCTCTTAACACCTGGATTGTCCGCACATTAACACCAAAAAACAGTTTCAAGCACTTGTTACGAGGCTTAAAGTGACGCCACTCCAGGGCAGGATTATCTTTGATCCCTGTTACCCAACTCATGTTACACTAAGGTTTAGCCTAGAGTGGCTAAACCTTAGTGTAAACAACCCCTTCCTCCCAACCCCGCTGGCCCAGGTTGGGCCCACTGCCCTCCCACACCCTCTCCAGCACCCCAGATCTCCACTTATTGCACCTCCCCACTCCTCTCTCCCATTTACTTGTGTCTGCCCACACTGTCTGTTCCAGGGGTTAACTTGCCTACCCATCTGCTTCCACCACCACTGCTGCTCTCTGGGTGGGCTCAGCTTAGAGAAGAGCAGCAGCTAGGCAGGCAGGTTAACCCTTCCCTGCCTGCTTTCCTGGGACAGTCAGCACAGGCAGCCAAAAGTAAGTGGGAGGGAAGGAGGGAGAGAAGGTACCCCAAGGGCCAGAAGGGGGATCCCTGGGGATGGGGAGGAACCACGGGAGCCCTGGAGGGCAGAGGAAAAGCCCAGAATGGAGAGGAGATTCTTACCTTTCAGTCCTCCAGGCCCCTGCTGGCCTAAAGTGTGACTTCCCCAAATTCGACCTAGCATTGACACTGATCAAAATTTGTGCAGCTCACAGTATAACGTGTAAGAAGGCCCTAAGAATAACCAATGCACTGAGAGCTAACCTACATTATCATTTAGCTACTGAATGGCTTTAATTCTTTTTTTCAAAGATGCAACTGGATTAAAAAGAGGAAACACTTTTCTTGTGTCACCTCATTAAGTATACCAGAAAACATAACATAAATGAATATACTGTGTATTTGGTTTTTAAGAGATGGCCTTCATCCATTGGAAATGTACAAAAATGCTTGAATTCATAGGCAATGACACACAAAATTGCCTTATTTCATTACACTGCTGCCAATGCTGCACCTCCTGATATTTAGAAAACTACTGTGAGCACGTTCTTTTACTCCTGCCAGTGCATATTGTAGTAAGATCAACAGTTGCATCTTGGTGGTGCTCACTGCCAAGACAATACTTCTCAATCCCAAATGCTCTGAAAATATAATCATAACAGTGATTAACTAATGTTCTACAAAGACAGGAAACAGAAGTAGGTGATTTGTATTAAACTGCAAAGGCAGTTAAGCTGCAAATAGCAATCTTTTTTCACTCATAATACTGTATGTTACCGAAATAATTTTCCTCTAAAAATATTGTAAGCTTTCTTGTAAAGTAAGAGAATACATATACTGGTAGTTTTCTCTGAGGGTTGTTTCTGATCTTTCCTCTACTTTCTTCTCCTCCATTCAAACATATTGCAAACCACTTATCATGCATCCTCTGACATGTTTTCTTTTTTTTTTAAAAAGTATCAATCATAGCATGGTCCACACAATTTAGAATAGTTAATTAAAACTGCAAAGATTCAAATGGAAAAATTTGAATGAGCATAAGGACAGACAAACCAAAGATTGTGTGTGAAGACAGCCTATTCAGTATGTGTTGTCATAAAAAAAATACAACAAAACTCTTTGGACACCATTCATTTCCCTCCTTATACCAATAACTCCAGTGACTCTCAAATCTGTATCAGTGATTCCGGTGCATTATTTTAGGGCTTGCTTATTTTAGTAGCAAAAAGACTGGCTACATATTTATATTCAATTATTTTTTCTCTCATGAGCAGCCTCTGCTTGGGAATGGTTTCACTTGCAGCCTCCACCAATTGATTTTTATTAATTTTCCAAATCAGCCAATATTGCAACAGTTAATCCACAACATTATTCCAAACTCTATTGTACTTTATCTTAGACAAATATTATACAAAAGCAAAACTCTCCATTAGAATTTGTACAAACCTATGGGTCCAGAGAAGGGAACTAAGAACATAATTCTTATTGTTTGTGCTGCACTGGCCTGACCTTACAAAGAGAAGTGTACACATAGATTGCAGCACTTTCATGAAACTACTGAGCTGTGGAGTGCTTAGTATAGGTACACGACTCCCTTAGGAAGATAAGGGTAATAGTACTAAATCATTTTGTATCTGAATATTATTATATTTTAGGCTCCCATGCTTTAAATTTAAATTCTGCCTTCAGATGCACATACAGCATCCTGCTGATGGCTCTGGACGTTATACATACATGTTCAAGGGCAGAGTGTGTCACTTGAGACATCACTGTTGCTTCTTGAAATTATCTAATTGCCTGTTCTGTCTGAATTCACATTCAGTAAGCATCATTAACTAAGTATGATGTGGTGCTTTCACCCTAAGAAACCACTCCCTCCAAGCCCACCTCTTTGCTGAAATGCTTTAAAGGGCAAGAACTCTTAAAAAAAAAAAAATTTTTAAAAAATACTACTAGCATTAAGCAACTACCCTCCATGTATTGTGGCAATTTCAGATACCATGGATCCAGCCACTGGCTGGATGCACCCAGCTTCTGCCTATATGTAAATGAAAAGCGGTATGAGTATTTATTTTTACTCTACATCAAGCTTAGTTTCTAACCACCAAAAATAGCTAACTTTTCTAGAAGTGTTCACTTTATCTAGAAAAACTATATTCTAATCAAGCCTTAGGCAAAGCAAATGAATTTATTATAAAAACAAACTACTTTAAAAATTCAAATCTTGGTTTATTAAGAAATATAATAAAGACTTTTATGTAGTTTAGTATGCAAGAGTTAGATTGCTTGACCTCCCTTTTAATGACTTAATTAGCTGTACTAAAGCCCAGCTGGGCCTCTGCTGACAACATAGCTAGATATTTCAATCAAGCAGTGTTATGGAGAATAAGTAATAAATGCTACCTTGTCGCCATACAGTCCCAAACCAGAGTGCATGCTGGTAATGCTAAATTTGATCAGTATGCCTCATATTTCAATTAGTCGTGGTCTGAATCACTAAAACTGTGTAATGTGTATGAATTCCTGATATCAGATACAGAGCTACAGGCTCCCACAGTTAGAACCCATTGAGTTTGCTTTTATTAGCAGCCAATTAATGGCCAAAATCTGCATTGCTTTTAAAATTTATAACCTCTATTCCAGCTGCATCCATGGCTCCCAGTATACTGTATACAATCAGATCCATATCACTGTCGCAAGTCAAACAGCTGCAAACTGTATTCTGTCTGCAGAACTGAAAAATCCTTCTATACAGAAGCTTTTTTTTTTTTAACCTCTTAGAAGTTCTTTTCAAAGTCCGGCAGCACTAGTCACTTTGCGACAATGAGCGATTTAATACAGAAAGAAAGAAATCTACACCAAGGTAACCTCTAGGGATGTGCTAGGTTTTCAAACGAATGAAACCCTATCACTTTGGCACAGCACAAGGGCAAGCAAAGCCACTTCTCCTGACCAAGGCTAAGAAAATATAAACATATAAAACCCGACCCTCATTGGAAATTAACCCATTGCAGTCTAGAGAGAGTCATTAAAAGATCCGCCAATGCAAATATTAATACTGTAAACTAAATTTCACAAATTAGAACCATTAAAAATTGTAATCTTGAGACCAGAGCTCCAAAAAAAAGCCTATCACAGGGAAAAGAAGAAACTCATTCCTGTTTTCCCCAAAAATGGTTCAATGAATGCCTCAAGATTTCGAGACATTATTTTTAGGAACAAGTCTCTGTTTCTGTTACATGATATTGCAGGAAACTTTGATGTGATCAGATTCAGACACAAGCATAGCAGCTTTATGCATTGCTAATGTCATATCATAGAGCTTTATGATAAAGGCAGATTTGACATCTGAAATTATGCTTTTTTTTTTTAAGAAGTAATTTACCATATGTAACAATGTCCAGATCTAGAACATGTTTTAGACATTCAATATTACTGTGTTACCTGAGACAAACATGAGTTGTTTCTGTCTTCCCTTGCTCCTCGCCCCCCACCACTGACCAAAATGTTACTTTTGTTATTTTAAATTCAGCGATGTGGGTAGCGTACAACAGATAAGAGTATTCACCTGGGTAAATATCTCGGTTCTGTATACAAGAGTGTGAAAAAAGCACTTCACCAACAGTAATACAAGGCAATAAAAATGTTGTACTTGGATAATACAAACTGCTGTCATGGCTATTTAAAAGACAATAAAATCCTATTTTACAAAATTCAACCACTAATAACCAGCATTCTTTCTAACTGCTTAAATACTACAGTAAGACTCATAATGCCACTGTGAAATCATAAGCTAGTACTTCAAAGGTGTTCTATCTGTTACAAATTTAATCTTCCCTGGTATGTCACAACTCATTTCATCCCAGCAGCTTTGAGATGCAGCATAGCAGCATTTTTGTTGTCCTAGACAACCTGAACCAAACTGTTAAATACCTGTCTGATGCCTAAGAATGATCACAATAATAATGCCTATGGGATTTCAATAACAACTACCCTGAAAATCAGCAATCTGGGTTAAAAAAAAGAGAAGGAAAGTGTGGATCCCCCCTCCCCCCCTATATTGCAAATATTTAACACGTCAAATAAGGAAAAAAAACACTTTATATAAAAGTTTATATACAAATGCATATATAACATACTAGATAGGAAGACATGTCCATATTGCGGTCTTAATTATTTTCTCACTTATATCAGGATAAATTAGGAGGAACCTGATGGAAATCAATGGAATTATTCTACAATTCCAACAAAATTCTACAAAATAAGGACGGTGCCTACGCTGAATCTCACATTTACATCTATTATACATAATATGTCTATTACATGTATTATACAAATATGTATATTGGCATATACATAGACACATACATTTTTACAGGATATGTGCTTACACCCCACGTGAAATCCTATTTCAAGATTTTTTCATCACTGTGTTTGAGACAGAATAACAAAATGCATGGATGGACATGGACATGTACATTTATTTCTGCTCAGCTTGATTCTCTCCATGGTATCAGTGATAAAACTTCCTGAAAATGGGAGTAAAAGATGTCACTGAGAGACAGAACAAAGCCCTTTTGCTTAAAATATGACTTAACAACACACTCTCTTCCAAAGTACGTGGATCTCCAGAAATGTGTGCGCACATGACGAAGGACCATTCTGAGATGCGTTTTAGTAAAAATGAACTAAAAATATTTTCTGCCATCTGAAAAAGGAAATATTTAAAAATAATTTTGGAAACAAGATTCTACCAAATTTAGCTACAATAACATGTGTGTATGTCTGTGAGACCACTTAATTGTGGGCCAATGAGTAACCCTTAGGCTTTTGAGTTTTTACACATATTTCAGGAAAAAAAAAATCAGAAAAAAAGAATACAGCACTCAAGAGCATCAAATGGATTTGTGATTCTCTCTGGAGAACTCTCGGTCCTTACAAACATATGAATGGAATATGCTGATTGTATACATATATAATCAACATAATCCATGTTTTGAAATACAATCTGCAAACAATACTACAAAGTGAAGACTGGCATGTATTTTATGCATTGTAGAAAACATTTTTCATTTAACAAAAAATTGAGCCGATTTAAGTAGACACGTAAAAAACATTTATTTAATATTTTGCAGTCACTTTGTTTTAAAATACAATGCACAGAATGAGCTAAAACACAACAGAATGAAAACTGCATTTACATACATACTGAAAAAGAAAAAAGAAATACATTGATGATTTACTTATATATTCTTATTTTACTGTGCTTAAGATAGTGGGCTTATTTACATACTCTCAAGGTAAAAAATTAAAATATTCTCATTGATTAATATAGATGTTTTGGTACTGAGACGTTGATACAAGGTTCTGTTATAAAGGTAATATTTAAATTAAAAGGCGTTTGGACCCTAAAAATTCAGTAGGTGGTTTATTCTTGATATAACAACAATCACTGTTAATCTATCGTCTAAATCCATGAAAGGAATAATTAGGGAGCATATTATAGATCAGACACTAGAACAAGGGATACAGCAGACATGAAATGCATTGAAATATGGGGTCATACACAGGAATAAGTATAGTTTAAACATTAAGTATGTTTGCTAAGCCCCACCTTCAGACATGTTCATATGCATACACAAGAATACATACATGAAAATCAAAGGATAGAATATCATATAAACACTAATATCTTTATAGTACAGATAGATTTTATGGACGTTTTTCATTAGGGGAGGGGCAGCATAAATATCTTCTATATATATTGTGTTAAAAATTATGCAGGTAACTAAAAAAGTGTGTTGGGGGGGAACTTATTAAGAAAAGGTACAAACAACAAATGCCATGATTTCAGTATAACCTGAAGGGGTACAAGGTAATATACACATTCATTAGGGATGTCCATGTGCAACTCACTCATGGCTTGACTTTGTTCTGCCATTCATGAATTATGCAGTTACTTCTAACTCTGGAAAATGAAAATGAATTATGATGCCCACTAGTCCATATTATTTCTCTAAATATATGAATATACGCATTTTAACATTCAGGTTTTAATTTTGTTTGTAGGCAGCTGTGAGTATACACACATCACTCATATTTACAGCTATCCTACTGTATGTATCAATACACGTACAACACAAACAGCACATATACATACTTGTAAACAATTTTCTCCACTCTTTTTCTTCCTCTCCTCCCCCATTCAGTACATTTATTTCTCTTTATATATTCAGATGAAGCTCAATAAAACTGAAACAGATCCAGTTTAAATAGTGTCCATACAGCCATCAATACCTGCTCCAATCCTGAGAACACTTTGGTTAGTTTTGTGGCTATTAAACCCTGGTTCAAACACTGAACAAAAATTGTACTGGGATTTTTGTTTCTAACTGTACGTTGGTATTTTGGCTTAAAATTGTACCCACTGTTTTTAACAGTATTTATTCTTTCCCAGCATGGTCTTAATATACCACTATAATGCTGATGTTTGGTATTTTAGTACGTATGCCATTAAACCTGCATGTACAAGATTGATTATATTACTGTTCTGCAAGTGAGTTTTTAATTACTGTTATATCTAACATATAGGTTTGGAATTTAAAACACACACAGAACATGGTCTGTCTTTGACTGTTAAAGCTACAAGATTTATAGATTTTAAGGTCAGGAGGGACTGCTGTGATCATCTGAGGACTCAGGAGCTGGAATCCGTAGTCCTTGCTCAGACACAGATCCCACTGAACCCAGGGCACAATTCTGTCTGGATTTCAGGATGAGGCCCCTCAATTCTGGGAAGAAACTTCAATACAGAAATTTCTCATAATCTGCATGTTACTCAGAATGCCTTGGTCATTAAAATGCAATTCTAGTATGCATTTCTGGATAATTATTTGTGATATGGCATACAATAGGGATTCCTAGTGTTTAAATTATCCCTAACATATACAGAATTGTGCTTTTTGAAGTTATCCTTTGTAATAAAACAGAATGCATTTTGTCAGATAACTGGGTTTTTAACTGTGCTGTAATAAAGGTGCTTAAAAATGTTGCCTCAGGCAACTAAAGCAGGATTTCACTTCTTGAGGAAAACCAAAGTAAAATAAAAATTTTCCCACACTGCAGAATCTAGTCATTAATTTTAGTGTAGGCAGTCAGACATGCATGCCAATGTTTTCACTGAGTAAATGTGCAGTTTAACTATTATATTTTCTGCAGCTAAAGATAATTCATACCAAAGATTTGGCTTTTAATTTCAGCTAGTTTATCAGAACTAAACACAGCACTATTACGTATCTATTTCTTTGATTGTGATAATGTTAATAAAGTCAGCAACTTTGCTGTTGTTCCTACTGTTTGTGTATGTTCATACACAAAGATGTAGATGCATTTTATGTATTTTTTCATGTTTCTCTTAATATAATAAAGCTAAACTGCTCCATACAATACTTTCAGTAAAATGTCCTTTGCGGTTACAATTTTTAAAAAATACACTTTTGTCTATCACATCTTTAGTTCTCCTTAATTGTAATGTATTTTGAATGTTAGATCTGAGAAAAACAGTTAACATTGTAAAAGCAAGAAAATGTGTATGATATACAAATATGTACATATGTACATAAACATGTGACAGTGAACAAGGTAGTTCTCTGATTTCAATCCTATTTAGCCACTTGCATCTAAAGATACGTATTTCTCTGCAGCTGCCTTATGCAGTGAATGGCATTTACAATAAGAAGCACTACAGCTGATAAAATGTAAATGAAGAGAACTACTAACTCTATAACAACTATCTAAAAAATTAGACATTGATATAAAAATAAGGGGAAGAGGCAAAGGTTCAGAAACAGTTTTGTGATAAACATGGATTAATTCCTTCCAGCTGAAGTTCAAATACATGCAACTTTCTCAGCTATAAAAGTAAAGCATAGCTAGAATGTGCTAATCACTGACATATGCCTATTATGTGCTAGTTTTCTTTAAAAAATTTTCCAAATCAATGAATACACTATATTTGAGAATAATTCAGGATAAAACAACATTTCATTACCATGCAGCACATTCACTTATATCATAAATGAGGTGTGACCAGCAGAAGGCAGTGTTACAATAAATATATATGCTACTGCTCATTTACAAGCCGGTTTGAAATAGAGAATAAAGTTTTGCTAACTTTTCACAATACAACCACTGTTTTCCCTAGGCACTTAATTCCAAAACTAGCCTGTCCGTGAAAATAATCTTACAGGAGTAGTTTAAGCACTTTGGAACCAATTTCTTTTGTATTACATTGTTTTTACTTTAAAAGTTATCCCATTCAAGTTTTATTGCATAGCATTTTAGCTTAAGTTCATCAGAGAATTGTATTCACACTTACCATTTTAACACAGCACTATGCTGAGCAGTGTCCTCATGAAACAGGACTCACACTGTTGAGGAGACAGGCATTGCCGCCACAGCAGTTTAGCTTACATAATTCACTTCAAGAACGCTTCTAACATCATTTCTTATTAACCTTTACTGGTTTGATCATCATTTGGTAGAACAGGATCTGGTATTCTCTTAGTGGAACTACTGTAGGTATAATAAGACATACTTTTAATTAAATCTCTCTCAAATGTACAAGTAATAAAATCGTTTAGCATGTGTTAGTATACAAAATCTGTTGAATGCCTCTCCAAGTTTACAAAATCCATGTTAAAGGAACCGGCATTGCAAAAAAAATGTTACAGCATATGTTTGGATTTCTGTATTTCAAAGTCCTGACTACTTTATCTGAATTACAGATTTAGAGCTTTGTTATGTGTGATAGTTATGATAATATGATCACTAAAGGCACAGAGACAGGGAGACTCAAATCCCTTTGAAAATCCCTTTCTCTATTTCCTACAGCTGCTGCTGGAGTTTAATATCTGATAGAATGATGAAAAAGAACAGGCCGAACTCCAGTTTTAATAAAAATTTTAACAGGTCTACATATAGTTATGAAAAATGTTATTTGCAATGCCAATCTTTAATAAAATTTTCTTAAACCAAAGAAAATTCCCTATGGGGAACCTGATATGAATGTGTTTTTCATATGTACTATTTAAGGCTGTTTAAAGGTTATGAAAGTGACTGGTAAAATAAGTTCTATCACAGCACAACAAAATCCTATATGCAGTCTCACTTTTGCATTTAATCAAATAAGTAAGCAAGACCTTCAATTTTTCATGTTTGTTCTAAAACAAATATTTTCAGTTTGCATGAAAACTTTTCCTTAAGTTAGCAGCTATAATTCTTATATTAGCTTCAAATGGGGTTACCTCATCACAAATTTATTCCACAGCCATAAAAGTATTTCTATTGAAACTTTTTCAGAAATATTACAATTTATGCATGACATAAAGAAATATTTTGCATTTTTAATGATATAATCCATGGGACGCATGCTTTAATCATCAAATATTTAATTTATGACCAATAGTTATATTTACATAGAGCCAAATAATGCCAAATTGAATCCAGGACATCATGTTTAAACTTTCAAAACTTATATGCAGTGCCTTAAATAAATTCAAAGTATAAGTTATTATATTCAGTAACACTTTATATAAGCAGTATTGTTCTTTGTCACAGTAGTGACACCTGTAAGTTAAAGAATATCTTATGCCCTAACGTATGCTCTATTTAAAAGGCCAGTCCTTAAGAATAAAGGACAAAAACTGCACTGAAAATCAATTTAACCTTAAATTTCTACCACAGAAGAAAAATGATACATATGCTGCTCCAAATATTTTTAACACAAAGAACAGGTTCTGTTATAAACTTTTTAAAGCATGTGTCCTGTCATTACTACTAATGATCTTGCTATGACCAGTGTGGAACTTTTTTCGGTATATACTCTACAGGCTTTCCACTCTCAACCCTTTCATCGTTTTTCATAAATCTGTGATTAGCAAAGCTCATCTGAGAGCTAGAGCTCTGAACATATTGTGTACCTAATACTGTCTCCTTATGAAATGCAACTGATTTCTGTTATAAATGCATGGCAGTCATGTCTTTGAAGATGGTGTGCCCACCCTACAAAGTAAATGATCTTTACTTCATTCCTAATTCTACATCAATGGTAAGGAAATGGACATTCTTTTTACTAATAACTTATTCTTGAAGAGAGTTTAAGCAAAAAAAAAAGGGGGGGGGGAATTATAATTATTCTAAAAGTTGGTCTACGACCATCTGCATGTTCTGCTTAAGCATGTGACGTGGAATAAATACAACCCAAATTTGAATTCTCAGGCATATTTTAAGATTTATCTAACTAATGAACACTTAAAATGTCCAAGTTACAAAGTACATAAATTTTACTATTGAAACTAGGACCAGCACATTCCAAACACACATCTAAATTAACACAATCAAATCATGTTATTTAACATAATCTCCCACTATACCTTTACATATTATTCTCCTCTTTATTTTAAGATTTTTGTGAGGTTCATATTTCCTGTGACCTTAAGTAGGGGATTTGGAAAATTTTGGAGGAATCAAGGTAACAAGTATGTATGAAAGAATAATTTATTGCTGTGACCATTTTGTCCTCTGATTTCTGTTTTGGGATTATAGTGGATTATCTCTGTCCAAAACCTATTTTTCATATCCCCATGGAAATAACTTGACAAATTCACAAACAGGAAAGTAAAATAAAAAGATCTAATCAATTCTGAATTTCAGAAATTTAAGCTCTAACCTCTTTGACTGCAGTTCTTGTAATACAGCATTTTCTCAAATATATGGCCTGCAGATGGCAAAGCATTTTAAAGTGCTACAGCAAAACTCTTTCAGCATGCATTTACTTTCAGATTTTAAAATGTTTCTAATTATTGTGTTAAAATAGTTCCATTTGTCTATATACTCATACAAATGTCCACATAATTACATATTTAAGAAATGTCTTAGAGCAAAATAATTAAGCAAAATAAGTAAAATGGAAATGTAAAAAAAAATTGAGATTAAAATTATTGTAACTTCTTATAATTTGTTCATTAAAGTGAAAGTGTTGCTCCATCAATGACATTTTTTTATTTCTGGAAAAAGTGGACATTTATTATGAATCAGCATTTAATTTAGACTATCAAGAAGAGAAAATAGCATGGAAATTCAATTAACCTATATACACTATTTTTCCTTAAGAATTAACATGTTGATATAGCTGACTCAGTTGTATACTGCTGAAAGGTTAGATTAATTTTAGCCAAACTATCAAAAATATTGAATTCTGAATAATTCTACAAATATATTTATAGCATTGTTCTATTAAAAACTTTTTATTAACACTCTTTAGTCGTGCTGTAAAAAGATAGCAGATTTATGCTGTCATTTGTCAAGAATAAATGACTAGCAGTAAGCAAATTCTTGTACTATAAGTTGATCCTTTATGACATTAAAATTCATTAGAAAAGAAAGGAGGACATCTGTATTCAAGCTCCCTACTGGGAGTCCACAGCCAAAAAATATTTTTAAAAGCATTTAATGAATATTAGACAAACATTACTTTACTTTATTACAATGATAAAGAACATAAATTAGATACTGTAAAACTGGAAGTAGTCATTCCATACAAAATATTATCACTCTATTTTTAGTCAAAATTATTTAATCGTTTTGATGAGAAAATGTACAATTCTACTTGTTTTAGTGCATGTGAGACAATGAATATGCACCCTTGAAGCCAAACATTCATCTGTCTTTAAATACATTAAAATACTGCATTTTAAATGGGTACATTACCACTTTACTTTTTATGACTTTTTTGCATATTCCTAATTCTTAGCAAGCCATGCAGCTGAGCATGTGTGTATCACTGTTTCAGGAGACAAATAACTTAGAATCTCAGGGAAAGCCTTAGTAACAATCTGGTAATTCATGATTGCTCCTTTTATTTCCAGGAAACTCAATTTAGGAATGCAAAAATTATTTACAATTTCTCATTCTTAAACTGCATTTATGATAAAGTTTCCATAGCAACTATAAAGAGTACTGTTAAACTCCAAGATCTATCCAAAATAGCCCCCAAACCATCTGTGAAATTTAAGTGAATAATTTGTTACAGAAGTTTCTCAAAACTAACAACAGAATGAAAATAGTCACATTTCAGTTGCTCAGTTCTTTAAGCTAGGTTAGCTCTTCCAAGGACGCTATGTACCATTTTGGGTAAAAAGTACACAGTCAATTTTGTGCACTACTGCAATCTAAATAATACATATATAATTCCAGTTAATATGAACTTCTTTATATAGGCAATGAGAAAAAAAAAGATATTATTATGAAGATCCTATTTTTATTTCATATTAATTACTGCCATTATTTTTGCTTGGCTATGATTTATAGTTTATCATAAAGTATGATTATCAATGCCCATGCTCCAGCAACCTGTTCTGTTTTAGAAATGATTTTTCCCATCCTTTAGAAAACAAAGTTATTTCTTTTTATTATCTTCAATATTCTGTATTTAATGCTATACAAGAATTTATATAAAAATGAGAGACCCCATCTTTAAGGGCGCAACCGCTTAAAATAAAGTCTACCCCATACAGGATTGGGACCTTGATAAAGAAATAAAGATGATGAAACCTTAACCCTTTACTTGATCTTTACCCGGGTAAAACTGTATAGTTTTGATCAGAAGATTTGCACAAACATGGACAGAGAAAAGATTTCAGGACAAACAATACTGAAACTGTATTTTTCTGAACCCCTGACAGGAGTAAATGTTTATGAATTCTGAAGTGTACATTTCTGGAACCTAAAAATCTATTTTTAATATCTACCTCTGTAACATGGGCCTTATCCAAGTCCCACTGAAATCAGTGACTTCATAAGCGTTAGAACTATGTTATCTACTTATTCAGGGGCCTCATCAACTTGGATGAAACTTGCATGAAAGCTCATGCTTAATAAGTACTGCATTACTGCTTTAAGACATGGAACAAAAATGAGTTCCTCCAAAGATTTTTTAAAAAGCAAACCTTTGGCAGAAGATGTTTCCAAATAGTCCCATTCATTTAATTCATTCAAGTAAAAATACCCACATGAGTAAAATTCCTCAAGCATTTACATGTCTGCAAATTTATTTCCAAGTTTTACGCTGCGTAATTACAAGTCTTACCTTTTATAACTATGTATGCGTGAATTTGTACACACCTGGGTAAAATACAAAACACACACATACACACACATACATAGAGCTACACAGACTATGGCACTATATGTAAGTTTGAAAAATGGGTGTTATAATTTTAAATGGAAATGAATATTTGGATCTTTATTGCAAGCACTTACTAGTGTCCATAACTATACTCATGTGAGACTCTGGAACAATTCACGGAAGTAAAATTACAAAAATGGGTAATTGTTTGAAGGTTCAAGGACCTAAAATTGTTAATGCCACACAAGTCCTGTACAAGTGTTATATTAAATCTCCATCCTGCCAAAACTTCCAATAGCTGTGCTTAGTTTTGGAAGCAGCCCTTTTGAAATCAAGTTCCAAGCTCAGTACTAAAAGACTGTGCCCTAAAATGCTTCTTTCTTTCCCATTTATGTTGTTTAGATGCAGGAACCAAGGGAAAGTAAGAATACAAAGAACCCAGTCCTCTGTGTTTACTTTTATGATTGAAAATCAGTTTGAAGCCATCTACTGCCCTAAACAGATACTCCAGCTGGGCCTATGTTCTCTCCACATATGATGAAGACCGTTACAAAATAAAAAAAATGAAAAGAAAAAAGAAGAGAATTCATAATAGAAATAAT
This sequence comes from Crocodylus porosus, assembly GCF_001723895.1. NCBI lineage: Eukaryota > Metazoa > Chordata > Crocodylia > Crocodylidae > Crocodylus > Crocodylus porosus. The sequence continues at coordinate 18,582,522 of NW_017728912.1, forward strand.
CCTTTCAGTCAGCTTGTTACTGCCCAGGGCAAAAAGTTACAATCCAATTTCTGAGGCACTATTGATTAAAAAGAATATTTTAAATAAAAAGTAGTAAAGCAAACAAAAAACAATAGATACAGAAAATCTACTTATTTTAAGAACTCCTTTACCATAATGTCTAATAATGAAAGCAAAGTATGAAACGAGGTCCAAAAGCAGGCAATTTTGCATCAGTGTCCTACCCTGTATCAACACTTGCTTTATGGAAATTCATCCCTGCTACCTTGGAGTTTAGTTTTTAGTGGACATCTTGTTACCTTTACTCATTAGCCATGCTTATTTGAGGATGCTCCATTGTAATGTTGATGTTGCGCATCACAGTAACAGGTTACACACCACAACATACATGTTGGAATCTTCTTGTATTTCATACCCTTAAAAAGGCAAAAGAAGTGTTTGTTTGTACTGCTGGGTTCTCATTGTAGGTTTTATCTTGGCTCCAAGATCAAATACCAGTCTGCTTAGTTAGTAAATGCAAACCAGAATTAAAATGATTTTCCAAGACAACTTATGTCTTCATATATTTCATCTAAAAGTTTCATCAAGAGGCACATTAGTAATCTCCAAAACAAAAGTAAAACAGAAAGTCCTGAACCTTTTTTCTTTGTTTAAGAAATTTTCCTAGCACCTATATAGAACATTGATCAGCTCAAGATAATCCAGTGTTTTCGTTTCTAAATTTAGAACACACTACCCCGCCAAACAGGGACAGGATTATCCCCTCCATATGAGAAAACAGATACTATATATTAGGTCAAAAATCTTAAATTCAAATGTGTGTGTGCAATCTTTAAAGTAATTATTTTAAGTTAAAGAATATTAAAGAATTCTTAGGAACAGTAAATAGTGGGGTTGATGCCGTAATGTGAAATCACTCAAATAAAAAATGTGGATTCTGAACCAATCACTACATCTGAACAACACAGCATAATGTTTGCGAGGCTTCAAACACAGCAAATTATAGTTGGTTTTAAAGCTATCCTCTTGCTGCATTAAGGCCTGATCCAAAGCTAAATTAAGTCAACTGAAATGCTCTCCATTGACTTTAATGGGCACTTAGAGCAGTATGTACTTTCTCTCTTAAATCTTGACAGTAAATCATAAGCAACTACCCTGTACATTTCAAATTGAAAAGGACTTGAGTATTCATATCATATATACAGACCATAACCTATTTTTCAATAGCTATGTAAACATGACTTTTACATGCCAATTTCATTATACTTATCTATCCTACAGCCCTGTTTTCTTAAATACACCTAAAGCATCACCTTCCTAATGATTTCATTCATAATATTAATATGTATAAATATGTATATGTATATATGCATGTATATATATTCATTCTTTCTTTTAGCATATCCTAGAAAAAAATATCAGAGATTAAGAATAGTATAAAGTAGCAAACAGTTATTTTGATGATGACTTTAGGACAGTGATTCTCCACCAGGGTGCCATGGCTTGAGATCCTCTCAGGGGTGGCCCAGGATGCCATGCAATGTTAACATTGCTAGGTATGCAAACATGATTCACAAGATAAACACAATAATTTCAAGAACCCATGGTGTTAAGAAAAAAATTCTGACCCATTATAGTCTTTCTAAGTTCTCTGCAATAGAACAATTACTGTATTATTTTTCACAGTAAGAAATAAGTGAAAACTAAAAGCAAGGGGTCCTTGAGACTAACAAGAAATACCTTGAGTCCAAGAAGTTTGAGAACCACTGCGTTACAATCTTGTGTGCTCAGAAATTAAAACTGTTCCAAATCTGTCTAATTCTCTTTTTGCAAGAATCAACAAAGTTTGTAGTTCATCAAAAGTGTATCATTTGAAAAGTAAACATAAATAAAACAGTCCTTATTCTGTATACTTTGTATGTGAATGCACACCATATTCCCTGAGGGCTCGTTTTATCTGTACACTACTGTTTGGATTGTTAAACTATAGAGCCCTGGCTCTAAAGGGTTTAGAGATTCTTTACATTTTACTAAATTAGCCTTGCAAATACAATGTGCTGGAGATGAAATATCTTTGTGGTATCCATAAAAGAACCATAAAAATATTCCTTGGATCTCCAGCTCAGGGCAAATAAAGGAAAGGAAGATCAAGAAAGGGGTTAGCTCTCCACACCCTTCTATGATCATATTGCCACAATACACAGGGGTTATTTGGGAAGGAGATCCACGGCTGTACACTTTATTTACTGTTCTTCATGTGTGGCAACAGTTTATATTCTGGAATACAAACAACAAACAGAAATGACAATAATGGATACTGGCTCTCAAAGAGCACTCACTGTATCTTATAAGCTGCATAATGCAAAATAAATGACCAGATTTAATAATCATAAACTATTTAAGAGGTTTTTGAAAGACCTGTTTAAAAAAAATACTATTCTACTCCTTAGAACTTCAAATTAAGGCACTTGTCCTGTCATTTCAGATTCCACAATTACAGACTTAATATTGATAAATTTATGAGCAGGGCTTTGGTTTTACAGATAAGTGTATAATAGCTCAATATCAGTGGCTTTCTGCCCTCTTTAAAGTGTACTACTGGACTTGTCCTTGTGCTCATCAACCCATACATTTCAAGTAAGTGGCTCAAAACATGTCAGAAGGGCTAATCCCCAACAACAAAATTAGGGTAAAGAAGCTTTGTTAGAGAACATACTGCTGTTACCCTAAAAAGCTGTGAACTTGATCCTACAGTTCTCTCAATGGACACAGTATTTCTTCACCTTTCTAATTGTTATTTTAAGTACTACTAAAATACACTGATAACCTAACTTATGGAAGACCCCAACAATGGCCTGTGCTGTATGGAGGACAAGACTCCAATGCAGCTCCCTTGGTCTCTAGATTCAGGTGATGCTTACTCCCCTGTCTATCAGGTACAAAGTGAGACCAGCAGTGGTTAAGCCATTGTGTGTATGCCTTAACTTCTGTTCAGCTTCATGGTAAGGATAAAAAAGAAATGAGTGCTTCTCTATAGCAATCTCTTTTCCATGAAGTGTCCCTTGCATATGCTAGCTATGCATCTTTCCTTATTCTGGGAAACCCACCCACTTTTGTCTTTAGCTGGCTTAAACAATCTCATTTAGGTGTCTAAATCTATTTAGACACCTAATAGTTGGAATGGAAACTAATCTGCATCTGTAAAGGCAATGGCCCTGTCCACAGGCCAGCAGGCTCCTTAGGAGAGCTGCTGACAGAAGCACTCTGGCATGAACCAGGTGCAAGGTCTTTCCATTGTCTCTCTGCAGCTTGCTCCCTCTCCCGCATTTCAAATTAGCCATACCAGTTCAGGTGGATTTGTGGCCATGAGAAACACTGCAGGAGGTCAGCATTTGGTCCTCAAAGCATCCCCTTGCACAATCTCTTTTTTTCTTGGAATCTTTCAGCACATACGCTGCTGCACTGTACGGCTGTCACAGCTGCAGGTGACTCTGACTTTTTTTTGTAGTGTGGTGGAAAAAAAAAAATGAAAGGCCTATGGATATCATCTCGCGTGGACCTCACCAACATGGAATGCACACAAAAGGCAGAATCTGGCCATCAAAATTCAATGCTCGATTCACTATTACAGTATAGAAAACCTTTTGAGAACTAAATTCTGTTATTGCACAGGCTCCTCTTGCCCCCAGTACATATAAAAATAAAGGCAGCATTTGGCATTAAATTGTTTAAGTTCCAATGTAGCTCAAGTATGATACACTAACGCTGTTAATTAAACTATGAGGAGGCATTACAGAACAAGGACCTACATCACTAGCAAACTGCAGTATTCCCTGTTAAAGTGGAATTTTTTCACCAGCAAAAAAAAAAAAAAGTTAAAACATGTATCCAAAAGGCACATGGTTAAATTCTGACAATTTTAATATCTCCCCAGAATGTCTTGAACTTATGACAGAACATAAGAGCTTCTGGACTGTAGTCATTGTATGCAGTTGTACAAGAACAAGTCTTGCAAAAATACCCAGGGGGCAGGGGCGGGGGCAGGGGGATGGCAATTCTCTTTTGGTAAGAAATACATATATTCCAAGGGAAATTTTGGAGTGGATCTTGTTGTTTTGAAACAAAGAAAAAAAGATTAACAAAAACAATGGTTATCTACATTTTTCTTTGTTATTACAAGTATTTTGGCTTTCTGCAAAATTTCACTTTTCTGATGCCTCTTTTTCTCTTTTTTCTAAATTTAGCTGGATTTTTCTTCACAAGTTGAAATATTTTTGTTAGTTTAGTCATAGCTCATGGAAATAAGTTTGTGTCTGAAGGACAGTTCATTCCATTCCATTTTATAAAGGGAGTAACCCACACTTTATAAACTATGATTCACTGTGCCACTGCAGCTGTGACTTCAAGATGAGATTTTCCACCGTATAGACAAAAATTGTTGTTTCCCAGGCCCATATGCTTGTATTTAAGCATTTGTAGTGTGACCTAAGCATTTCCAGTGCATACTTTCTATTGTTAAAGGCTTGAAAAGAGAATTTTCTCTCCCTGCCTTAACACACACACCTCTCTATACCTCCCTTCTGGTGGCACTGGTATAAGAAATGCTATTTTATTGAAACTATTCAGTATGTTGTCACCCTTCTCTCCTCTCTGAGATTTGAAATCCACAGCAGTCCTGCAGAACATTTCAGGGCCTGCAGAACCCATTGTTATACTGTTGTCTCTTGAATCAGAGCTATATAGAAGTAGATTAGAAATATTTTTTTTAAATACAGCCGATTACAAATCACCACCTTTTAAAGCAAAACAGCAATTATGCATGGGATTAAAGTGTCTTCAGGCTGACGCACACAATTTTGTTTGGAGTCTGGGATCCTTTGCAAGAGATAGGAGCACTCAACAATGTTGTAGCAGAACTTAGGTCAACTTTTTACCAAGTATTTTCAAACAGAAGTTGCTTATTGAATTATGGACCCAGACTTGAAGATATTTATACAGAAGTTACCGTAAGTCACTGAAATGCCTCACATGAGTAAGTTCTTCCCATACATGACTATATGATGTGATCCTCCCATAAGCTAGGTTTTTAATACCAACTGCTACATCTCTTCAGCATTATAAGGATACTATCAGTAATGTTACCCTAAGTAATTTTCCCCGGAAGACAAAGTTTGATGTATTTTTTGAAGAAATTCTCTAAAAAAAGTCTTCCATTGGCCTTTTCAATAGCTTTCATATTATCAGCTCTGCTTTTATTCAGTCTGCATTCCATCGCTGAAAGGGTGATTAACATTTTGCTCATAAAATGGATTAATAAATCCCAGCAGAGAAGGCCAAAAATATCAAAATACAGCACTAAGCAATCCAATGGACATGTCATGTATCAGACCTAATTAACAAGCTCTAATAATCGAATAGAAAGCCAATGTTAAAACTTTCACCCTTCTTTCATCCTACCATTTTTATGAAAAGCTACTCAGTCCCATATAAACCAGAATCCAAATCAGTACAGTATACCAAATACATGAATGAACCAGAAAATAATATTGCCAATACAAAATCATCAACTAAAATGTTACTGCATACATAAAAATGTAGGATTTTTAAAGCAATCTTTATAGCTATATTAAGAGCCATGACCTTAAATTCCACATTTAACGTACACTTTATTTTAACATGTTGAATGATAAATAGGAAAAAAAAGTTTGAACTACAGATATGAATACTTCATAGTACAGGAGTGTTGGACTTGCTATTGTCATTACATGAAACTCAAATGCTGAGCAGAGATAGATTCAAGTGCAACAGTAAGATTATCATCTAAATGAAACAGCCGTATTTCTAGGACTGGCTGAAATGTGCCTCTGTGCAGACCTATGCACCATTTCAACGACAATTGAGTCCTTTTGGGAACTAAGATGCATGCACGTGCCTTTTCTTGGGCCTCTGCATAGAGGCAAATATCACCCCGAGGTGCAGTGAGGTTAGTATTAGATCATCTACATTGTGCAAGCCCTGCACTGTGGCTCACTAGACTGAAGTAGCCACATTGCGACACCCACACTTACATGCACAACATGCTGTGGCTCTCTGTATAGCCTTGCTAGTAAAGACTGAAGCAGTAGAGGCAAGACAGTGAGATATGTCTATATGGATCCCAAAGCCCTAACACACTGCACTAGTAGTATTGTGGAAGAAGGCAAAGCTATCTCATGTGATGTCTGAACCTAAACTATGAGGGAACAGTTAACCTTCAAAACAGCTTTTCAGTTGGACTTCTGCTCCATAGACCCCAGGTGCTTTAGCTTCCACGGGGCTGAGCCAAAGCCCAGTTAAGTCAATAAGGGCCCTTTCATTTGATTTCAGTGAGCTCTGGAACAGGTCCTGGGTAAGCATTCGGTTAGCTGCTGAAATGTGAACTGAGGAACCTAAATCTGTCACCCAAATCTGAAAATTCTGGAAATGAAATGATTCCAATGGATGGCTTTACAAGGCAGAAACAACAACAAAATCCTAATACAAGGCTCCAACAGGCTTTAAAAAATGTTTTAATGGCACACAGATTTCAAGACACAGAGCCAAATTCTGCTCTTTGTTATACATAAATAACTCCACTTTCTCACTGTGCATTTGGCGACATTACTTGGATTATCATTTCTCATGAACATGAAAAGAAAAATGCTATCGTGGCACTGAAAACATGCTAACATGATTAAGCACAGTCTGAAAAGAAAGTGATGGGCTACTTTTTTTCCTTCAATACTATAGAATATCTTTATCATTTCAAATCAAACTTAATATTAGAGATTAATACTCCTACACTTGAAAACATACACTGTTGTAATAAAAATGAAGACAAAAATCGGTATCTCCAAACTAATTCAAAATGCTTTTTACTATATTTAGTGGCATGCATTGCCTTTAATTGCTCTGCGAACATTCCTGTCTCGTAGTTTCTAACCAAGAGGCACAATTTCACTTGACCTTCAAAAGATAATATCAGAATTAATTTCTAATAATGTTGGGTATTTTTCATGCTCTGAACTATAGGAAGGTAAAAGCTTTCTCCTTCCTCTCACTCAAGTTTGCTTCATTTTTATTTTTTCTTCATGAAAATAAAATGGATAAGCCTGACTGTTCTTTTTTCTTCCTTAATCTCTCTCTCTCTCTCTCATCTCCCGTTTTCTTTGTTCTCTGTCCGTCTGTCTTACAGACTCCATTGCAGTAATGGAAAAGAAATAGTCCCTACTCCAATATTTCCAATCCCAAAACCACAATGCCAACTGTAATCTAGCATTTTATTTATGTTTCTAGGACTTCCTCCTGCCGAAATGAAGGTATGAAGAGCATAATCTAAGCTTTGGAGTAGCGAGTGTAGAATATTAGTCTGTATTGCCAGACATGGTTTTCAGGTTATGAAACAATAGGCTACCAATCCTAAATCTATCCACTTCAAATTGTTGCTTTTTTGCCTGTTCCTTTTCTCTAGGTTCTGAGCTATACTTTAAAAGCAACCCGACTGTTATCTGTGATAACAAAGGTCTGACCTTATGAAAAATTCTTTCAAGCTTGTCTTGTTTTTTCAGTGGGATCTTTAATTTATGCAATCTGGAAAACCAAAGCAGCTTTTAAATAAAGGAACACATCTTATTCTTACTTACAAAAGTATTCCCATTAATTCTGCCTGAACAAAACGAGACAGTCTGTGTCAAAACAGTATATCAATGTGTTTTTTATTACGCTTTAAGGTATAATAATCATTCTTCTCTTGAAAGCTCTGCCTATGCAACCCCTGTAAAAAACTGATAAAGTGATATTAGCACTGATTAGTATTGTAATAAAATTTGAAAAAAAAATATTTTGGTTAATAATTTTTAAAACAAAACCTTCACTAAGTTTAAAGAAAGTTAGACTCATCAGACCAATAACAAACAGTCCACACACACACACAAAGAGCCTGTATAAACAAAAAAGAAAATGTGTCAGTGGTATGTCATCTACCGTAACATTTCGCTCTCCCACTCTCTTTCCTTCTCTCTCTCCCCCTCCTCTATGATATACCCACTCATAAGCTTTTTTAAAAAACAACATCATCCAAATTAAAAGATTAGCAAATACTTCTCTTTTAAATATCAGACTACACAGTATTACAATGTATCACAAGGGCAATAGGGAACATGCTACGGAAACAAAGTTTGAACTCAAAATTATTGGACAGAATACTCTCACAGCTAGAGTATGTGCTTAATGAACTAAAAGAATAGAAGATAATACAATGGATTCACAATCAGACATTGCAGGTATTTCTTTTTCTAAATATTTTTCTAAACAATAGGCGAGTAAGAAGTATTTAAAGAATCAAACAAACAAGGAAATTCTATATGATTTAAATAGCAAAGATATCTTGTCTTAGGCATTTATTATCTGCTTAGAAATTACATTTATACATAAACTTTGATGTATGTGTTCTCTATTTCAGATGACAGACATTAACTGTCCATTTTAAGAATGACATGAGGGTTTTTAAAGATGTGAACTAAATTGCTCCACACAATGCAGAAACTTAAGTACGTACCGGAGCTTCCAAAATACAAATTTCTTTGAAGCTCCAACTACAAAACTCAGTTTTTAAAGAAGTTACTGTAATGGGATATTTTGTTTTTAAAAAGTGCTTTATCACATGCATCCAGTTAGGACTCCTTCCATCAAATTTCCTCAGTTGCCCATAGAAAATACAGTCCTTCACAACTTCACATTCCTTATGCAAGCACAGCTCATATATTTGAACCAAAGGATCTGTCTATCCAAATTCTCCTGTAGCACCGATATTTACTAGAATAAGTGCAGACATACTTTTTAAATTTCCAAAAGTACATTTTGTAAGGGTTCTATGGATAGAATACATGTTTTACAATCATATTTACTAACATTATAAACTAAGTTTGCCAGTTTCAAAAGCATAATAAAGGGCTGAAGCCTTCAGAATATTTTTTTAAATTACATTGAATAAGTTTTTAATGTTTCTTGAATTTCTGTTCAGAGTTCTTTCTGACTTTTATTTTAATTACATAAAAAAGATTACTGAGAAAAGAAAGCTACGTTGCAACATTTCCCACCTCTCCCTCTAGGCCTGGATCTTCTCCCTATCAATAGATTAAATTAGTCTTCCCCTATCAACTTCTCTTTCTACTTCTCTCATCCTGTTGCCTCAATTCTAGACCTCCTATTCACTTCTCTCATTGCTTGTTCATGGCTATTCCTGCTCTATGTATTCACTATACTTACCTATGGATTGTACATCAACTTGCTCTTGAATGCCACCGAAACAGATGTTCATGTTCTTCTACTGCTATATGTTTAACATAGAGCATTTTTTGAGGGGCAGCTCAAGCACCAGCTCTTACGCTACTATCCAAGTAGAGTAAATCTAGGCATAGGCCAATGAAGATACTGATTTTCAGAAGCATAGACCTGGAAAACCAGAGTTACTCTGAAATGTTTTAACCCCTCTTCTACACTTCTATATTCTTGGTGGGATCTTACCTTTTCTTTCAGTACCTTCTTAGATATTCCTGTGAGACATAAATATAATTTTGACATAGTGAATAAATTTGAAAAGATTTGACTATTTACCCACAGAGTGAAAGTTATTCCTAGTTCTATAGCCTTTAAAGTACTCAATTAAAAAGCACTGATTTCCACTGAAAATGTTACCACCGCATTTGAGTGATTTCACAGAAAAATTTACAAACCTCACTTTCACTCATTATTTTCACATTACAAAAAGCTCTGTTCCTGAGTCCTGCTACCACAGCATAATTATTAGATGATTATGCTGCGATACATAAATGAATCATTGTCTTCCTATTTTATAGCTATGGGTTTTCCTGGCTTTATGCGGGTTCTGTATGTGTGAATTCACTCTTATGCGATGACACTTTTTTCACCAAAAATTCATCATATGCAAGGTAGATTCATTCTTATATGATTGGTGTGGTGGAAGCCTGCAGTCAGCTGCTTTGTGCAGTGCATTGTGGGAATGGCACGCACCAAAATATAGTCTCCTGTGTAGATCTGTGCTCCTTGCTCCTTCTCTGTGACATGTGGTTCTGTAGTAACCATCCCCATTATGGCTTCTAAACATCCCACTAGCGTATCTGAAACAAAAGTCCAGCGATGTGGAATCTGACAACAAAGACCCCTCACCACCCTCTCTTCACACCAACGAAATATTCACCACTACCCTATGCTTGTGTGTACGTTTGCTGTTGGTGAGTACCAAAATTGTCTTGTAAAAGTAATAGAAATGGGTCTGGGGTCACTACAGTCAAGGACTTGGAACGTATCTCTACCTGTTACATTGTAAAGTGGGTTCCTCTTATGTGAATTTGAGTTATGCGCCATTTGCTAGAAACACATGTAGAGTACAGCATAAAGCGAGGGAAACCTGTATATCAGAAAGACTGCAGAAAGTCCCAATGCAACATCCTCCGCTGTGGAGCTACCTTCTATATACCTATAGTAACCATCAGAAGAACGTAACATTCTTTTCAAGTATCTCCATTAACTTGTACTTTCCCATCTACAATGATCAGGTAAAACCGTAAGTACTCACACTTTGCTTGGATCGGCAATGCCATCTTCCAAGTTTTAAACTGGGTGGTCATGTTTTTAGATGTTACTCCCCAAGATTCTGCCCTCTGGTTCTGCAAGATGTGGGAAAGGTTGGGTCATTTAAATATTTTAGTTTAGAATTGAAAGCTTGTTTTTAGATCTGCTACATCTTCTTTACGCAATTAATTATTGAAAATGTATATGTACAGTGTACAAATACACTTTATAAAATAGAGATGTCACCTATGGAAGTCATTATAAAGAGAATACACCAATAAATGCTACTCGTAAGCTGTGTTGTATATGTTACAACTGTATGAAAGTTCAAAGCAATTTCAATGAAATTTCATGCAAACAGTTCCATAATTTAATTCAAGGCTATTTCACACCTGAACAGTTTTATTTCTCCAGGAAATTTTGGTGGCATAGCTATTCACAAAGAAATAAATTTGTGAAGAAATACTTTTATTATTTGTATTTAATAATGATGATAATGCAGAAATATACCAACATTCTAGTGAACTAGCATCCATTTATCCCTCTAACTTGTTAATCCTTCACAAAGTAAAGCAAAGCAATAGAAAAGCATCTTTCTCTCTTTCATGCACACATACATACATAATTTTCTAAGATGCAGAGAGGAGAAAGAAGAAAAGTCAGAATGGGCTCAAAGAGCATTACACTAACTGCCTATGTTCTGGAATGAGGTGAGCTATCATCAAAGATTTTTGCAATGGAAGCCAAACCTCCAGAGCATCCACTTAGGATGTTTACTACATTTTTTTCCCCTAGGCAATTTGCTGTCTGTCCCTTGAAGTTAATGGCTAGGTACAGACAGTCAAAAAGCCCAAGGCAGAAGTGACATATGTACCACAGTTATTTGTAAGCAATACAGTTTAGATCAGCAGTGAACAGAACACACATTCACCCTTCGGAGGGGGCAGGGGGTGGGGTTGCATCATTTTTAAACCAGTCTGTGTGCGCCAAACTTCTGTTCTATTATGGGTATGGACTAGCTTTATGTTTCATTCTGTTATGAGTATAGACTGGTTTCCAGTCACATATACCAGTAAAAATGTAATGTTTGTACCCAGCCTAAGTGAGGAGGGGCCTACATTTGAAAGACCATGCTACCAAGAGGCCCACATGAGAACAACTCTGAGCACTATCCTCCTATTCAGCTCTGAATCAGTGGAATAAGGCTGTGCCTTAGCACAATATCTCTCTGCATGTGGAATTTGATATGGTGTTACTATGTTCATGGACATAGGACTAGGCTTCAAAGGACAACATGGTAGCTAGAGCTATCCTTTAGTGAGGGGTGCAAAGCACAACAGTACGCAGTGCCCACCTCCATTACCACATATTTTTGTTGGTACTGAACAAGTCAACACAAAAAAACAAAAATTTGCTGCTCTGTTGTCCTGTGGCACTGTGCAGTTGTTACCGTGCAGTCATTTAGTACTTGCATAACCAAGTACTAAACGACTGTGCAGTAACTGGTGTTACTGTACAGTACTGTCCTGCAACAGTTGCCTAATGAAGCTTACTGTGCAGTAGCTCAATACTACTGCACAGTAGCGTTGCATCATGGTTTGTGCCTGGTGACTATATTATGCTGTAATAACAAGTTACTGGAGAGTAAGCATCTTGTGTAGACGTAGCCACCGTGTGGAAAAGTGTCCACAGTAGAAAAGCTGCAACTCATTTAGCTCAATGCCAAGATAAGTCCTCATTAAGGACATACTCAGCACTAATAAGTTGTTACAGTTTAAAAAAACGATATGCTTTAAAAGCTTTTTTCTAATATTTCTCAGTATTATATTATTCAGTACATTTCAGTTTAATAAATTAAAGCAGAACTGAAAAAGAGTTCCAATTACTTAAACAGTGATAGTACAAAAAATTAGATTCTGTCAACAAATGTTTCATTAAATGACAGGAAAATCTTTCATATTTATTTTTCTGTCTCTTAATAAGCATACAAAATAATTATTATACCATAGGGCTTTAGATTTATGAGAGTTATTTTGTTGAGGGTGAAAAAAAGCATGCCTATTTCTAAATCATACAAAATTAGAGCTGGAAGAGACCTCAGGAGGTCATCTAATCCAACCCTGTACTCAAAGTAGGACTATCCCAAACTATATCATCCCAGCCAAGGTTTTAGCTAGCCAAGTCTTAAAAGCCTCCAAACTATATAAGTGTAGTTCCACATCCTTTCTGTAGTGAGGGCCCCAAAACTGGACACAGTACTCCAGATGTGGCATCACCAGTGCTGAACACTACGCTGTTAGCCTTTCTGGCAACAAGAGCACACTGTTGGCTCATATTCAGCTTATTATCCATTGTAACCCCCAGGTTCTTTTCTGCAGAGCTGCTACTTAGCCACTCAGTCCCCAGGCTGTACCACTTCAAGGGATTGTTCCATCCTAAGCGTAGGACTCCTTATTGAGATTCTCCATGAGATTTCTTTTGGTCCCATGCTCCAATTTGTCTATGTCTCTCTGAATCCTAGCCCTATCCTCCAGCATATCTATCACTCCCCACAACTTGGTATCATTTGCAAACTTGCTGAAGGTGTACTCCATCCCATGTTACAGGTCCTTGATGATGATATTGATTAAACAATACCAGTCCCAGGACCAACCTCTCAGGTACTCCACTTGATACCAACTGCCAACTAGACATAGACCCATTTACTACTACCTGTTGAGACCAACAATACAGCCAATTTTTAATCCACCTTACAGTCCATTCATCCAACCCATACCTCCTCAGCTTGCTTGCAAGAATGTTGGGGGAGATGGTATCAAAAGCCTTGCTAAAGTCAAGGTATATCGTTTCCACTTCTCTTCCCACATCTACAGAGTCAGTCAGAGAAGGCAGTCAGGTTGGTCAGGCATTACTTGCCCCTGGTGAATCAATGTTGACTGTTCCTAATCACCTTCTTCTCCAGGTTCTTAGAAATGTATCCCTTGGATACTGATCCACGATTTTCCCAGGGACTGAGGTGAGGATGACCAGTTTATAGTTCCCAAAATCCTCCGTCTTCCCTTTCTTAAAGATGGACACTATATATTTGCCCTTTCCCAACCATCTGGGACCTCTCCTGACCACAAGTTTTCATTGCCAGCAGTTCTGCAATCACATCCACCAACTCTCTCAACATCTTCAGGTGCATTGCGTCTGGTCCCCTGGACTTGTACACATTCAGCTTTTCTAAAAAAGTCCCTAACCTGTTCTTTCACCACTGTTGGCTGCTCACCTCCTCCCCAAACTGTGCTGCCAGGTGCAGTAGTCTGGAAGCTGACCTTGCCTGTGAAAACTTAGGTAAAAAAGCCTTTTCTGCATCATCTGTCACTAATTGATTTATTCCACTGAAGTTGCTAAAAGATGATTCAACTGTTATCAAAACCTAATACAGTTCAGCTTCTCCACTCCATGAGCATCTTACAGTAAGCGCAACATAAAATAGCAGATGCAGCTCTACATTAGCTCTGTTCAAAGCTCCCACTGCCTTAACTAGTAGCTTGTCATATGGACCAGCTATCCTATCAACCCACCGTTTATTACAGACCACTTTTTCTAAATTTCATTAATCCTGAGCAACAGGACTTAATACTGAACAGTTCCTATAGGGACAAAAGAGTAACAACTGAAATGTTTTGAATTCCTCTGAAGGATTTCAACAAGTCAACTGTACAAATGTACATGCCCTTTGAAACATTCCAAAATGTTTGCAAAACTACCTCTTTTGAAGCATTTCACTTTTGATTAGTTGTGCACAGGGTCCCTTTCTGAATTTCTGTTTCTTCACTATTCTGAGCTGCAGCTGGAGTTTATTCCCCTCTTCTCCCCCCTTCCTGGCCACCCCCTCCCAAATCCTAGGGCTTAGCCACCACTTTCTTTGCCTCTACTGAGCGGCGGAGTGGGGAGGTTCAGGGTGAGGTTGGGGTTGGAGACTTGGGATCCTAGTAATAGGCATCCCCCCCTCACCCTCCACCTCTCCACTTCCCCTTCACTGTGTAGGGAGGGAGGAGTGGAGGTGTATGTTACTGCTCCTCTAGCATCCCCTGACTGAAGAGTACTGTAGACCAATTTTAAAATCTTAGAGCCTGGATACACCACAGGGGCATTCCAGATGTCCCATGGCTAAAACAGTATGTCTTTGAAATGTTTCCAAGCCTGCTTCACTTGGAAACATTTCAGAAGTTACTTTTGTTCACGCCCAGAGTTAAAGGAGGATATAATTCCTGCCTTAGACCATGACGGAGCAAAGTCTGCATCTGGGCTGTCATGCACTGAATAAGGCAGACACTGAGAAGAGCTGTACTTGTGACTATTATGTACGTCGGCTCTCACGGCCAAAGAATGGCTGCAGATCTCCTACACTGAAGTTACTTTGATTTAGTGACTGATGCAAACCCTGCAAGTTTTATATTGCCTTCATTACAGAACACAGTAAGTACAAAATGAATTAATCTCTGGTCACATCCTGTTGTGCATTCTCCCTGTACATATGTATTTTAAAACTCAATGACATTACATTAATGAGATCTTTCCCTTTCCCATCTCCATGAGTAGCCCAAGTAGTTCTGACTTCATAGTTTCATAGTTTCTAGGGTCTGAAGGGACCTGAGCAGATCATTGAGTCCGACCCCCTGCCATGGCAGGAAAGAGTACTGGGGTCAAACAACCCCAGCAAGGTGATCATCTAGCCTCCTCTTAAAGACCCCCAGGGTAGGAGCTTGAAAGTTGGTTCCAGATCCTACCCACCCTGACCGTGAAGTAGCGCCTCCTGATATCTACCCTAAATGTACCCTCTGCCAGCTTGTGACCGTCATTCCTGGTCACTCCTGGTAGTGCTCAGGGGAACGGGAACTTCCCCAGTGCCTGCTGGTCCCCTCTGACTAGTTTGTAACAGGCCACTAGATCCCCCCTCAGCCTCCTCTTGTGGAGGCTGAACAGGTTCACGTCCCGTAGCCTCTCCTCATAAGGCCTTCCTTGCTGCCCCCGATCATGTGAGTGGCCCTTCCCTGGACCCTCTCCATGTTGTCCAGAGGAGGGCCCTCTTGCAGTGGGGCGCCCAGAACTAGACGCAGTACTCCAGCTGCGGCCTGACCAGTGCACATAGAGGGGGAGAATCACCTCCTTGGACCTGCTTGAGAAGCATCTGTGAATGCATGACAAAGTACGGTTGGCCTTCCTGACTGCATCCCCACACTCGGCCCATGTTCATCTTGGCATCAATGACGACTCCAAGATCCTTTTCTGCCTCTGCACTGACAAGAAGGCAGTTCCCCAGCCTATAGGTATGGTGCTGATTGTTCCTCCCCAGGTGCATCACCTTGCACTTGTTGGTGTTGAATCCCATCTGATTCTCATCCGCCCACCCCTGTAACCTGTCTAGGTCTGATTGCAGCCTATTTCTCCCTTCTAGCGTGCCCACATCCCCCCACAGCTTAGTGTCATCAGCAAATTTGAACAGGGTGCTATTTACCCCCTCGTCCAAGTCACTGATGAAGATGTTGAACAGCGCGGGCCCAAGGACCGAGCCCTTGACCCTGAGGTTAAGGTAAATATACCATTGGACAATGCATGTCAATCCTTGAGGCAAACAGAACCAATTAAAATTGTTATTTTTAAAAGTATTTCTTAAAACTTGTTCTAATATTAAAACCATCACTTTGTCATTATTTTGCTTGCTGTGGGAACATGCTACGAACACAAGCTCATCTACCATAATAAAGAAACAGGAAACTTATCATGTAACATTTTTTGGCTTTGTTTTTGGTTTAAGTTAAAGAAATGAAATATGTCATTTGAAGCAATTATCAATAGATATCAAGGGACACATCATTAAAATGCTTCCAGAAGTAGCATGATATTTTACCACAGATCATTAAGCACATGTTTAAAGGTGTATCAGATGCCCAATTCAGAAAGAAACACCAAGGATTGATGAGGCTTCGTAACAAAATCTGAGTGCAAACAATTCTAGCAACTAAATCCAGTGTTAGCACATGGGGAGAAGTTATGCAACTATAATACAATTATTTATTACTTGTATGCCACAGTGCTTAGGAGCCCAAATTACAAACCAGCAGTCAGCTTTGCTACTTTGTGACAACAGAACAGATACATTTTCAATAATCTAATCAATGTGTGTACACATGTGCATGAGCATATGTATACATATACCTACTCTAGTGAAAAGGAAAAAATGGAGGCAGGCAGCAAGAATTCTGATAACCGAGAACTGCAGCTACTTAATGTTCCAAATGCATCGATGCTAGGGCCTGGAATGACACTGTACTCATTTTTTGTTGAAAGAACTGGTCTTTAAAATAATAGTGAATTTATTTAAACCCATAGGTTATGATCTGGTACCAGTCCAAAAAACAGTAAAACTGCAAGTAAAAAACACAGCTCGGGGTTCAAAATAGCCCACTAACCCTTCTGACTACTTCATCTGGGTGCTGCTTCCAGGTACAAGTACCGCTGGGCTCTAATTTCAACCAAAACATGTTTTTAAAAAATCATATCATATAACCAGTCAAAAGTTTCCTGTTGTTTAAAGGTCCTCTAATACCCTGTTGAAGGCAGTGTCAAAAATTTCACTGAGTCGGATGGAAGACCCATGGAAGTGTCTGTTATAGACACTATCTTTGAAGTACCAGCAGGCAAATTATTCCCATGAGAAACAAATAGCTTTCACTTGTTAGATGAATAGTAAGTTAAAAAAATAAATAAACCACTGCCTGTAGATTGTTCACAAAACAACTGCTATTTGTTATTCATGTTGTATGATTGGCTACTTCAGTCACATGGTTTCCATTCCCTGTACTGAAGTAGCAGTTTCATAAATAGGAAGTTTCCAGTGTCTATCATAAAATGCCTTTAAACACCAGTCAAACTGTTATGAATCTATTGTGTAATAATATTGTCTTTACAAAGATATCCACAAGACACCAGTTCATATGAATATGCCCAGGAATACAAAAGTTTTTATCCCATATTCAAAAATAAATACAAAAACTAATTTTGATTGCCCAGGTGGTGCAACTATTCATCCTTTATGATCTCATACTATACGTTTTTAATTGAACTCAACCTCCATTATTTACCACCCTTGCCACAGAGCAAGAAAGCAAATTATGGGATAAACAATGTACTGTAAGACAAAAGACAGAGAGGCAGATTTGGCCAGTATCCTTTATATGTAAATTAAAGGAGTTTAAGATGTCTGGTTCATTTGATTTTTTTTTTTTTAATGTTATTTTTTTAGCCAACTGAGAACATTGACTATAGTTAAAACTTCTACCACAGATGATCAAGTATAATATTTTTATCATATTTAAGTCATATAAAATCTGTAGCTATGGCCAAAGGGAATAACTATTTATGTTTAATAGCAATTTTTTTTTTAACATCTGCCAGGAAAGAAGTCTTAACACTCTAAATTGTCAGCAATTAAGCTTAACATAAAACGGTTTTTGTTACTGTTTCATGGAAAGAAGTTGAAATTCCCAGAGAGGCTGTAAGTTTTCAGCACTCTTATTTGAGGACTGAGAAACAGTCATAACTATTTCCGTGACAGGTTGGACTGAGGCTGCCAAACACCCAAGCAAAAGCATTTTGTTTATATCAAACACCATTCAACCAAATGGAAATACAGCTGGTAAGCTGGTTCTTTCAGTCCTCAGGTTTCATATATATATGAACAAAAATAACTAATTTAAATATGTGAATCCACTACCATAACATTCAACAGTTTAATGAAGCAGTTATAATAATTTCATGACATATGGAGTGAAAATCCTAAAACAAAACAAAACAAAAAAAGAGCAAGTCTCTTGAGGTTGCCTTCCCAGAGCTTTCTGATTCTATGAAACATGTGTGGTGCACAAAAGGCGTATCATATTTTGTACCACTAATGAGAAGAGACCAAAGGCTCAGGAACTTTGAGCCCTATAAAAAAAAATTTCCTATCATTTAATAAAACTGCAGGTTCAACTGCAATCCAAACTCCAGATTTTAAATAAAACATATAGAATGTATAAAACTATTTTGGTAACTGTGTGAAGCTTTAAAAAAAAGGTTTCATGCATTTTTTCTAGTCATTTTGTATTCAGGAAGCTCTTCTTAGAATTGACAATATTCTGTTCTTAGGTTTGAAGCTCCACAGCCAGAATGTGGTCATCCTTATATATAGGCAAGAAGGCAGAAGGAGAGAGAATACGATGGTCTGAGAACAAGGTTCTGTGATGTCCAACACCAAAAAATGATAGTAGATAGGCCATGGCTCAAACCCCCATTAACTCTGGCTCTCAGGCACCAAGTGGACTGGGGAAACACAAGCTGTATCCCTTTAAAAGACACATCCAAGACAAATCAGTGTAGTATTTCTTCCTTAGGGAGGATGTCTCTGGGAGCTGCCAAAGGCTCGATACCTTTTAAAAATCCATAATAAAGGCGTAATAAGCACATTTGCTGTAGCTGTGATGTTTGAGTTCTAAGAAATAAAAAGCAAGGACATAAGCACACAGTACTGGTCTATATGTTCAACACCTGTACCATAGGGCTTTGAGAAGCTTCGGTCACTGATTTGATTCAGCTGAAATTCGTCTGGATTCAATGGCTGAATCTCCAAATCCAAATCGAATCAGGAGACCCTTTAAACCTCTCCAAATTGAATCAGAACCCTCCAAATCTTTTTGGAGAGATACAGAAAGTTTCAATGATTCAGACAGACACAGCTTTAAATGTTTTTTCTACATACTTCTAGGTACCAGGCAGCTCGTGAATGCTGAGATAGTGGGATGGATGGAGTGTCCCACAGGAGCATGGGGGGGTCCCCAGTGTGCTCAGCAGCACTTCCGGTCCACTTCCAGGTCCCCTGGCTCACTGACTAGTGCATCCTGGGTCTGGGAGGGCACCCAGGGTCCCCCCACAGGTGATCACCGAGCCAGAGGGGCACGGGAGTTGGACCCAGCAGCTTGTGAATGCTGCAATGGTGGGGTGTACTTCTGGTCCACTTCTGGGTTCGATGCCAAGCATGTGGGGGGCCCTGCCGCGCTCCTGTGGGATGCTTCATACACCCCACCATCGCAGGGTTCAGAGGCCGAGCCTGGTATCTTAAGGTATGTGGAAAAACGTTTAAAACTGTGTTTATGGCCAAATCACTGATTTTCTGAATCAGCATCAAATCTTCAGATTCAGATTTGGCTGAATCAAATCAGGGACAGTGATCTAAATCAACAAAGCAAATCACTGTCCCTGATTCAGGCTGAATCCAAATCAAATACAGCCCATTTTGCACATCCCTACTGAACAGTCCTCAAGCTCACAGACCTGTACCTACAGCATTGTTTTCATTTGAAAATAATTTCTGTGCCTCTCTGTGGTTATTTGTTTTATCCCTGTTTTTTCTAGGGTGTTCCTAGGCTGACCTTAGGCAGAACGTATCCATGATGCTACTGCAAATCTAACCCTACCTTACCAGTGGTGGACATAAATCTGGCACCTTGTATAGGATCAAGCATTTAGCAGTGCAAGGGAGATATCATCTCATTCTCATTCTGTTTTCCCTACCCCATTTCCTTTCTGAACAAGGGACTCAAAGCAATGGGAAAACAACCACACTTGGCACATGATAAGACAAAAATTCCCTGCTAATTACAGAAGCTGTAATTCTTCATTCTGTCAAAACGCAACACATGACTATTCATTCTTAGGGTACTTACTCCCTGTTAACCTTGTCATGATTTCACCACTTCACCAGCATGCTGACCACTTTGTAGCAGCAGATGTGAATAACTTCCTGGCCAGCAACTAAGCAGAGATAAGTAGTTAGCTACATTAGACTGAAGTCAGGCAGAAGGCAAGGTACATTGGCACCTAAGCAACATACTGCACAGAATATATTTGCTGGGAAGATTATGAACCTCAGACTGCCAAACAGAAAACACTCTCTACACAAGTGCCAAAACTGGTATAAAGGTAGGGAAAATGAACAGGCTAATGGGATCAGCAAGTGACTTGAAAGTAGAGAACTATATTATTATGCACCTCACTTTCAATACCTTGCTAACACTGAACCTGGAGCCCTTGGACACATGCCAGGGCTCCATGACTGCATCATACTGAAGAAACCATTTCCATATTGCATCTTTGTCCAGTAGTCACCTTGAGGGACACATATAGGAGAGGCTTGAAAGAAAAGTTTTCAGTTTACAAATCTCTGCACTAAGTTAATGTATTTGTTATGTATTGCAAATTGTAGCGCTTGTGTGGATCTATGAAAATATGCAGCATGCCTGCCTTTTCAGTAGCCATCCTGGAGCTTATTCAACTTTGAAAGTTTAAAAATGCCACCTTCTTATATCTATTTTATTGTTGACATTACATTTTCCTTTTAATCAACAGGTTCTCTGTGAAACAGATGCACTACTGAATGAATAGTTTCCTTTATTGCCATAAGTAACATGACAGAAATACATCACAATCTTTGGTTTCCTTTTAGCAGGAATGCCACAGTATACTGTCTGCCCTAGATATGTTTTTAATTTTTCTTGTACGTCTACTGTATGACTAATTTGCCCCAGGTTTAGTGATTGCAGTGCTGTTACTACTACCTGAAATTTCAGCTTGTGTACTGTTCCTCAGTATCCTGCTAGTGATTTTCATTGTCCAATAAGTATTGTGATCGTGCCACTGTATAATTTTCTTTTGGCTTTACTTGACTACAATTTTGCTTTGCTTACTGCAAAGTCTTTGTTCCCTGATGCTCCACAGTCTCTCTGGTTTTCATTTTCCTGTACGTTTCTGTGCTGCTGGTTTGTCTTTGCCACTAGTACTAGTCCAAGCAACATAAACAACTTTTTTTTTCCATTTTGCGTTGCATTTATGTCAAAGTCTGCAAAGGCTCATCCTCTAGATCAGGGATGCTTGACCTCCTGCCTACAGGGCTCCCCAGGGGTCAGGAAATTTGGTGGAGAGGGATCAGTGGTCATTAATATGGCCACCCTCCCCCCTGCCGAATTCCCAAAACCCAAGCTCTGTACACCCTATCCGAGCCAGACCATACCCTCTTTATCCATGGGGCCAAGCTGGAGGCAGACCATGCCCCCTTTCCTCCACGGAGCCAGGCCAGAACCCCTTTTCTCTCATGGAGTTGAGTTGAGACTGAACCACGCCCCATCTCTCCCATGACCTGGGCCATGCCCTCTTTTCCCCTGAGAAACCAGGTTATGGCTGGATCACACCCCCTTCCCTCCTGCAAGGCTAGGTCAAGCCTCATTCACCCAGCTAGGTCTTGGTCCTCTGCTCCTTCCTCCACCCCCTCCATGATGTCATGCTTGGGCTCAGCTGCCTTTTGCCCCATTCCATGTGGCTGGATGGTGCCTGCTGTGCTTGACCATGGCACTGGACCAGAACCACAATTGGGCCCTCGGTCAGACCAGGTGCTGCCCATCTTGCCTACTGGGGGAAAAAGGTTGCTCTAGGTCATTGCTTGCTTCCTAGATAGGATACATTTTTTCTTTGTTTTTCCATGTCTACATTTTGGCATCATAATTTTTCTTGAAACCCAGTTATTCCATATAACCCCATTTGCCATTCTCATTTTTTTCATCATTGTCTCCACAGGTCCTCCTTTGCATTTTATTTCTTGAACAAATGTTGACATATTTTTCCTTGCTATTTCATAATTGACGTATGTGACCTGGCAAATTAACTCTGTGCTACCCCACTTAGGCTAGGGACACACATTACACAAACTGGTTTAAGTGCTCAGAAATTGGTTTAAATGTGTAACAGAACAGATGTTCAGTGTACATAAACCACTTTGAAAATGGCTGAAACCAGTTTAAGATAAACCTGGTTGAATATAGTATCAGACTTAACTGATTTGGCTCAAACTGGTTTATGCAATGTCTGTCCCAGACTCCTTGCTGGTTTATGACAAATCAGAGTCTCCCAGGATCCCGGCATGCTCTCTGGCTGGAAGAGGCTCTCTACTCCATAGCAGGGCTGGCCCTTCCCCTCTGGTACCCTGCTGGAGCTCAGCAGTCTCTGCAGGCATCTGTCTGGCTTCAGCTCCCCCCTTCCTCTCCCCACTCTGTGCTAAGCAGGCATTCCCCCATCCCTCACTGACACCTCAGCATTAGCTAGGAGACGACATGCTGGCTACAGTCTATGTTGTGGGGGATGACAGAGGCAGACAGGCTTTTTGGAGCTATTCAACAGGTAGCTTAATGTCTTTGCTTGGAAAAGCTGTTTAAGAGCTGCTTGCTTCCCTCCTCCCACTCACCACTCCCTAAGCAGGAATTCCCCCCACCCATCTGCCTTGCAGAGAAGGTATCGATGTATTAGCTAGCAGACCACATGCTGGGCCCATGCTGAATCAACAGGCAGAATCAACAGGTAGATGGTAATGACCCTCTATTTGGGGTGATAACACTGAGATAGGGGTGACATGGTTATCAGCCCCCGCCACCCCTGGCTTATTTGCCTGTCAGTTTGCTGCAGAGAGTATACAGAAGCAGGGAGGAAGATTGAAAAGCTCTGTATCAGCAACAGATGCATGCACTGCACACACCACTTTGCCTCAGTGTTAGCTGGGGGCTGGCAACACTCCCATCCCTTGAGCAGTAAGCTGGGAAAAGCCTGGGACTGCAGGCAGGTTGAGGGCTTACACCCATCCCTAATCAGAGCCTACTGCTGTGACCTAGCCACACCCCCCTCAGCTCAGTACTATTCAAGGGAAGGGAGGGCTGCTCTAGTGTCCCCCGGGTTGTGCCTGAATTTTCTCAGACCAGAGGGATTGTCTGTATGCTTGGAAACCAGTTCAGCCTAGCCAGGTTAGACTAACCTGCAAAGTTTGAATCAATTCAGGCTCAGGCTTTTTGAATGTCTGTCGCTAGCCTTAGAATCTACATTTGGACAGGTACTTGTTCATTAAGTCTGAAGACATCTATCACTCTTAGAGGAATTTCCCTGGGCTCTCTGAGCATTTGCATTCCTACACCTTTCCTCCCTTTTAGTACTTTACCACAAACTTTTAATAACCAGTTGTTGCACATATCAGCCATTTTGCATAATTTGTCACTACAAAAAAGGAACTTATAACACATGGATTAAAGGTAAATGGAAGTGCTTTTGGAGCAGAATTTTCCATAGCTCCTCCCAGTCTGCTGCTCGCATAATCCAGATAGTGTTGAAGCAACTGGTAGCCTTTGCCGATTTGCCCTAAAGGTATGGCACACATGTGAATGTGTGTGCTGGGTGGTGGAATGCCAGTTTCTAATTTAGTGTGCCTACATCATACCAAACCTTAAAAAATAAGCTTTGTCATTCCACAGTCCTCTCTCTCTCCCCTTCATATACAAAGGTCATCCTTAACAATAAAAACTGTACCAAGGTCACATATGCACATTATTTTACAATAGACTATAACTTCTAGTTTTCTTATTGGTATTCCCAAACAGCAAGCAAAAAATTCATATGCTAATGAAGAAGTCACTGACCACATGACTCACAAAAGTTTTTTGGTGATATCATGGCAGTGTCATGCTTCTCAAAAACCCTCGAGCTTATAAATCTTCACACTCCTCCCTTCACTCTTTCCTCAAACCAATTTAAAACGATGGTAAGTGTGGAAAATAATTAGGTCCAAGAGATCTGTGTAACAAAAAAGAGGCTGACCCAAGATCTGGTCTCTAGGCTAGCTCCAGGCTGCAGAACTATGTCATCTGACCAATGGGGCTCCACCCATGCCTAGAAATTTGGTCGTGTAACAAGAGGTGGTTTTATTTGCCATGGCTTTAGGAGCAATTCATGCTGATGCCTTTTATTCAGCCACCAAATTTCCGGCCCCATGAGCTGGATCTTGAGTGTGGAGCGATATCATCTGGCCAACAGGGCCATAAATTTGGTGCTGGGAAAAGTGGTGGCTGTCGCAGCTCTGGGAGCTCTAGCATTAATGCAGTCCCTGCTAAAATCCAGTCCTGTGGGCCAGATATGGCCTATGGATTGGCCCCGCATGACTCATCCAGCTTGCAGGGCCAGATGAGTTGGCACACTGATGTAAAACAGAGGGATGGGCTGGGGGAATCACTGGGCCACACAGATTTTAGGACACAGAGAGATTTATGGGTGTTCAGCAGTTCATGGGTAAAAGTTTCATCTAGTTATTTATACCACACCCATCAGAATGGTATCTGAAAACTGGTATTTGGTAACAAACTTACGTAGGTGTTTTTCTATCACTATTTTTTTATACCATCATCAGCAACAGCAATCCCACACAGTTGAGGATGATTATCTTCCATGATTGCTTTTATCTGTGCCCAAAGATGGCTGATGAGGCATTCAAGGATTAACAGGTTCTACTACAGCTCAGCCATGTTTCCATGTGGGGTGGACGACTCTGGTTTCTTAGTTTGGTCTGCAAGTGCTGTTTCTGCCACTTCCACTTTTCTGTATCCTGTTGTCATTGTGAGGTTTCAAAGTACTGAGATCCTTGCAGCAGACTCTTCTTCCATTTGGGGCAATCCTGGATGATAGTCCCCCATGAGTTGTCAACGTTGTATGTTTTCAAGCTGGCCTTAAGGACATCCTTGAAGCACTTTCTTTGCCCTCCACTTGAGCATATGCTTTGACTGAGCTGAGAAAATAAAACTTGCTTTTGGAGTCTGGAGTCAGACATCCAGATGGCATGGATAGCCCAGCAAAGTTGATGATGGATGATCATCACCTGAATGCTCCTGGAGTTTACTTGCAAGAGGATGCCAATGTTGGCATGACTGTCTACCCACTGGATTCAGAGGATCTTCTGCACGCAGTGTTGATGGTACTTCTGCCATGATTTGGAGGGGTTTTTTGTTTATGTTTGTTTTTAGATGTCCCAGGGAGCGGGGTGACGCCGGTGACTCACCTGCAGCCTGGAACGACACTCCCGGGAAACCCGCACGGCTTGTGAGCCAGCTTTATGCGCAGCTGCGGCCGGCCAGTGACGTCAGCACCAGACGCCAGCCAGTGAAGATAAAAATGCAGAAGGGGCAGATGGCCCCAGAGAGGAGAGACAGCAGGCAGCGTGGGAGGAACTCGGCTCCCGGAGGCATCCCGAGGGAATTAGAGGGCCGGAGCAAGGAGCTCCTTGGCGAGGGATCCAGCGGCAGTCCCCAGCAGCCGGCGAAGAAAGAGTGGGGACCAACCAGGATGTCAGAGAGTGGGAGCAGCCGCAGGGACTGCACAGGACCCAGGTGAAGGACCGACCTGGAAGGGAGCGGAGGACCCGGACGTGGGGTCGTGATCGGGGCAGGGTCACCGCCCAAACTCCAGAAGCCAGGTTAAGACTAGGCTTAGGGGACCAGGGAAAGGGGCCGTGAGCCAACCCTGAATCCTGGGCAGTTCGACCCTAGGCGTTTAAAGGACAGGGCTCTGGAGGAAGCTGTATTGGTTTGATGGGCCACAGGACTCCGCTGAGTCGGCTCAGGAAAGGTGGTGTGAGGCCGGGGTACAGGGGTGGTGGAGCCCCGTGTACATCCGCCGGATCGGACCCGGGCAGCGAGGGACCTGCTAGGCAACCCACCCATTGGCGGGACATCAAGATGTGGCAGGCGAGAGCAGGATCGGCAACGCGGGGAACGAATAACCTCAATACCTTTAAGGGCTCTTAGGCCCAGCTGAAACATCAGAGCCATATTCTCGGGGTAAATAAAGCTCGGTGGGCACATTAGAATTGTTACAGTTATTGGATTTTATGCATATGTAGGATATGCAATAGCTAAGTGCCAAAATCACAACAGAACGCTGAATGCTTTCAAGCTACAGGGTGCAGAAGTAAACAAAACTTTGATGAAATCCAAAATCTCTCACCACTTGTCGTATTATTACACGATGAAGCAAAGCCTGGTATAAAATGTCATCTGTTGGATAAATTGACTCAGTTTGGGCATGTCTTTCTCCACTCAGAGAAGCAGACCCGTTTTTCAGCTACTCACAGCGGTCTGTAAGCAAATGATGTGCACCTTGACTAATCTCATTGTTAAATAGTCACTTCTGAAAACAGAGTAAGTTGGGTGTTTGCCTTAAGAATGAGAAAGGATTTTTATGGGCTCTCTGTTTGTGCATATGCTCCCTTTATTTCACCGTCTGATCTTTTGAGCAAACACAATAATGTGGCCAGAGCAGACATTGTGTACAATTTTTGTGGTCTCTCCAGCTGTTCCTTCATTCCTTTAGAGCAACGAGACGAGTGAAAGTGGCAAAAGCCAAAACATTATGCCCCTGAACATGAGAATAACCCTAAGAGAGAGAACTATTCAAGCTTTTGAAATGCTCCGAAGATGTTGTAAAAACAACTGCATGAGGAAAGTGATCTTATGAACTACATGTGTGCTCAGTTGAGTCATCTGGAAAACAAAAAATAGCATTAAACATCATAAATTTGGAATAGTCAGTTTTTCTTAAGCTTTTGGGACAACCTAGCACAACATACTGACATGCCAAGATGCTAACTCATTTGACTCAGCAGAGCTATTAATCCCAGGCAGAGTATCATACAAACACAACAATACTTCTGGTACCCACACAATCTTGTTCAGAGCTAGTCTGGATATGTCTAAATGGCACTTCATTATGCCACACAGACATAATCTGCATTCCCCCTGGGCACCTTAGTCCTTTTGGGGTGTAAGCATTTCTATTTACACCTTGAGGGGACAGATCTTCCAGGAATACGAAGAAAGACTGTCTTATGAAGGAAATTAAACAGCTCAGTCAGGAATGTCTTCTCATGAAATTGCTGTCTTCTGACTCATGAAAATATAAACCTTTATGGAGGCTTATGTATAGACCTTACAAGTTTCAGATACCAGGTACATATTATTCACATTTTATCTAGATCTCAAATCTACACAACTGCACAGGGACAGTTTCTTTCTTGGGATAGATCATTATATTCTGCTTCTCATTTCTCATATTTTGCAATGGTACTCAAGAGTTCTGATGTTAAAGCCACAGCCCAATTATTGATTTTCATTCAAGATATCACCCAAAATTTTCAGCTCAAAGAAGAATTGCCATCAGTGCAGTCAATGAAATATATGACAATGGGAAAAGATTTACTGGAGGCAGTAAATCAATGCATGTCAAAATTAGAAGTGGAGTGGAAAAAACTAGTGAATGTGACCACTGATGGAAGCCCAAATCTGACAGGCAAACATGTTGGACTGCTGAAAAGACCAAGTCAAAGAAACAAATCTTGAACAGAACATAATTTTTCTACTTTGCTTTTTTCATCAAGAGGTCCTCTGTAAACGTGTTCTAAAACTCAGCACTGTCATGGATAGTTATGAAAGTGGTCAACTACATTCAAGTGAGAGGAGTAATCCACAGGTAATTTGTAACTCTGAGGAATCAGAATCTGAACACACGGATGTTCTGATCATACCAACCTAAGAGGCCTAAGTTTGGGTAACATCTGGGAAAGTGTGGAAACTGAGAGCCAAGATTAGTCTGGTTTTGAACATGAAAGAAAAAGATTCAGATTTCCCACAGCTGAACTATGTGGACTGGCTCTCTGATTTTGCATTTGCTATTGATATCATGGGCCACATAAAATGAATTCAGGATTACAGTGGAAGGGGCTTCTGGATCATGAATTGCATTTCAGTGTCACATCATTTATGACAAAGTTACTCCTTTTCTTCTGTCAGATAGGAAATAGAGAGCTTGCACATTTTCCTACACTGCGGCAGATGACCGCAATCAAACCCTGAAAAAAAACACATTGTTATTACTCAACTTGCAGGATGAATATTTTCACCAATTCAAGGATTTTCGAAGGATAGAAAATAACCTGTCTTTGGCCTCCTCACCTTTCATATTTGATGTTGACAGCGCTCCATGTGACCTCCAACTTGAGTTTATTGACCTGCAATGTTACACACTGCTTGCGGAGTAATTCAAATCAGTGCTGCTTCCTAGGTTTTATGCCTCTCTCAATTAACAGAACTTTCCAAAGATCAGGACTCATGCCTGGAAGATGCTTGTGCTTTTTGGATCAACAAAGATATGAGAGCAGACATTTTCTGTGATGAAATTCAATAAAACAAAATGAAGATCTTCAATGAGCAATGACCACCTTGCAGCAGTGCTCTGCATTGGTGCAACAGAGATGATGCCTGACTTCGATTCTCTGTTTAATGCACATAAGAGGCTTCACTCTTCCCACTGAGGGATTTTCTTTGTTTTTCTGTAACCTAATTTTCAATGTATAAGAGCAAGACTCTATTTTGAGCTATTATTCAATCACCTCTATATACACTACTCAAAAAACTCCCCCCATGAATCAGGACAAAAATTATTCTTTGAAATAAAATTAAAATATTTGATAGTAGATGTTGATTTTAAGCATATGATTTGTTTTTATCTATAATTTGTTAAAATATATTTGCCATTAATTTTGTGTATGCAGCCATCAACAGCTCACCAAAACTCATTAAATGGCCCTCCAGCCAAAATAACTGCCCACCCCTATTCTAGTGTGAATGTGAAGACACAACTAAAATGAACAAGCAAAGATTACAATATGAAAAATCAAATGACGTGACCCCTTGTCTCTCTCAGCTTCTGACACCTTTGTGATACAAACAACTGACATTTCCAAACACAATTCTTTGAAACTGTCAGATTTCCTGAACAGAGAAGATAGCGAAGTATGCATTAAAGCCCACACCTCCTCAACCCACCAATATAACTTGATAGTGATGCAGAAGACAATAAATCCTTGTGTGGGGTCAGAGGGGTTCTTAATTTCATCTGAGCCTGTTCTTAAAGCTAATGTACATGCACCTCTAGACATTGTTTAAATAATAAAAAAGTCTTAGCTAATTTGAATAACATGAAGTGTTTTTTGTGATGGGTATGTATGGCTTCCTTCTCCCCAAAAATGTTTTTCCAGTAAAGTAAGACTGAAGCTATGTTTCCTTTCACATAGTGTGAAGAAGTGGCCCAGGGAACAGAAACAGCTAATTTGCTATACTTGGCAATACAAGTAGGAAAGATTTTAGAACCACAAAAAGATGTTTTGTCCATTTAGGTGCTGTAACTATATTAAACATTTTCCACTAGTTCTCTGCCTCTTCCAGATCCTATCTTTTTCCTAACAAGGTTTCCACATAACACACATCCATGAACCAGAGTAAACACATTTGGGTAATGAAAGATCATGGACACCATTCAGGGGGAAGGATACATTAAGGTGTATTTTCATGAAATGATCTTAACATCATTATGTTTTCAGTATGTGAATGACGAACAAGGTGGTTTTGGTTGTCATATATCCATGATGCTGGTACATGTGAAAGTAGGATTCTCCCAACAGAGCAAAGTGAAATCATTTGTTAGCTTCGTAACTGCTGCATATCATAGGCTGCAGTCTAGATCACTGTAAACAGCGTTTGTGGTGACTTTATCTAGCCAGGTCTCTTCCTAGAGTATACCACAGTTTTTGGTTTGTGCAAAAGAGCCCAGTTTTTTCTGGAGAACGCATGTGGCTGAACCTAGAGTAAATGTCCTTGAGGACAAATGTTGGGCATTTGTTGCTTGTAACTGCAGGGACCTAGATTCAATTACCTGAATGGTTCTTTCCACTTCTATGTTCTTATGAAGATATCTTATTTCTTTTCCTGCCCTGCAGTGTGTCACAGCAATTACCCAGCCTTAGCACCCCTCTTGGTTCTCTAATTAACTCACAGTCAGGAGCTTTATCATAGGGTTCTTCCCAGTCTTCCATTAAGTCCCCAGAAAATCAATACAGTTCCTTCAGCCCTTCTATAACCAAATCCTTTTTTCCCCTCAGAACTTTTAGTCTGTCTGTGTTCTAATGTAGCCATCCTACTTACCACCTGCTTCTGTGCAGGACAGCTCTGCAACAACCCCAAGTTCTCCTGAGTCATTGGCCTTAACCCTGGGCTCAAACTACACTATTTTTCATGCACTCTCTCTATAGGTTCCTTCCTGGAACTATGCTGAAATTCTAGCAGGCTTCTGAAAGCTTGTTTTTAAAGAGCTGTGTCCCTGAACAGGGTTTGCTAGCTCTAGGCCTCATTGGGCATAATGGGCGTATGTACACACCAACATTTTTGCCCTTTCATGTGCTGCAACTGTGTGTCTGTTTGAATGAACAGGCTTTCCAGATGCTTTAAAAGTCTTTCTTGTGCATTAAAGTAAAACTCTTCAGACGTAGTTTAGTTTGGCTCACCAGAAATTAAAGCATCATGTCCAAGGGGACAAATACTGCAAAATATGAACAGGGCATTAATCTAGATATAAGAATTTAATTGGGACTGAAATGTGATAAAATTACTGCCATGCCAACCATTTCAGTTCTTTCAAAGTAGAAAAATTGTTTCTCCAGCTGCTTGTGGGACTTTACTTCTGTGTAGAAATGGATGTGTGGCAGGCACAAGGCCACAAGGATAAATTTACCTGGAGCAGGAAACGAGCAGAAACGGTAGGGCGCCGCACTGAGTGGGAACGCACCGGAAGTGGAGCCGCAGCAGGGAAAAACGCTGCAGCAAAAGAAAAGAAACAAAAAAAGAACAGTGGGTCTGGGAGGAGCAGGGACCAGCTCCCAGATCGGCATGGGTGTGTTTTACAGTGGTGTGCCAGTGCCGATTCGCTGCCTGGCCCCTTGGAGCCGGGATAAAAAGCCTGGCGGCGGGCAGACAGGAGGAACCAAAACTGGTTTCCCCAGTGGACCAAGAGACACCTGGAGCAGAACAGAGCCCCACTGAAGAGAAGTGGTGGCGCCTCAGAAAATAAGTTAATCCAGGAAAATTGACAGACTTACCTGAAATGGTGCTGTAGAGTCCAGACATCTCCAGACAAGAGTGGACCAAGCAAGGACCTGAGGAGAAGAGGAGAAACAAACATCTGAACTGTGGCAAGTATAGACCGGAGATGGAGAGAAATATACCGGGGAGCAAGGTAACCCAGGGTCGGGAAGGCATATAGCCAAGACCTAATATGGCCTAAGGAAACTCAGACGAGACTGTGTCTGAACTCTACTAATACAATCCAACTGAACAAGATATAAGGACCTATACCATAACGGATCTAGAAGACTGGGAAACAACATCTTTGGTTGGCATTAGGTGGGGGAGGTAGGGGAGGCAGAGCCCCAAATGGGAAGATGGACGGGAAGATTAAAAGAAGGTACCAGGAAAGGCAGGACAGACCATCTTACTCCAGCAAGATGTGGCAGGAGACAACCCCAAGGGCCTTCCGGAGTTTATCGCAGCAAACTATCCTCTCCCCAAGCAATGGCAAAGTCAGAAAACTCCATCCAATTAGACGTCCGAGTGAGTGACACAGGCGATTTCAGGGTGATAGCCTAAATTTCTCTTTTATCTATATACAAGAAGGCCACAGTGCAAAGCAAACTAGATAGCTGCTGTGCCTATATGGAGCCCAACTGAAACTAGTGGGTCTCTGTGCAGATACTGCAGCCTTACTGCTTGAAAAAGGGTGTAGAATCAGGACCAGTCTCAATAGTCTGTCAGAGGAGGCAGCAATCAAGACTGAGGTTTTAGCATTTAGGTCTTTTGTAACACAACTAAATAGCAAAGTAAAATGCTGTACACATCATATTACCTACAGTGCCTGCATTCTATTTTATTGCAACTAAAATATTTTAAGAGCTCCAGTAACCTCAGGTAATTATCTTGGAACTAGCTAAACAAACAGCCATTTCAAACATCCTATTGGAGTTTTAGATCTAAAAAAGTATTCTGCCACCCTGTATATTGTTAAAGCAATTTCAGCAGATTAA
Organism: Crocodylus porosus; assembly: GCF_001723895.1. Lineage (NCBI taxonomy): Eukaryota > Metazoa > Chordata > Crocodylia > Crocodylidae > Crocodylus > Crocodylus porosus. The sequence goes on from NW_017728912.1 coordinate 18,614,983, forward strand.
TTCCTGTAGTATGACATCTTATCAGCAGTGACACTATTCCATCCAAAGGCAGCGTGGTTGGTAATAGATAAAAAATTAAAAAGAATGATAATGGGTGGGGGCAAGAGTAGCATGACAATGAAGGAACTAAAAAGCTTAGTTTTGGCAAGGCCAAGTGAAATGTTAATGCCACTAAGTTTTACTGCCTCACAAATGATGAGTTGGCACATGCCTTTAGTTGAAAAGTCCAAGTTCACATAATTAAGAATTGACTCCATGTAACCATTATATATATTCATACATACACACACACACACACACATATGTACGTATGTGCAACAGGCTCACCTTTCAGGGCCGGGTCTCAGTGCCAAACGGCCACCTGTTCTGGTCTAAATCCCTACCTCACTTTCCTGCCACGCCTTGATGAAAATAATATGAACATTGTTTCTAAGGCGGGAGGCTGCCCATTATTTGACCTCTTTATAACAAGGGCCTAAGTATATGCTCTAACCCCTGCCTTACATGTGTCCCAAGCCTCACATCTGTTGCTATGTTATATCCAGTATTTCCATAACATCAATTTCAATATTTCTGTCACATCTGGTATTTCCATATTATCCCATCCAATATATCTGTTTCCCTAAGTCAGTGGCTTTGCCCCTAACTAGGGCCACTCTTCTTATTACCCTCAACTGGGCCACTCTACCCACTCGACCCCTCACTGGGCCTCTACTCTTGCTCCGCCCCTCACTGGGCCACTTTACTCTCCCAGCCCCTCACTGGGCCACTGCGTTCTTTCACCCGGTGGGGTTCAGGTGGCTGCTGCTGTTCCTGGCCCCCTGCACTGAGATCTTCCACCTTGTAAGCTCAGGTGGCTGCCACCATGCCCAGCCCCTAACACTGGGGTCTCTCACCTTGTAGGCTCAGGTGGCTGCTGCTGTGCCTGGCTGGCCCAAAGACACTGGGCTCCAGTGTCTCCTTCTGGGCTTGCCTGGCCCAGGTCTCTTTCCTTGTCAGTAACCCACCCATAGGCAGAGGCTGGGGTTTTCAGGCACCCTTCCTCCCCATTCACTGGGGTGGTAACTGGCCTGGCACTTCTGGGGGGCTGTTCTGCCATGAACAGTCCCAACAGACCACCCATCCCTGGTGGGGGGCAGTTTTAGGTCATGCCCAGGACCAGGAGCCTCCAAATCATCCCCACTGCTTCTGCCCTTACCTCCAAGATGTTCCAGGAGCAGCACAGCCTGATGTTTCCTCCTGGCCTGCTCAGCACAGACTGCTCTCTCTCTCTCCACGGGCCTGGGTTAAAATGGAGGCTGCTTTGCCCCCTCAGCCAATTCCAGGGTCCTCCTAGGGTCATCTGCTAGCCTTGATGAGGCTAAAATCCACCTGCTGGCTGCTCCACTGCCAACTAGACATTGAAGTGGCAGGCACTGCAGGTACCCTGCCACAGTGTATATATATATATATATACACATATATGTCTATGTATTCATGTACACATACACACACATATAAGATAAGGCATACATGGTCCAAGAACATTTGTGCTTACTGTATACACGTTATACATAATTTTATGAAATTCTGTCCAGAGATATTCAGTTTCTGCAAGATTCATACTTCAGCCTGCACTGAACACCACTGTATTTGATACTAGTGATATGTCATCAGTTTGCCAGTACTGTGACATAAGACACTTCGTTAGTTAGAAAACTGGCAACCACATTAAACGATGTTGCCTATATATGGAACCTATGTATAGAGATTGACAAGATTAGAGCAAATCTATATGGAGCACTGCCATATATCCACTTAATTAAGTGATCTTTGTTTAAAATGGAGGTTTCTGGTACTTTGATAAGATTGGAGCAAAGTGCCAGAAACCTGCATTTTTTTAAAAAGACTACTTAATCAAGTGGGTGGCAGTGACTTTTCAGAGGATGTTATTTACCACAATGCAAAATCTGTGATTTTTGCCCTGAAAACTGTGGTGTTAAAAATGAGGACATAACTGACAGAATTATTGGAGAAGAAAGAGTATACTTCAGCATATGCTCGTAATGCTTAAAATAATTAACACTGTAGCAAGAATATCTGATACCTAACCAAGCTTCTTAACAGTTAGTCACAAAGTAGTTCGCTCCCCCTTCCTTCCCCCTCCCCGCCCCTCAACTCACACTTAAGGTGGGAATGATTGTGATTCTCTTGTGAAAAACAGATTCTATTGTGAAAAATGAATCTAAAAATTGGTACACAAAGGGGGGCCGCGCAGACAAATCTTAGACTGGGTTCCACCATTATTAAACTAGTCTGTGTGCGTCAAACTTCTGTTCTGATATAGGTATAAATTGGTTTTATGTGCCAGACTTCTGTTCTATTACAGGTATAGACCAGTTTCCAATCACATATACTGTACTGATAAAAGTGTAATGTCTGTACCTGGCCAAAAGTGATAACACAACAGGGTAGTGGAAAATGCATTTACCAAGAGTCACAATATGCCCATCAGACACCAGTCTACCTTTTAAGATATACAGAAGGCAATTTCCTATCAGAGTAGCTTTTGCAATGACTATCAAGAAAAGGCAATGTCTAACACAGCATGTTTTTGGACATGGCCAACTAGATGCTGCAATCTTAAGGGTGTATTCATTTGACAACTTGAAAATGCAAATTATATAGAGAAATGATCATGAAACATTGCCACATTTTTCATGTAAATACCTTCAATGTTTGGTATTTGCCAAAATCCTCTAATAAAATTCATAATTATAATATGTCCTCTCAAGATCACATGCTGTTTATTTCCCCTTCATGACTTGAAAAATGACTGAACCTGCTTCTGTTGGTTTCAGTGATGCATTTGAACCCTCATCTGAAGCTACTCCAAGTTCAGTAAGTGATTTCAGAAGATAGGTGGACTATCTCATTATATGCACATACGCATCCTTTTTTCAGAGGTATACACGGCATCGTACCTCAAAGTAAAATCCCTCATCCTCCAGCTATTTTTTTTTAATAGCAGCATATTTTATTTATATATCTATCTGACAAGAAAGGGATTTCACTGTGTATATACATACACACACACGGGGTGTGCATGTGTGTAAATATATATAGAGAGTACACCTCCCCATGTATGTGTGGCACTGGTGTGCATGTGTATATATATGTGTATACATGTGTGTATACATATATACATACATACACACACACATTATATATATTTCTTTATTACACACACACACACACACACACGTGCACGCGCATATACTATAGAATATATATACTAGTGACAAAAAGGGGATTTCACTATGAGGTAAGATACCATGTTTGAGAAACACTGTGTTTGATATACCAAGATGGAGAAAAAAGTGTTTCATTTATAAACTTGTGTGGAAGCAGTGATGGAAGGAATCTTTCATTTTCTCACCAGAAGAGGTAGAACTCATCATGCCTGTAGTCACCTGACCTCCACTGTAGAGTAGGAGAGTAAAGAGGTGGTGCAGTCTGCACCCCATGAAGGTATTCTTCCCTCCAGCCCCAATTCAGGATAGCATCCCTATTCAAGAGAGCACTTACAAGCTTTTATATACTTTCCTGAACTGGCGTCATACAGTGGTGAAGAAAACCACCACAAAGCAGTCTGACTCGGGAATCCTTATGCAGCTAAAGTGGCAGCTAGTATCACATGTCTGTAAAGGGCTTTGGGACAACATTTCATCATTATTACAATAGGACAGAGTGAATTTCTGGCCTGTTTTAATTCCCATTCAGCACTCCTGTAAGGGAAAGAGAATGCCCTAAAAGCCTCTGTCAGAGACCAAGTTTCAATCACACTTTTTTTTTCTACACATGAACATATGTGGTAGCTGTAGGATTTTAGGAGAGTTATGTCCTCATGCTTTTACATGATTTCCACTTAAATCTGAGAGCTGGCCTTAGATCCACTCAAACATTGGTACATGTGCCACTTACATGTTAATTTTTGTTTTATGAATCAGGAGTGAAAGAGCAAAGTCTTTTTGATGGGCCATAAAAACCCACATTTTTTCACTTACAAAGGTGTAACTTGTTTCTGTTTAAACAGGACATTGTGTGCTGGAGTTGAAATAAAAGAATGAAATGTTTCATCTAAAAAACCGTTTAAAAAGGGTTGAATATTATTATTAAAAGGTAGCTTTATTTCACATCTATCTACCAATATATATAAAACCCTCTTTTCTTTTTTTTTTTAGAAAGTTTGCTTTTTAGAGAGGCATCAATAATGCTAAACTACTGCATTTTATGTCATTTTTAGGAAAAATATAATCTACAAAAGCTTCCAGGTCTCGCAGTTATGTTGACAGCTGTCAGTCAAAATGTCTCACAGCTACCCTACCGTGTCAGCCATCAGCTAACCCATACTTTCCCAGGGACGTCTTAGCATGGCATCTTTGTTCTGTTTTCAGATAAACAGATCCAGTTTCTCAACAAACAGACTGCTACAGTCCTTTTGATAACAATGTAATAATTCAAAACAAATGATTCTAGGCTTTGATGATAGCACTTTTATGGGTCATGAAGAAATCCTCCCACCAACATCTGTTTGATTTTATCTACTTGAACTTTATCCTCCAGTTGAAGATTTATAAGCTGAAATCATCCCAGCCTATTAAAGTCAGACTAATGTTAAAGCACTAACACAGAGAATGAAAGTGCATTTCACAGTCATCTACCTTTTGAAATCCTGTCGGGGGGGAAAGATATCAAAAGTTTTGAGAGATGTATGCTTAAACATGTTGGAACTCTGCATTCTGTACAAAGCCCTGCATGACTGGCAGATGAAGGAATCGAACTGTTACATTACAATGGGAGCAAGCTATCAGAACCATTATTTAGAAAGACAACATGAAAAATACAGATGTTGTTTATATTTAAAGCCTGTTTTCTTAACAAAACCCACTATGGGTGATGGAAATTCACTCCAGATTGGTCTCAACCCTCTTTCTTAAGATCCTTGTACGCTGTAAATAAAAGCATGACAGCATAGCTATTAGAATCACTTGTTAAACAGATTTTTTAAAAATCCAAACTAAATTTTGTGAAGAGAAGTTTCTTTTATGCAAATTCTGATAAAACATGCTAAACATGACTGTTTCATAATTACTAAGAGAACCTTCTTTTCACACTGACTCAAATGAGGCCCTTCGCTATTTAGCATAACCACAAGTAGGCTTTGTTTTATCAAGACACAGTATATATATTTTTTTAAGTTTGCCTTCTTGGGTAGTGTTTTTCCTGAACAACTGGCCGTGTTCTGAAGCTACTCAACATAAGGCAGGAGAATGTGTACCTTGCACAGGACAATGTCAATTTTTCTGTTTCAAATAAGCTGATATGAAAATTTATTTCATCTGTGCAAAGTAAAAAACTGTGTTCATATCTTGTGGTACAAAACTTGAGACAGAATTATAAACTCAGAGTTTTTTTAATAAGCTCATAGTCAATAGAAATATGATTTTCCAAGAAGCTTAACTGTATATGTCTTTTTATATATATGCACACCTATATGACTGTCTGACTTTTTTGTATGAAACAACAAAAGCTACTTTACACATGCTAAAACTATTTTACTACAGTAGGAAGAGATGACCCCATAGATTAGTCTATGCCTTTATCACTGCTAATGTATACAATACAACTGGAAATCACGCTAGCACAGTTCTGAGTAAACCATTTGAAAAGACCATTTCTTTGCCCATCTGAAATAGCAAAACACGCAATAAAACTGCATTTCCTAAAACTAAAAACCTCTGGTTAAACAGTAAATGCTGATTAGCTCTAAAATCAAATTTACAGAGCCAGTGATAAAGTTAAAAGACTTAAGACAGAAGGTAAAATGGTATATAAAAAAGGAGGCGAACAGACTCCCTTAAAGTAACATAGAGCAAAGGCAACATCCAACAGACACTTCTCCTTCTCCACTTGTAGTCTCTAATCAGTTCACAGGGTTTCCTTAAGGGACAAAGAGTACAGGTGAGATATAAGTTTGTTTGAGAGCATTAGCTGGAGAATGGGTGCAGTAGCTTAGTGGCTTCCTGACTCAAGACCCCAGACCCTTCCCCCTTCCTCTAGTATTAAGAGTGGCAAAAGAGAGCTACAATTTTTTTTAACAAGTAGAGATGTGCAGGCTTTGATACTTGTATTCTAAACATGATGCTTTTACAGTGCCAGACAGGTTTCTTGGACCACATACACACTGATGGAAATATGATATTCAACCCACTTTTGATAAGTTCTCCAGATAATTATGAACTGGAGAAACTGGCTTTAGAATGGGAGATGGTTTCCTTGGAAAAGAAACTATGTCAGAAGGGCATGCTTTGAGTTGAGCAGGAACATTAATGAGAATGAAAAAGAAAAGACCAAAAATCCCACATACCTTCCCTTTGACTCCGTCTGTTGTATGACATTTACCAGATGAGTATATGTAAAGTACTCTGTAATTAGCTTCATCTGATCATAATAACTTTAAGGAAACTTCAAAAACTCTACTAAAACTCAGAAGCCAGAATAATTTGTATTTATTTTAAATGAATGTGCATGTTGCATCAGCGCAAATTATGCTGTTGTTTAGTATGAGGCAAGCGCAGTGATTCTGTGGTAGTGTGGAACTACATTTCAGATGCAAACTACACTTCTCTTAAGTAAGTGGCTCCAGATCCTCCCAGTTTCTAATGATAAGGAATTACACATCTATCTTGTATACCTTCCAGATGTTCCAACTGCGTAATACAAACTAGGTACCATCTCACAGGTCAGTCGCATCCAAAGCAGGCAGGAGCTAAATATTAAAAGGGTAAAAAGACTTTTCTAGAATAAAATAACAGGTAAAAGTACCAAAACCCCACCTGAATATGGGTCCTCTTCATGCGTTTTGTAGTCAGTCTCATGCAAAACTCCAAACCTCCAGGCTCTATCATGTCAGACTACTACTGATTACACTCAGACAAGTGCATCCACAAGGGCTCCAGGTCTGGGAGGGGGAAAAATCTTATGTTTAATGACATGGTGGTGACATTTATTGCAATACGGCAATATTTCTCATCAGTATATCCAATAAGACAAAATTTAAAAGCTGTACACTGGCCTTTACACAGACAGACACATCTAATACTGCATGCAGTCATTAAAACATATTATAGCAACAATTAACGTCTATGGAAAATAAAAATTAAAGTTAGAACATTTTGTTTATTAAAAATCCAAATATTTAACATACAGGAAAATCAACACACAACAAAAACCCTAGGGACAAAGTTTCTGTTTTGAAAAAGTTACTGTTGCAATCATGCTCCTTCACACACTGCAAATTTCATTTAAGTCTGCTAGACCAATGAAGCCTAATTCTGTGTCTAAATAACATGCATGCACATTGGAAACACAGACACCACACTCAGAATATTCTATGTGGCATTTACTTCTTCGTTGCATTTAATCTCCAAATAAAGGTGCGTGTTAAAATGAGCCCCAGATTATATGGATTTAGCATCAAGACAGGCTTTTACCAAAACAGACTTACAGCATCATGGTATTGCCAAATGTCAGAATCAAGTTTACACCACCAATTATCAACCAGGGTTTCATAGTACTTTTCAGTGCTGAGACATCCTTTTAAAGGTGCCACAGCTGCCACACAATATTAGCATTAGGTGTGTAAATAAGAAAAACCTACAGATTTCAGATAGGAATCCACAGTGTCAAAAGCATTCTGGCTGGTTGGGGTTCTAAGTTCTTTTCAAAAGAGAAATTGCTTTATCAAATTTTCCTTAGTCAAAAAACCAAGTAAGCTGTCATTTTGTGAGGGTGCCTTGAATCTAATGAGTCATAGATTCATAGAAGTTAGGGGCTGGAAGGGACCTCACAAGATGATCAGGTCCAACCCCACTACTCTAAGGCAGGAAAGACTGCAGAGGTCAGATGACCCTAGCGAAGTGTGCATCCAGTCATCTTTTGAAAATGTTGTTGAGAGCCACTGGTTTAAATGATCAAAAATACACATAACTAGGGGCAGTTGTGGGCTAGTAGGGAAAGTGGAGGGCTGTGGGCTCCTATAAGTAGGTTCTACTACTATCGCTACAAATGACTTGATCCATGTCCCTGTATAAGTCGCTTCCTTTTGGTTAAGTACAGACATTCAAAAAGCCAGAGGCTGAATCAATTCAGTCTTTGCAGATTAGTCTAAACTGCATAGCCTGAACTGAGAAGCAAGTGAACAGACATTCACTTTCGATTCTGGAAATGCAGCCACATTCCTGCAGTGGCTCAGGCCAGAAGTTGGGAGGTGCCCAGCCTCCCAGCCACAGCCAAAAACAAAGGAGGAAGCTCCAAGGCTTTTCCCCACCTCCACACTCAAGTGGAGGGGGCATGGCCCCATGCTGAGGCCAGGAGAAGAGGGCTTTAAACCTCCGCTGTGGCTGGCATAGGATCCCAGCCTGGGACCAGGGCACGGAGGGCAGGGGAGGAGGCAGGGTGCCCCTGCCATACTTATCCATCCCACTCCTCTGCTTCTGACCTGGGACACCATGCTAAGAGGGGAGAGCAGAGTATAAACCCCATTTCTGGAACACAAGGGACCCCAGCCAGGGTCTGTCTGGTAGGGGTGGGGGAGGTGGGACAGTCCCTGCCTGGCTTTTGCCCCCTTGCTCCCTGCTAAGTGGGGGGACAATCCCTGTAAGGCTTTTACCCCCTCCCACCCTGCTCAAGCAGAGAGTGAGGGGAGAGAACACAGCCGGCCCAGGACCAGCAAGCTGAGTGGGGGTTTAAACCCTTCCCTGTCTGTGTGTTGTGACCATGACCCTGCTCTCCACTTGAACAAGCAGAAAGGGAGAAAACCCTGGCAGGGGCTGCCCCCTCCCCCAACCTGAGCAGGGAGTGGGGGGGGAAGAAGTGTGGCAGGCCACCCCACACAGACCCTGGCTGGGGTCATGTGTGGCCATAGTGAGGGTTTAAGCTTCTCTGTTCCCTACCTGTGCCTGCTGGCCCAGGGCCAGGTTGTGGCCACACAACCCCTCTGCTCGAGTGAGGAGAGGCAAAATCCTGGCAGGGGCTGCCCCCACCCAGGCAAACTCCAGCTGGGATCCACGGTGAGGGAGGTAGGAAGCCATAAGCCAAGGCAAGCCCACGCCCCCCACTCAAGCAAGGAGGTGGAGGCTTCTGGAAGGGGCTCCCCCCAGACCTGAGCTGGGGTCCTGTGTGGACAGGGAGGCGGGGGTTAAATTCTCCTTCCCCACACAGCCTGCTGACCCTAGACTTGAGCAGGGGGAAAGGGAGGGAAAAAGCCTGGCAGGGGCTGCCCCTCTGCCAGGCAAACCCTGGCTGGGGTCCTGGGCCTCCCTCCCTTCTGTCATAGTGTGCCAGCCCAGGGCTGATGTCTGGCCATGCCCCGCCTTGCCCCCTCCCCTGGAGCGGTGAGCACGGAAAATCCAGGCAAGGGCTGCTGCACTCCTGGGGTCCCATGCAGGTGGGAGAAGGGGTTTAAATCCCCCTCCCTCCCCTCTGCTTCAGCATGCTGGTCCTGGCCTATGTCTGCCCACACCCCTGCCCCCACTGCTTCAGTGGCAAGTGAAGAAAAGCCAGGCAGGGACTGTTCCATCCCTGCCAGGCAGAGCCCAGCAGGGGTCCCATGCAAGAGGGACCTTGCCTCATTCTGCCAGCCTGGCCTGAGATCTGGCCATGCCTTGCATCCCACCTGCTCCAGCAGCAAGCGGGGGAAAAGCCTGTGAGGGGCTGCTCCACTCCCACCAGGCAGAGCTTGGATTTCCACCTCCACTGCCTTCTCAGCCAGCTGGAACAGCGATAGTGCTCTGGCTAGGGAGCAGCGGAATGGGGCCAACTTTGCTCTGTTGGAGCAGACAGCACAGCCCAGCCCCCAGGGCTGCAAAGGCTCCTGGGATGCTGGGGGATTGTGATTTAACTTGAACCTGGAACTTCTGTCCCAGACCCCTTCCATAAGCCGGTTTGACCAAAATCACTTAAAGTCTGATACTACATTTATCTTAAACCAGTTTTGGTGATTTTTAAAGTGGTTTATGTACACTGAATTTCTGTTCTGTTAGAGGTTGAAATGGGTTTTTGATCACTTAAACCAGTTTATGCATAACATCTATAACTTCTGTCCCTAGCCTTTGTGTCTCAGTTTCCGTGATATATATAATGGAGAAAACACCATTTATGCATTGAGATCTGCAAATGAAAACTCTATAGAAAAGATTATAATTAATAGGCAGAATGCAAGAAATCCAAAATGCTTTATTTAGGCACTATTTGTAAATACAGTGTGACCTGAGAAGCAATTGTTTGCCAGTAGGCATAAAAATACCATTGAGATGTTCAGATTATTAGAACCAAAATCTGAAACTGAATCTATCATCAGCTGTGCTAACAATACATTTTCTGCCAAGTTGCCACGGGTGACAGAAATGCATGATGACAGCAATAAATAATTTTAATGTCTGCTGATAATATCATGAAAAGAACACTATGATACACTGACATCATTTAGAGATTTACCAGCCATTATTAAATGCTGTATCGTGCCTCAGCTTGTCAGCTAATAATAACACAGTGTGTCGCCATATTTCCATCCATATGCGTTTATGCCTGCATAAGACAGATTTGTGTCCTACATAATTTATCCAACTTCTTTGTTACTTAAAGTAATTTAAAAATAATTATGCTTATTTATATACTGATGAGTATAGGCCAGATCTTGCACAACCAAAATATTCACTGAACGATAAGCACCTCTTTAGCATTACTGAGGACGGACAATTTTAGCATCACTATCCCTGTGACATCTGTTTATTCATACTAGATCTCCTAAAATAGCTAACATAATTATGCTAATCCAGGCCTCCCTTTTTCCCCACCCACTCCAGAGAGCACTGCAACCAAATACGCACATGTTTTACAACAAACCAAGAAAGTGGAGGAGACTTACTAATTTTTTTTCAAATACTTGTAGTTTGAGAGTTGCATAATAAAACTCCTTCAAATTAAAATATTCACAGAACTGTCTGTCCTTGTTATTAGCTATTATGTTGGGGGGAAAATATAAGTCTCTTACCCTGGATTCTAAGGTATAAAATTAAAATATACTTATCAGGTCAATATACTTCTAGAATTTAGGTTTTATAATGTAATATGGGGGGTTTGCAAATTGCATACAAATATAATATTCAAGCTTCTTGTTAATTAAAATGAAACTGACTAGGGATGGGAAAAATGGAAGGCCGGGTTGGCATCCTCATTTTAAAAGAAGGGGTACAAATTGTCTGATGTCAGAGTGATAATAATATATTACTGTTCTCAGTATTAAACAAAATAAGTGCTCATTACAGCAGAAGCAATGTTTATAGTCATTCCTTCCACTTTGTTATCCAAGCTTAATGCAAAAAGGAAACATATTTATAAATAGCAAAAAGTAAACTAGTGTTTATAATTCTCTTTAATAGTTTAAATTAATCTGTAATAAAGAGTTCTAAACCTTTAGATTTTTAAAATGTACTATCCTTTTAAGATGTGACATTCAGCCAAACACATCAACACTGAAAGGGCTTTGGAAAATTACGTAAAGGTTTCTGGATGCACAACCAATTAGGCATTTGCATCTGCCTCTCTAACTCAGATGTCACTCTCCTTCTTCTGCCGCGATTACAGACCTCAACAACACTAAAGCAGTTGAATCACTGTAATCAAAGACATATTTGTCTGTGAAAAAAGAAAAAAATCCTACTTTTATATGCTAAACAACTGAAAAGGTCAGTCTCTAGTTCAGGCACAAGTGCAGGGCTAGTATAGCAGCAACTTCCTACCTTGACACCTCACTACAATGGGCCAACAGTAATACTATTAAATACAGGTGTAGAAATAGGCATAGAAGACATGAAAAGTAAGCTTTACTGTGGCAGCCATAACCTTCTCACTGATCTTGTGCAAGAGACAAATCCCACCCATTAATTTACACTTTGAAAAACCTTCATACTTAGGCACAGTAGGCACATCTGCATGTTCATTAATATGCCATAGTTATGACACATTACATTTACTACTTGGTTAACCAAGTACTAAAACAATGCACAGTAACTTCAGCTACTGTACAGTAGCACCGGCGCACAGGTTTTTTGTGACGTACTGAGCAGTAGCCTAATACTACTGTATGCAATAGTGTATTAGCATGCTGTTTGCCTGGCACACTACTGCAGTGTTATTAGGATACTGCGCAGTTAGTATCTCACATTCAAGTAGACCTGCCCCGTATGTTCCTCCTGCCATCCTTGCTCTTCAGCATTTTTCCCTTTTAAAAAGCACGCAGAAGTGTATTACACAAATTGAACAAGTTGGATTTCCTTGCAAGACAGATTCCACACAAACTAGCAGTGAGCAGCACAGAAAAGAGAGTAACATAACCCTTCACTCTAGTCTGAGATAAAAGGATGTTTCACAGAATGATTAAGTAACCTGAAGTAAATAAAAACATAGCAAATTATGCTGTCTCAATAATTAGCTGCTATAAAAAGAACTAGTCTCCTCACTGCCTCTAGTACATAACTAAAGGATTTACAGCTACCAAGAGTACGAGGTGGCAGGACATGGATCTATTTCTCCAGTGCTCCTGGAAAGTCAGTCACTGTGGAAAAAGGAAAGTGTATAGGGCTGCTGTTGGTACCTTCTCAGTATTGAGAGTTTGCACTGAACTCAATACAGGCTGCAGTTACAGGACCTGCTGCTTACATGACATTTGGTTGTACACTTTTATTTCAAACAAAAACACTTTGTTTACTTGCTGAACAAATCAGATCAACCATTTCCAGGGTGTCCCAAGATGACACATCCAAATTCTCAAGTCAAACTATCTTATAAAGCAAACCTGCTCTTGCTTCAGAGAACTCTTGAGCATATGTCAGCACTGGTGCAAACAAACTGGTTAGTGTTGGTAAACACAGAAACAACCACAAAAGCAACCCAAGGAGAAAAAAATTAGTTACTCTGATTATTAGAGCCTTGTGGGAAACCCGCATCCTGCGGGCTCCCCCAGGCCTGGAGAGAATAAGTTAATGAACTGTATGATACAATTAATACATTTAAATGACAAGCAGACATAAGTAGAAGCAACAGATCCTCCAATAATCACTAACAATGAGACCCTGGTTGTTCTAGATCAGCCTGAAATCCTAGTCCTGACACACCCACCTTTCCAGAATAAAAATTTCCCCACACAGTAGTTAGCTCTCTAAGGTTGAGGCTCACTTAACTAGCTACTTAATTACATAATGCATCCCCTTTTTCAAGGACTAATTCATACTCTTCCTTAGAGTATGCTCTTCTCTCCCAGCAGCAGAGAAGCCATTTTTTTCACTTTCCTGCTTTCCAAGAGGGCTCCCAACCACAGTCGCACTGGAACTGGGAAGAGAGACAAGCTGTCCATCAGAACCTCAGTCTGAGAGTCCCATCGATTTCCAGGCTACTCTTAGCAACTACAAAGACTATGGTTATCAGATAAGAAGTGGGAGCTCAGTAATGAACATTTGCAAGAAGCCTCCAAATGACGAACACTGCTCCTACCCATTCTGAAAACTGTTGGACCATTGAAAGCACAATCCTGGGTCACATCATTCATGCTGGGTGCTAACCATGGCAAAAAGTAGGTGAAGTCACACATCTGCAGCAGCAAAAAAATGCAAAATTCACAAATTCATCAAAAAAAGTCCTGAAATCACATTATTTATTATTCCTTGTTAATTATGACTTCAGTATTTCAAATGACTTAAAAAAAAACCTTTCCCACATGCTCCATTATGCTACAAAGAGAAAGTTAAATGTGAAAATTTAGTTGAATGAGTTTGCCCAACAGTAGAGGTTACAAAAAGGGGTTATGAAAAGTTTGTAAATCAGATTTTTGAGTTTCATTGTTACAAAAGTCACAATGATGACAAACATACAGCCTTATGCCAGAAACTTGGTTTGAGTAAGGAAAACATTCAATGTAAATGGATTATTCATCTTCTAATTCTATGCCCATATCCTGCAATGCTTACAAACTAAATCATCAAAGCTGCAATTCTTTTACCATCCTCTTTCCTTTTCTTTATAGATCAGCAGCCTGTGCAGAAAAAGAATTTTAAAAATAGCATTTTAGGTTTTACTATTTTAAAGCCAATCAAATTAACTTAAAAAGGAGTAGTTGAGTTCATATGCATTTGTTTGACATGACAGAAAAAAACCCTATATTCTGTCTCATTCCAGCTAAGTATTAGCCAGAGAGAAAAGCATGTATGGAAAATATAAATGAAAGTGAAGGGGGAAAAATCTCTACTACTGTACTTTTTATAAAACAAGAAAAATGTTTTGGATACTACTAGGGCCCGGACCAAAGTAGAATTTGGGATCCAAACAATCCATTGCCCCAGACATGATGGACAGTCAGTTGATGGAGGAGGAAAGTAAGTGCCATGGTCTTTAAAATTTCAGAGTTACATCTCGAAACCTGATCCAATTTTCTGAATTTTGCATACAGTTGGGCCAGATCCCTGAAAGACCCCAGTTTCCATATCTGGGCTAGGTACAGACAGTCAAAAAGCCCAAGGCTGAATCGATTCAGACTTCGGAGGTTAGTCTAAGCTTCACAGATTAAACTGAAACAGAAGTGAACAGTCATTTACCTTTAATTCAGGAAATATAGCCAGATGCCTGAAGTGGCTCAGGCCAGAAGCCAGGGGGTGCTAGAGTACTTCCTCTTCCTGCTGCTCCAAGATCTATGGGATTTGTAGTCCAAAAGTGCAGTAGCAGGACTCTGCAGGGTCGCTCATCACTTCCTCATCCTGCTTCCAGGTACCTCTGGGATTTGTAGTCCATGGTTGCAGTCAGCAGTAAATTTGAGATGAGGAACAGGTATTTAACCCCGCACGGCCCAGGGGTTCTAAAGGCACAGACAAAAACTAGGGCCCTTGCTCTCTCTTCCTACACTTTTCGTTTGTATCCACAAGCTTCCATTTTCTTCGAGGCTCTTCAGAAGGCTCTTCCCAAACTCTGTCTACAATCAAGGTAGCCAGGAGACTCCCTACATGTTCACACAAAGGTAGCATGAAGAGCAAGCCAAGGGGGGCTGTCAGCAGCCTCTATTGTAGAGTTTTTGTTCAGATGCCAGGGGACTGCCCAGACTTTCTGGAAATTATTCTTTAGTGCATATTGTATACACACTCAGCAGGGGAAAACTGTATTCTCCCCTTCCTCTCAGCACATGCACGGAAAAAGTCAGAGATGCAGTGGAAGAATTGCAAGCTGGTAGACCTTAGGTTTGCTTGGAAAAAAGTATGCATTTTTCACATAAGCTTTCTACCATTTCGGTAGGGATGCCAGATTTAAATTTAGGACCAGACCTCTGACAGCTCAAATCAGTAATCTGAACCAGAAGGGAAAATTTTCTGCCCTGCTCCTTTTGTATTCCGGTGCTGGCATGGGTACAGAGGCTAACAGCATCTTTACCAGGGATTCCCCAACTTAATGTCCCCAGCTAGTGTAAAGATAGTGGTACTATCACTGCACCTTCACTGCAACGATCAACACAGGAGAAGAGGCTGCAGCACAACCTGATCTGGCTGTCTCCAGCTGATGGAGAGTCCCTGTGCCTATGGGCTAAGTACAGACAGCCAAAACTCCTGAGGCTGAATCAATTTAATCTTTCCAGGTTAGTCTAAAATGCGCAGATTAAATTGAAAAAGAAGTGAAAAGACATTTACCTTTTATTCAGGAAATACAGCCACATGCCTGCAGTGGCTCAAGTCAGAAGCTTTTGGAGGCACTACAGCACAGCTCTCTGACTGAGTGCTCACTTCCTCTTTCTGCTGCCCCTGAGGTCTGGAATTTACAGTTCAGAGTTACAGCAGCAGGACTCTGCAGGGCTGCCCATCACTTCCTCTTCTTGCTTCCAGGTGCCTCTGGGATTTGTAGTTCATAGTTGCAGCCAGTGGTAAATTTGAGCAGAGGCAGGGGTGTTTAACCCCCCTCCCTGGATCCAGACCCCAGCCACGGTTTGCCTGGGTGGGGCAGTTCCCCCCACCCCCTGTAGACTGGGTCAAACCCCCAGCCGGTCAGCTAGCCCTCACTGCTCCAGCTAGGGAGCAGAGGGGCAAGGCCAGCCCTGCTCTCTGGAGCAGACAGCACAGCACAGGAAAGCATACTGGGGGACTGTGTTTAAACCAGGAAGCAGTCTGCGTCAGAAGTTTCATAAACTGGTTTGACCCAAATCACTTCAGTCTGCTACTACATTGAACTAGGTTTATATTAAACCAGTTACAGCCATTTTGAGGCTGGTTTATGTGCACTAAGTTTCTGTTCTGATACAGGTTGAGATCCATTTCTGATCACTTAAACCAGTTTATGTGTAACTTCTGTCCCCAGCCCAGGTGAAAAAAGGCACAAAATGGCTGGTGAAGAATCACACAGCCATAGCACCTCCCAAAATCTCCCACTCCTGAACACAGTAAAAAATCTAACTGATGAACTTAATGATTGAAGAACTATGTAGCGTTCTGGCAACTCAACAACTGTTTTGCTTTAAAGTGCCAAACTGTCATGACTCACAAACATTTATTATTTTCACAAGCAAACTGTGACAGAATACATCCAGGAAGAGTTGGGCCCAAGCCATCTGGAGGACATCTAAATACTATGAAATAACCAGGTTCCATTTTAACAATAATCACAAATCGTCAAGACCAACATTTTTTGCCAAACTAGTAAGTTCTTTTGCTGATCTGCTCTAAGAAGAACAGAAGCAGAAATGAGGAAAAACTGAAAGCTTCTAAAAATTATAGCATAAAAGAAGCTCAAGTAAAATGCTTTTTTCTATTCAGTCTATCAGCTAGAAATATGACACCATATTTCTCAGTGAAATTTTGATCAGTTGTTCCAAGTGCTTGGTTCTGTGAAGGATGCCAGGCAGATATATTATTCCGCATAGGTGAATTGCTTCTGTGCACATTTTCCTTAAGATTCTGGAGCTCTTGGATTATGTTTTGTAAATCAGTTAGCTTCCTAGCCAGAGATTAAGGTAAATTCTGCTAAGGACTAAAAGTTGACTTAGAGCATTAAGAAGGATTAATGTTTAGCTGTGGTGAAGCTGAAGTACTAGGTTAGCATGTTTACGCAGTGCTGTAGATCACAATTAATCCAAAATTAGTATAAAAGATCAACAGCAACTGCTCTTGCATGCCAGCTTGGCTTAGTCCTAAAATCAAGACTTACTTTGGGGGCAATCTGTGTGCAAAGTTGCTGTGCGTCTGTCCTAATAGGTTTAAAGCTTTCAGAGGAATCCATGCATTTTAAATCTTTAGCTTCCTTGCCCTCTGCTTTGAGGAAATAAATGTAGAAGTCAGCACTCTAGACACACTTCTGCTTTTTATCTATGTCACAGATCCGTTAAAGTATGCTGGGTCTATAAGTGAACAAAAGCAAATACAATTTCCCGCCTCACAAAGAAAAGATGCTTAAAATATGTCCTTTTGCACCCCCTCCTCAAGGATTATAATAGGATTACTGGGGCATAGCATAGTCTTCATGCCTTTTAAATGAATGTTAACAATATACACATACACACATTGACATGTATCTATGTGGTATCATATTTAAACATGCAGTAAACTGATTTTAAGCAGCATAACAGAACTGCTTTTGATAGTAATATAGAACGTTATTATTTAGACCTTTTGTACACAGCAGTTGTAATGATAAATTTAACTACTTCCCCCAATGAAAGGGGGGAAAGAAAAGTATCATCGTTTTTATATTTTCTACAAAGACCAAGCTAGGGCTATCAGAGGAAGAATGCAAGTAAATCCTTTGGTATTTTAGGGCCATGTTCTGCCATATATTTGAGGTGTTGCTTGGAAAAAAGTATGCATTTTTCACACAAGTTTTCTACCTCTTTGGTAGGGGTGCCAGATTTAAATTTAGGACCACACCTCTTGTCAACTCAAATTAGTAACCTGAACCACCCGGGAAAAAATCTCCCACCCAGAGAAGGACTGTAGTCCCTTGCATTTTCACTTTGCCTTAGTATCCACAGTTCTGCCTGATGTCTTCAGATGGGAGCTTGTAACAGCTTGGCCCTGCTTTTCCTAGATATGAGGGCTGGAGGGGGCTGAGAGCCAAGAGATATGAAAAGACTATGAGAGCACAGCCAGAGGATCAGAAGTGAAGAAACAGCTTTAGGGAAGAAACAACTTGCAGGGGGGATCCTGGGCAGCTTCTGTTGGGAAGAGCAAAGAAAGACACCAGTGGGGAAAGATGGAGTGGCTACTACGCAGGGCAAAAGAGGGTGTTTGCTGTTCCCAGAGCAGGGTGGACAGCCCAAGGTAGGTAACTCAGGGTGGGAGGAGCAGCTAGTGGGATGAGGAGGCATGCTCAGGTTGCAGGGAGCAGGGGCTGCTGGGGAGTTTGGTGGGGCTGTCAGGTCCAGGAGGAAAGGGAATGGTTTGGGAGGTAATTGAGGGCTAAAAATATCCAAGTCAGGTCTGGGGGTAGAAATGGCACACCCTCCGGGCAAAGGGGGGTGGCGGGCTTTCTCAGCTCCAAGGCTGTGCTGTGAATGTGTACAGATGTTTGCTAGGATGGGTTAACACTTTGTATATCAGGTTAACCCTTAATCGATTTGAATTTAGTGTTTACCTCCTGATATCAACTTAGATTGGGCACACCACTTTTGGACAATTTAAGCCCTGTGACTCCTGCATGATCGGGTATTTAGATAAATGTAACACTTACATATACCCTTTGTGTTCATTTCCTGTCCTCATGACTTAAGGACTACATGCTTAGAGGGAGAGCACCAGGGTAAGGGGGCACCAATACAGCCCTCTATTTTGTTAGGTAAGTGCAAAGGGGCCAAAGCACAGGTGTGAAATAGCCCCACAGCCCCCAAGTCAAGCTAAATGCCTGGTTTTTCTTCCACAAATGACTCCTTGTGACTCTTACTGCTGAAGTCTTGCTTAAAAAAGGGGGGAAATCCATTACTTTTTTTCAAAATGTATTGTATTGCTTTTGTTAAAAAAGTTCATTGATTATCTCGGAGCTTGGCAGGGTTGGTTAAGGAACTCCAAACCATGGCAAAAGTCTACTACTGAAAGGTTCATCTCTTCCCTCCGTCTCTTTTTAGATAAGATAGCCATTCTTAACACCTCGCGCTGCGCATTAAATAAACTGAACCCAAATAAGAGAGAGAAGTCAAAATGTTATCATGCAGCTTTCTTGCACAACAAAAAGCAGCTGCTCAATGTTAGCTCCGTCAGTCTACATGAGTGAAGTATTATATAGCTCCTTCCCTGTGAACTTTTCTCTGTATCGCAGCTGCAGCTGGCAAACTCTTGCCAAGATATGCCCAAACTTACTGTATTTTTTGGTAAGCAGCCTGCTTAGCTCCTGTAGGTCCTAGATCTACACCACAAGTCATTTCTTCAGGGTGAAGTGTCCACAAAGGGTAGTAAAATATGCACTCTTTCCTAGCTAGCAGTATTCAAACTGTGCCAGTTAGTGCAAATGGCCAAATATACCATATGATATTTCTGTTCCCCAATTAGACAAGTAACTGTTAAAATGATGGAAAAATAACACGTACATCTTGAAGCCCAAATCCTGCAGTGAATTCTGTCATAGGTACAATGGCTTTCTGTGCATTCTCTAATGTATGACTAGGACCTAGAGACAAACATTGTCCTCCAGGGATCATGTACTCTGTTTACGTGACTGTCAAATTTACTCTTTAGAACAGGGGTGTCAAACATACAGCCAGCCACCTACATGCATCCCCCAGAGCCTATCTGAGCCACCAGGTTACCGGTGGGCCACCAGAAGTTGTGGGGTGCATGGCCTGCCATAGACTCTAGGGCCCTTTGGCTCCACTGGGCATAGTCATCAGCAGCAATTCCCCGTGGACTCACTCCCATAGCCACATCGCTTAATGATGCCACTACCATTGCCACGCCACCACAGTGGCCACTGTGGCATCCCTCAGGCCCCAGGCTGAGTACAAATCCAGCCTGGGGCCCCAGTTTGACCCCCCCAACCCTGCATTAGAGTATCTGAAGAAAGCAAATAGAAGAGAAATGTGAACATGAATTAAGTAACCTCTCTCACGAGTTCAAACCAACATTCATTTCTTTGTATTACCCTTGGTCTGCTAAAAACACCCTCTGTTGTGTAACCTTGCCCCATTTGAGATTTGCAGTGCAGCATATCAGCTTACACTTTCTCTTTACTCCCTCCTGAATACTGAGAAGAAACCTTGCTTTTCTATTTGTATGAGGGAAAAGAGGACCTCTTTCTTTCCTCCTCCTCACACAGCCATCTAGAAGGCGGCAAGATTTATTTAGGCCTAACTGGGCAGGATAAATTTCCAAATATAATATGCATGAAGCATTCAGGATAAATCCTGACATAGTTTAATTAGTTATGTAGATTACAGCATAAACAGTATACCTTTTAGGTGGAGAGCAGTAAATGTTTAACAAATGCTTTTCTGGATGACTTTTAATCCAAAAGTTTTGTACCCAAGAAAACTCAGATCAGAACCAACATCTGGTTTTCAAAGAGGACCTGCTTTACCCAATTTTACAGCTGGGTGACTGAAGCGAGAAGAGGTCAAGAGACTTGCTTAAGGTCACCTAGAGTTAATGACTTAAAAGGGTTTCAAATACAAGGTCATCATCCACTAGACCACACTGTCTTTGTTTACGGTGTCCTCTCTTTCAGTACGTATATGTTCCTGAGCAGAGTTCTACTTATTGTACAGTACTTTGATAGGATCACAAAACCAATTCAAATCTTTGAAAAACAGCAGATACAAGGAAGAGAAATGTGGTCTTTAAGATCCCTTTCAAAATGCAAGTCTCTGTCAAAGTTAATTCCTTAAGTGAGTTGGGCATGGCATTTATGCTCCTGTCAGTTATTGTACAACAGCTCCTGAGCAATGTGTGCAGATTTTGGCCATCTGAAATCTGTCTCCATCTACATATTATTTATGCTGTAATTATCACAAGATAATAATTTATTATGGATAATTCCTTTCCTTTGGGAGTAGATATTTACCCATTCCTAGCAACAGAAGCAAGTGCTCTGTGCAAAGAGTAAATACTTTGTTACAAACATTTAAAATTTCCTTTGTTTGCTTTCCTAATATCATTATTATTATTATGCATGTGGCTTTCCTACAAATCCAACTGTGAAAAGAAAAACACTATTCACATTTGAAAAAAGAAAAAACGATACTTAGCAGGTTGGACATTTCTGCTGTCTTTTCATTAACCATTCCTGGAAAAGAAAGGTTTAGCAATTTTTGTTCTCAAATATGAATTCT
This sequence comes from Crocodylus porosus, assembly GCF_001723895.1. Taxonomy (NCBI): domain Eukaryota; kingdom Metazoa; phylum Chordata; order Crocodylia; family Crocodylidae; genus Crocodylus; species Crocodylus porosus. The sequence continues at coordinate 18,636,362 of NW_017728912.1, forward strand.
TCTTGATATGCACTGCAACTAAAGGTTACGATAACTTCTATTAAAATCTTCTTAAGCTCCATGCCCACGTAGGAATTAGACAACCCTGATCTCTTAAGTGTAAGTATGCTATATTGGCAGATATGAAAATTGAAAGATGCAAGTCACTATGAAACCATTCCAGGAGATTTGAATCCTTTGGGCAAATTACCTTTTCTTTGCATAATCACATAAAAAACATATTTACACCGCTTCCAGATCAGTTAAAAGTTCTCAATGCAATGCAAAAAACCCCCCAAATAATAGGTCAGACTTACTCAGCCTTCAAAAATCATGACAGAAATCATCATTTTTAAGTTTTTTCCAAAAGACTTTTAACAAGTTACATTGTTTTGGGACCTTTCCCTTTGCATTCTGGTTTCTGAAAACTCACTTTTTTTTGTCTAATGAAAGCCAAGATTCTCACATAATCACCTGCCTCCAAGAGCTGGGGTTTTATTAAAAAACACCAAATACATCCAGACAGGCAATAAAATCCTGAGCTGGCAACTAGCTGCAATGACTGTAGTGCAAACTCTTTTGCAAAGATCACAGCCTTCAGTCCAAATTTGCTATGAAATTTCAGCCCTTTGACAAAATAAAATTCTAAACTCTGTTATGTATTTACTTCATACAAGAACGGCTTTCAAGGCACTAACCTCGATCAGAATGTTTTCCATTTTGCAACTGTCTGCTACAGCTTTTTCGTAGAGGCAAATGTTCGCAGGCATAGCTTGTCACTACTAGTTCTGGGAATACTACTTAAACTCAGTAATAGCTATAGAAATCAAACTAGACAGCTTTAAAAAGGGCTACAGTACCTGCAAAGTCTAAGAAGGGACAGCTCAATATGGAAGAGTTACAGGAAGCCAAAGCCCCTGAAGCAAAACATTTCCTGATCTCCAAAGCTGGGCTGGGGATCTGGGCCTAAACTTCCAGATTTAAAGAGACAGAGGAATGAAAATATAAATCAATGGCTTTGGCCCCAATTTGGTGTACAGTGAACACTTTTAATAAGAAAGCTATATTTTAAATGAAAATGTATAATGTACCAGTACAGTATCCCTTTTATATTTCACTCCTCCCCATCCAAACTGTTTGACAGTAGGAACTGGAAAAAAGAAAACTTCATACACTGAGAGTATGGAACTGATACAAGAATCTAAAGCAAACGTAAGTATTTAGGCCCTGAATCAGCAAAGCATGTAAGCACACGCTTAAGTTTATCTCTACTCAGCAAAGCACTTAAGAATGCACTTAACTTGAAGCACATGGCTTACTTTCATTGACATCAATGATACCCGAGCATGTGCTTAAAGTTAAACAAATACTTAAGTGCTTTGCTGAATCTGGCCCTGAAATACAATGTTCATGAAGTATGATATAATTGTTTAGATAGATCAATTATTAGACTCAGCAGAAGAGTATGTAGATGAAATACTGTGGCAGGCAGGAAGTCAGATTAGATCAGCTAAAATCCAAAGCATCTCAGACTGGTCCACAGGACCCCCTCACTTTCTGTGTAGCTCCTGGGAACAAGGGGGTGTTGTGTTCCAAGGCTGTTGTAATGTGACGTCACGGCATAGAATAGCCTGACAGAAGTAATATGCAAGGCTCCCTACTGCCATAAAATGTCATGCCAAAAGCAGGGCAGTGTCGCACTTCAGAGACTAATTGGCTCAGAGAGGGATAAGTTTTCACAGAGGACAGCCCACTTCTGTGTCACATAGATTCATTATTGTACAATGTGCATTTTAAACTGGAGTCATGCAAAATAGTATCTCATACATTTCTGCTAGACAGTACCATAAAATTCCATCCAATGTGTTCACATGTCTGCTGCTGATTGGGTTGTATGTTATTT
>NW_017728912.1:18638254-18669463 GCF_001723895.1 Crocodylus porosus
GTCTTTTCATTAACCATTCCTGGAAAAGAAAGGTTTAGCAATTTTTGTTCTCAAATATGAATTCTTCTTGATATGCACTGCAACTAAAGGTTACGATAACTTCTATTAAAATCTTCTTAAGCTCCATGCCCACGTAGGAATTAGACAACCCTGATCTCTTAAGTGTAAGTATGCTATATTGGCAGATATGAAAATTGAAAGATGCAAGTCACTATGAAACCATTCCAGGAGATTTGAATCCTTTGGGCAAATTACCTTTTCTTTGCATAATCACATAAAAAACATATTTACACCGCTTCCAGATCAGTTAAAAGTTCTCAATGCAATGCAAAAAACCCCCCAAATAATAGGTCAGACTTACTCAGCCTTCAAAAATCATGACAGAAATCATCATTTTTAAGTTTTTTCCAAAAGACTTTTAACAAGTTGCATTGTTTTGGGACCTTTCCCTTTGCATTCTGGTTTCTGAAAACTCACTTTTTTTTGTCTAATGAAAGCCAAGATTCTCACATAATCACCTGCCTCCAAGAGCTGGGGTTTTATTAAAAAACACCAAATACATCCAGACAGGCAATAAAATCCTGAGCTGGCAACTAGCTGCAATGACTGTAGTGCAAACTCTTTTGCAAAGATCACAGCCTTCAGTCCAAATTTGCTATGAAATTTCAGCCCTTTGACAAAATAAAATTCTAAACTCTGTTATGTATTTACTTCATACAAGAACGGCTTTCAAGGCACTAACCTCGATCAGAATGTTTTCCATTTTGCAACTGTCTGCTACAGCTTTTTCGTAGAGGCAAATGTTCGCAGGCATAGCTTGTCACTACTAGTTCTGGGAATACTACTTAAACTCAGTAATAGCTATAGAAATCAAACTAGACAGCTTTAAAAAGGGCTACAGTACCTGCAAAGTCTAAGAAGGGACAGCTCAATATGGAAGAGTTACAGGAAGCCAAAGCCCCTGAAGCAAAACATTTCCTGATCTCCAAAGCTGGGCTGGGGATCTGGGCCTAAACTTCCAGATTTAAAGAGACAGAGGAATGAAAATATAAATCAATGGCTTTGGCCCCAATTTGGTGTACAGTGAACACTTTTAATAAGAAAGCTATATTTTAAATGAAAATGTATAATGTACCAGTACAGTATCCCTTTTATATTTCACTCCTCCCCATCCAAACTGTTTGACAGTAGGAACTGGAAAAAAGAAAACTTCATACACTGAGAGTATGGAACTGATACAAGAATCTAAAGCAAACGTAAGTATTTAGGCCCTGAATCAGCAAAGCATGTAAGCACACGCTTAAGTTTATCTCTACTCAGCAAAGCACTTAAGAATGCACTTAACTTGAAGCACATGGCTTACTTTCATTGACATCAATGATACCCGAGCATGTGCTTAAAGTTAAACAAATACTTAAGTGCTTTGCTGAATCTGGCCCTGAAATACAATGTTCATGAAGTATGATATAATTGTTTAGATAGATCAATTATTAGACTCAGCAGAAGAGTATGTAGATGAAATACTGTGGCAGGCAGGAAGTCAGATTAGATCAGCTAAAATCCAAAGCATCTCAGACTGGTCCACAGGACCCCCTCACTTTCTGTGTAGCTCCTGGGAACAAGGGGGTGTTGTGTTCCAAGGCTGTTGTAATGTGACGTCACGGCATAGAATAGCCTGACAGAAGTAATATGCAAGGCTCCCTACTGCCATAAAATGTCATGCCAAAAGCAGGGCAGTGTGGCACTTCAGAGACTAATTGGCTCAGAGAGGGATAAGTTTTCACAGAGGACAGCCCACTTCTGTGTCACATAGATTCATTATTGTACAATGTGCATTTTAAACTGGAGTCATGCAAAATAGTATCTCATACATTTCTGCTAGACAGTACCATAAAATTCCATCCAATGTGTTCACATGTCTGCTGCTGATTGGGTTGTATGTTATTTGTTTCTTAGCTCTTTCACATAACAAGATGAGTCTGATCCACCCCACCCCGCAGCAGATCACATCTGCCCCCCATCACTCCTATGGATCATGTCCCGCCATCACTCCCATAAATTGTGCCTGCCCCTCTCCCCACTGTGGATTGTGCCCGACTCCCCATTGCTCCTGCTCCTGCCACACCCCCCATCACTCCTATATGTTGCGCCTGCCCCCCCACCATAGATCACACCTACCCCACAACACTCCCGTGGATCATGCCTCCAGCAGAGTCAGTGCGCGGAGCAGATTGCAGGTCTGTCCCGGCTCCCGGTCATGCACTGTCACCACTCCACCATCCCAGCCCTGGTCCTGGTCCTGGCCACTGCCTACCCATCCCACTCCCAGACTCTGCTTCCTGCCCACACATGACCCATCCCATCTGCCTGGCCAAGTGGACCTTGCTGGTGGGGAACCGCAGGCCGGTCTCTATGGAGATCCCACCTTGTAGGGATCGCCACAATGCTGGGGCGCATAGAGTATCCCACAGGAGTGCAGGGTGGCCTCCATGTGCTTGGCGGTGAACCCAGAAGTGGACCAGAAGTATGTCCAGTCCACTTTCAGGTCCACCGGGGAGCAAACTGGGGGGCCTCCCCACACCACCCCAGCTTGGAGATTGGCCACAAGGGGACTGCAGGTGCCCCCCCAGGCTCAGGAGGCACCAGTCACCGAGCTGGGGGAGGAGGGGCAGCGTGCTCCCTAGTGGACCCGGAAGTGAACTGGAAGTGATTCTGGTTCACTTCTAGGTCTGCTGCCGAGGGCAGTGGGGAGCCCCCCACTCTCCTGTGGGATGCTCCATGTGCCCCAGCATCACAGCACTCGCGACCCCCTGCTACCTAGAGGTATGTAAAAAAACATTTAAAGCCGTCTCTATGTCCAAATCTCTCCAAATCAATTCAGAGATATTAAAGGGTCCTCTGATTTTATTCAGATTTTATATTCCTTCTATGTTAGTTCTTAGCAAGTTGGCTCCAATCCTACAACCACTCAAAGGAGCTTCTTCAGCCACCCAGGTCCCTGAACCCAGTAATTCCCAAAGTACTAAACAGATCTATACCAACTCTAGTAGAACTGCTCAGAAATTCACTGCAGAGCAACACCTGTCCTCCTGGTCCTGTCAGAGGCTAACCTCTCTGTATATGTGATCACCAAAGCTTAAGAAAAGATTCTAGGAGGTTGAAGGAAAGAGTTGGATGATGCTGCATATGTGATGCATAAACCTCTGGCTCCTGCTTATCTACATAGTGTGATGTCTGTCCTGTGAGCACTGGGAAAGTCTGGGACTTTTCTATACCAGTTAACTGTAAAGTTAACTCATGCTTGAATACTTACTATGTGAGACTTCAGCTGTCTATACATTTGGAAGCATTAAAAAAGTTTTAAAAGATCTATATGTGTAACAATCCACAAGAAGTGTTTCATCAGTTTAAAAAGTCCTCCTGCAATTTTTTTAAGTATGTGGTTTGTGTGACCTTATTTCCTGTGGGATAACCTGTGATTTTGCCAGCCATTTAAAAAGTGTAAAATGCTTGGATTTCCCGTTGACATAACTCATAGCCTAAATGGCAATATACTTAATTCATGCTGAAAGGACCCAATTCTGCAAGTTGTCTGCCATTTAAAATTCATATTGGGTTCCAACTCTTGGCAAGATTTGACCTAATATCAGGAAAAGGTTCAACATGTTATTCTACCATCAAAACCACTTATTACATATGTACCTCAGCATACGTGAGTTTTTGTTTGTAGTTTATTTACTGTTTTTGCCAAAATGAAATGATAAAATGAACAAGAAAAAAATATATAATAAAATAACATTTATATGTTATATTTGTTGCTAAAACGTGCAGTAAGATTGTCCCTTCTACTTCATTAAAACAGAACAAAGTGTATGATGATATAAAAGAAAAGATACATAAAGTGGTAGATAATAAAACCAAACAGTAGCATTCTATTTGATTTTGGCCATTATTCTTTGTGCAAGTAATGCATATATACCTCAGGAATACAAGAGAGACTCTACACAAGTTTTTATTTTAACTGCCAAAATCCAGATGTGGTAAGGTCCATTTCAGTGCTCTGATTGTAGCCATGACAGCCACCCACCAGCCTTGTGCAAGATAATATCTCTTAGGTACATCCGCGGATCCAGGATTTTGTAAAGGGGTGGGGAGGAAGTGTTCAGGAGCAGTGACTGAAAATACAGGGGTGACTGTAGCCCCACTTCCAGCTCTTCCCCTTCTTCCAGGATGGGAAGAAAACACCACTGGAGCAGCAGCTGAGGACTTGTTTTAAATCCCTAAATTAGATAAGAATTCCCCTCCTTTCTCCTTGGTGCTCAGTGGCAAATCCTCTCCCACCCATCTCTGCTGCTGTCCCTGGCTGATGCAAAGTGGGAGGAGCTACAGAGCCACTCCTGCCCTTCTCCACCCAGACTGCACAAGTTCAGCTGGGAACATCAGTGGCTGACACATTCCCCCTCCCTGACCCTACACGGTGGCTGGCAGGGAACACCCAGGGAGATTGGGCTCAGAGGCAGAACCTGCCTGCTGCTGTCACTGCCACCATCTCCACCAGAGTTCACTTCCCTGTGCAGCCAGCTGGAGATGGACAGGAGCAACTCTTGAGCTCCCCTGGCTTCCAGGTCAGCCAGAGACAGCAGCTGATGCAGGTGGTGGAGGAGGGAATGGGAGAGGAAGGGATGTGTTGCTCAGGATGGAGTAGGGGCTGGGAGGCAGGTTCTTACCAGCTTTGGGGACTTTGAAAAGTCCTCAGCTGGTGCTCCCAGTCTGGTCCAAAAGTAAGGTGCTTGGCCACTGTGCCCTCTCTGTATCTCCCCCTGCTAAGGTCTGACTAGGATACAACTAGCCTGTGGAAAACATGGCTGTACCACATCCTTTTTATGTGCTTTATCTTGGAGGCTGTGCTATGAAATATTCTTGGAGGAGCCTACAATTCTGCTTCACTTCAAACTCTATGCCAAAATGCATCGCTGCAAAAATTATAGCATTGGTTTCAAAATGTATTGTGTGTATGTCTATTACTGAGTCCATGTTAAAATTGCTCGGTTTTATAAGAAAAAAAAATTTCTAATTGCCAGTCTAGTAAACTCACCATAAGATCTGAGAATCACATCAACCATCCTATAAAGAAAGATTCTGTACTTAGGGTTTGTAGCTTCATCAGGTACTGCAAGAGATAAAGCAATTAACATCACAGTTACAAGCTATACTTACAGTATATCTATATATTAGGTCTTCAGCTGAAAGATCCTACAGCTGTTTAATATAGCACCTTCCTCTTCCTCTCCACAGGACCTTCTCCTTTTTGTATGTCAAAAGGCAGTGTCAGCAGGAGATGCAAAGATACCTGCTCTGCTGTCAAAGCCAGAATGCAGGCCTTTTGTCTCAAGAAGGCAAGTCCCTACTTTCATCCAGGGATGTTTGAACACACACCTCTTGAGAAGATGCAAAAGCAATAGCTACTCATTGGGCACATCTAAACATGCATTTGCTCCCAGGTGGGTTTACTCTAGAGCATATTACTCTAGGGTAAACCTACCCTCAGCAGGCATCTCTCCAACCTGTTCCCAGCCCCAGCTTTGCAATAACAATTGCAGAGATGTGTCTGGGAACAATCTCCCCAGCCCCTGCTCCACGATTATATTTGGGGAGTGGGGGCTAGGAACTCCCTGCTGCTGGGGCCTGAGGGCATTGACCCTGACCAGTCTCCAGTGCCCCAGCAACAGGCAGCTCCCAGGGAGCAATCTCCCACTGCCTGCTGCCCAGGAACAAGTTTGTTCCCAAGGTGTCTATATGTGTCTATACAGTCGCACCTTGTGAACAAGGTGTCTATGTGTGCACTATTGTGTAGTTACTAATCACAAGTACATTTACCACTTGCATTTGCAGGTAGCAAATTTACTTGCAATTAGAGCCAATTACTGTGCAGTAAACATCTGCACATGTAGACGCAGACACCTACTGTTAATTAACTCTACTGCACAGTAAAGCGTCTTGTGTAAATGCATCCATTGAGAGAGGGATAAAAAGGAGGGAGGAAAGGATCACAAAAACTGCCCAAGAAAACAGGAGTGGTATTTATTCATGCAAGAGGGGCCAAACTGGCAATAGTGCTACTAAATCAAAACTGCTTCCAGTATTGAAGTGACAGAAGAAGCCATGGTCCAAGGTAGTTACCAAGAGCATGAAGAAATGAGATTTGGTTAGAGCAAGACAAAAGCTAGTATTAACTGTGAAGTTAAGAAGTATGAGTTTGACATCACCTACAAAATTACCTATAGCTTATCAAACTGCTACTTATGCTACAGTTGATCTGCTACTTTAGGATTTTGTGGCTGGATTTCTGGTCACAAGAAACAGCCCTGATCCAGAATTTTGGAGATGAATTTTAGCTTTTGCCCAGCACTATTGAAGTTCAGATTTTAAATTCTAAACTAAGACCACAAATTTGAGAATAGTCGAATATTCTAAGACGACACAGGCTCTGTTGCTTGGATGAATATCCAGCCACCACAAAAACACTGGTAGACCAACTGATTTACGGGTGTTTATAGATGTACTCTGAGAGTGTGGGGGGGGGAGCAGCATTTTAATTAGCACAGTTCCAAGAGCCACACTAATTTGAAGCGCCCAGAGTGTCACATGTATCAGCATCCCCGCGCTGAAAAATGGTGATGGGGCTCTTTGAACTAAAGCTTGTTGAACGAGATTTAGTTTAAAGTGCCCCACCACCATTTTTCAGCATGGGGACACTGATACACATGATTCTGGAGTCTGCTGGACTACGGTAATTAACCCGCTCCAGCAGACTCAGTTTATTAAGTTTGGTCTGATGTGCTGTAATCACAGCATGTTGTAGCAGCCTCCCTGCACATACAAAGGAGCCCTGTGTTACAACCATATCTGATCTGATCCCACTAACCATGATATACACCTTAAGGATCTGGATCAGGGATTCCTGCAGTTACAATACAATCCCAGAACTGTAGCCACTCAAATCAACAAAGCCTGACTCAGACTTTGCTCCAACCTGCTATAATACCAACCTCAGGAAAAAGTTCCTCTGGTTGTCACCTGCACAGCCCCTAGCTTGAGATACATCATTAATGACCTCCAACTCCTCCTAGAAAAGGACAGCTGTTTCAAAGTAGTCTGTGGGCAAACCTGTCTTGGCAGTCCCCCAGCCTCAAACAGCATCTCTCAAGCAACGAGTTACCTAATTCCCAATCTTACCAAGGCACCAGGCCTTGCAATGGATCTAGATGCCTTCTATGCCCCAACCTTAATACAGACCAACCGCATCATCACTGGGCTATGTAACATAGAATATAACATCCAAGGTCCAGTCACCGGTAATGCACCTACCAAGGTCCAGTCACCTACCAATGTTATATATGCCATCACCTCCTCACAGCGTACCTACATTGGACCCATCTGACCAATTCCAGAAAGATACACAAACTTGTAGCAGAACACTTTAGCCTCCCTGAACATCCCACTACCAACCTCAGAGTGACTGTTCTTAGACAACAGAAGTTTAAAAATGAAGATATCATTGTGAAAGAATGAATGAAGATTGATCTAACATCAGCTGCAGGAAGACATGCAGGCCTGTAGCAGAACACTTTAACCTCCCTGCACACTGCAGCACTGACCTCAGGGTGCCTGTTTTTTAGGCAGCAAACCTTTAAATATCAATTTGAAAGGGAAACTGAGGAACAAGAAAGCATCCACAGGCAGGATTGTGTTAAACATGGGTTAAGCGGGAACTATGGATTCTTATCCCATTAGCTGGATTGGTTTTTGTGACTCCTTTGTTCCTATGGGTTTACTGCTGGCATGTCTGCCTCTCTCAGCACTGCCATTCTTCTCCCCTCCTCCTTCTCTTCCCCTCACTTCTGCCTTTTGTACTCAAATTTCTCTTTCCTTCTTATCCATGTGTCTTTCTGCACATCCTTTCAACCCAAGAAAGCTTTTGTTAGCTAAATATAGCTACTGAAGTTAGACTGTAAGGCTCAAATCTACCCTGCCTTCTATCCGACTTCAGATTATTGGCTGCTTACAGATGTGAAAAAAAAGAGTTTTAAGCTCAGTGAAGAGGCATGGCATTAGTTTAACCCATTCTGTCCAACATCTGCATAGATCGGGTGCTTCATTGGGGCTTTTTGGTGTTTGAATCAGCTATTAGATAAAAACACCAAAAAGCCCCAATGAAATGCTGGGTCTATGCAGACACTGAGGAGCCAGGTCAACTAAAGCGCTTCCTCTTCTGGTAAAGTACAGTTTTTGTTTTTCTTTTTTCACATCTGTCAGCAGTCAACATTGCTAACTGCGTTTCTCTAGATCAAGTGATGGTCATGTTTTGGCTTCAGTTTCTCCAGGGAATTCCAACTGACTTCAGTAGGACTTGTGTAGGTAAGTCACTGTCAAGTTATAGCCCTACTGCACTGACACATTCCAAAATATGTTCAATGTCTGTCTTTGATTATTAAGACATGTAAGGCCATTTTGTCAAAGATTTATGTTTTATTAATTTTTGCACAAAAATATTCATGCACTCTCTCTTATACACATGAAGCCATGGATAGACATGCATCTCATAGAATCGTATAAAATTAGGATTAGAACGGACCTCAGGAGATCTAGTCCAACCCCCTGCTCAAAGCAGGACCATCCTCAACTACATCATTCCAGCCAGGGCTTTGTCAAGCCAGGCCTTAAAACCCTTCAAGGATGCAGATTCTACCAGTTCTCCAGGTAAATTGTTCCAGTGCTTTACTACCCTCCTTGTGAGAAAGTTTTTCCTAATATCCAACCTACACTTCCACTGCTGCACCTTGAAAACATTGCTCCTTGTTCTGTTATCTGTCACCACTGAGAACAGTGTAGCCCCATCTTCTTTGGAACCCCCCTTCAGGTCGTTAAAGGCTGCTATCAAATGCCCCCTCAGTCTTCTCTTTTGCACACTAAATACACCTAGTTCGTACAGCCTTTCCTCCTAAGTCATGTGCCCCAGTCCCTGAACCATTTTCATTGCCCTCCACTGGACTCTCTCCAATGTGTCCATATCCTTTCTATAGTGTGGGGTCCCAAAACTGGACACATATATGGCCTCACCAGTGCTGAATAGAACAGAAATACTTCCCTCGATCTGCTGGCAATGCTCCTACTAATGCAGCCCAGTATGCTGTTAGCCTTCTTGGCAACAAGGGCACACTGCTGACTCACTTACTGATTCACTTATAATCCATCCTATTTTCCATTGTAACCCCCAGGTCCTTTTCTGCAGAGCTGCTGCTTAGTCAGTCAGTCCCCAGGCTGTAGCTGTGCATGGGATTCTTTCATCCTACGTATAGGAGTCATCACTTGTCCCCGTTGAACCTCATGAGATTTCTTTTGGCCCAATCCTCCAATTTGTCTAGGTCATTCTGAATTCCAGTCCTACCCTCCAGTGTATCTACTATATGCCCCAGCTTGCTGTTATCCATGAACTTGCTGAGAGTGCAGTTCATTCCATCTTCCAGATCATTAATGAAGATGTTGAACAAAACTGGCACCAGGACCAACCCCTGGGCCACTCCACTTGATACCAGCTGCCAGCTAGACAGTGAGATATTGATTACTGACAATCCAGCCAGCTTTCTATCCACCTTTTAGTCCATTCATCGAAATGATACATCCTCAGCTTACATGCAAGAATTCTGTGGGAGGCGGTATCAAAAGCCTTGCTAAAGTCAAGGTATATTACGTCCACTGCTTTCCCCACATCCACAAAACCAGTTATCACATCATAGAAGGCAATCATATTGGTAAGGCATGACTTGCCCTTGGTGAATCCATGCTGACTGTTCCTAAACAGCTTCTTCTCCTCCAAGTGCTTAGAAATGGATTGTTTGAGGACCTGCGCCATGATTTTTCAAGGGACTGAGGCGAGGCTGACTGGTCTGTAGTTCCCTGGATCGTCTTTCTTCCCTTTGTTAAAGGTGGGCACTATATTTGTCCTTTTCCAATCATCCAAAGGATTTCAAATTTGGTGCTGTGCAAATAGGTAATACTCCCTCCCCTCTGATGTGCTTCAAGATGTTCACAAAGGCCTGTTTGAGAGGGTCTGGTAAGCAGGAACCCTGGCAGGCCACTTGGCCTCTTCTCCAGAAGTTCCTGAGGATTGCCAGGCTCAAAGGAGAACATTCATTAGCTGTCAGCCCCAGATGTACTCCCCAGCCCCTTCTGGATGTAAGGGAAGCAGACCATTGTAGAAAACTGAAGGGCTACATAGCATGCAAACATGCATTTGAGAAAGTGTTTCAAAAAGAAGTGTTTTAAAAATGTTCCTCATTTTTAGGTTCCTATTTTGAGCTCCATGGCCATTTTTGAAGCATTTCTTCAGCCACATATCTGTCTACTCACTGCTTGGAGCACTTCAAAGGTACATGGAGTCCTTCAGACAGCATGGCTTTCCAGGGCCACATATATACACATAATTTGGCCATTTTACAGCATAAAAAGTTGGTCATGTTATTTAACCGAATCTTTTTTGTGGAAAATATAATCTTGTATTCTAAATAAATCATTAGAATTTGGGTTTTTATATACATTTTTTTCAATAAAAACATCAAATGGGTTTTGAAATTTGTGGTTTGCTAAATGCAGAAAATGAAAAAAAAAATACAAAACCAAAAAAATGAGGGCATTTTAAACACAGGATGAAAACAAATTTAATTTTCTGTTAAAAAAGGAAAAAACCCAAACAAACAAGGATAGATGGAGAGGCAGATGACCAGCTGTGGTACACAGTTAAGTGCATGCAATTGTATCAATATATGCGGGTGCATCTCTTTTAAAAGGTGTAGACTACCTTTTCAATGTTAATTTTCAGCAAATCTAGGTAGACTCTTTTTTCAGTAATAAACCTAAGTACTTTCCAGATTGTCACAGTGTATTCTGTTGCAGTCAGTTCATTTATCTGAAAACAGTTTTCCAAGTAATTTTTTTTCCCCCAGTAAGACTGAAACTTTGGTTTTGGTCTTTAGCAAATGTTCTTAAACAATGCATTAAAATTCCTTTGATTATGTCCTTATCAGCTTATAAAATACCAAAGAAAACTGGTACTAAAACAAGGAGACATTGTATCATGAATGAAGGCTGGTAAACCGATTCCATTTTAGACAAAGCTGAAAAACATCTCTTTAGTTGTGGCGAGCAGCACAACAGAACCTGCTATAATCATATACAGATGATGGGAATTTGTCTAATGTTTTATGGTGAATCGCTGATGAGGCCTGAAGAAGGAAAATTTGTAGAAATAAAATCACCTTGACAGTAAAGCACTGGGGTCAAAAAGCAAAGTCAGTATTCTTAGCTTTAATAAAAACAGTATGATCTGTCATCAACACAGCATTTTTACACTCTCGGACAATACACTCTGGGAGCTCCTGCTGGGTTTCATTTGATTTTCACCCAGACCAACAAAGGACAGCTTATAGCTGGTAATTCATTATGACAGCAGAAATGTTATAAAAATACACGTTTTTAGACCCCTGTAAATAAACAGCTTGCTCTGTGATGCTTAGTGTAAGAGATCTTAGCCAGGTTAGGGGAAATATATCTATGAACTACTGTGGGTCTCCCCTCCCCCTCAAACTGTTAGCTTAAAAGTAAAGATTTTGAAAATGATTTATTACTATTATTTCCTTGTACTAAATCTGCGTGCTGTTCTGTATGGAAACTGCAGACAGAGTCGTTGGGATAAAAAAAGATAGACGAAGAATAAAGATATATTGCAAAACATCTAATGGGACTGTACATATAGTGGAGTGCTGTCTAAATATCAGAAGTGCCAGATCATAAGGCAAAACAAACAGTACAATAATTGAAAACATCTATTAAACTAGATTAGTGCTGTGAAGTGGGGCACTAACCAAAATTAAGTTCAGCTCACTATGTAGCCCCTGATTTTCCAACCGTCTCTAACTCTCACCAGCTTGATACAAATAGGAATAAAAGAATGCGAAAAAATGGAAAAGGGGAATATAAAACAGTTTTATAAAACTATTTTAAAAGGAGGCAGTAGGTTAGTAATGTGCCCCTCTAGTACTGTAACATGCAACTGCAACACTATCTTCAACCTGTTTATCTTTACAATACCCTTGTGTGCTAGTGAAAGATTGTTAGGTCCATTTTGCAAAATACACAATAACTTTACCAAAACTTACATATAGCTTCAATCCACCAACAAAACTATGAAAATAGTGAAAAAGGGTCATTAAAATGAACACTAGCTTGTAAAACTGGAGTTGCAGGTTCTCATGTACTTTCCTGTTACCATTTGCTTATCAAACCAACTTTGTTATATATAAATGAATGGGAAGAATCACCATGTCTAGACTGCAAAATTACCACATCTAGCAGAAGTAGACATGGCCTACTTCTCCATACAGGGTACCTCTTGATAAGGGAACAGTGCAGTCACCTCTACTCAGTGTTGTGAGCAGGCTAATTAGAACTCAAGTAACTATCAGTTCCCTGCACCACCAACCCAGAGCAGGCTAACTTGCCTCATCACTGCATGCTATGAACATGGCTACAGTACCTCTTATTTAGGAGGAAGCCCAGTGAAGCAACACTATGTTTGAGGTCACCACTGCCAGGTGTACAAGGCAATGGTCTAATGGGTCAGGGGATAGGACTAGGAATATGTTTCAATGATCTTTGACTAAGAGAAGCAAACCCCTGCTGGCAAGACTTCCTAGACACAACTTTCCTGGCAAGTGTGCATTAAACCTTACTTCACTTGTGGGGAAACCTATGCTGATTTTACTACCGGTATTTCTAAACCAGTAAAATTCCCCTTAGTGAGGGATTTTCAAAATTGCTAAAGGAGCAAAACTTAACTCACTCCAGTATAGTATAGTATAGGTAGTATTTCTCACCACGCAAGAGTAGTGAGGTTTTACGGTTTATGTTTTCAAGAGCAATTAGTGATTTCCAGTGGTGCTTTTTAGGTACGCAACTTGAGACAGCTTAGTAGGACCTCATTTTCAGAAAATGCTCAGCATCCAGCCTCCTAAAATCATGTGACCTAGATCAACTAAAAGGCAAGGCAACCAATCATTTCCAGTCATTCTGGAAGGTGAAAGTCAGGGTTTTAAATAAGCTAGTAAGTTACCAATAGTAAGGTCCCAAACACTTTAGGATCCAGCTGCCATTCAGTCTTGAATGTATTTATTCTTCATTACACCATTGAGAGTTAGAGAAGGATTATTTTCTCTACTTCCCAGGTGAGCAATGTAATTCCTTGGTGAGCATTATAATTATAAGAACTCCACTGTATTTATTTGTTGATTTATTTATTAGATGTCTATGCTGTCCTTCCCAACAAAAGCTCAGGGAAGTTTACAGTAAGAGAACCAGATACTGTATTTATTTGTATACTGTACATACCTTTCTTTTCTCCAAAGATCAGCCCCCAAAAATTGGGGTGCATATCTTAAGCAGAGAGACTGATTTTTCTGCCTGGAGTAGAAGCACCTTGCTTTGATTCCTGTTTCAGCTTTGATTCTTGTTCACAAGATTTCAGGCAACTGAGGTGAAAAAAATTATGTAATGGTTCCTGGTTTTTCTTTCCACAGGTGATTATCTTTCCTTTTTAATATCTTGATAGAAATTGAACTCTTCTTCTTCCTTTCCCAAAACCCTTTCACGTGGTCACGCTATTAGTTGGTCATCTTTCACCATATGGAGTGCCCCCCTCAGTAGCCCAGCATGACACAAATGTTCTGTTCTAAGGTGATGTTTCCAAACTTAAAGAAGACATGTGCCCCTGGGATCCAGTTCCTATAGCTCTTTAGGGTTGCCATCTTGGCCTGCCCAACAGACAATTGGCCAGGGAGATCACACTCCCCTCAGCTGCTCAGTTAAGAACAAAGAAAACACTTATTCAGAAAAATCCAAGTCCAAAAAAGGGCACTGAGAGTGGAAAAGAGCAGCTGCAACCAGGGGCTGGGCTATGAAGGGAGGCATGGGATAGCACTTTCTCTACCACCTCCTTGTAGACCGTGCGGGCTGTTGATTCTACTAGTTCTAAGTAGTGGGAAAACACCATTAAAATAGTATGTAGCATCATGGAGAAGTACACGGAGATGGCAGAGCTTACAAAAGGGTGAAACAGGGATCCAGAACTAACAATCTCATCAGGTGGGATGTAGTCAGCTGGCTCCATGGTGCAGGTACAGGCACCAGGAAAATTCAAACCGCCTGAAGTAAATCGCCCTCTCTCAAGCCCTTCACTGGTCACAGTCCTCTCTCAGGCCATTGAGGTATGGGGGGAGTGGAGGGGTTGAGAGGCTTAGGGGGAGGAGGGTGAACATCCCACTTTGACTGCTCAAAGCACAGGTCTCCAGGCCACTAAATGCTCTCTTGATTTCTGCCTTTCAGCACTAAGCAAACCAATGATTCCCCCTTCCAGTCCTGGACTGGAGCTGTGGTGGAAATGGAGCCTTACCAGAGCATTGGCACTGAAACAGCCCCTTCCTCCTTGCACTCACAGAAAGGCACTAAAATACTTTATTGAGTTCTGCTGACAAAGTGTAAAAAACAGGTACAAGTGCCAGTGCTTGGCACTCCACCCAAGTTGCACCATGGGCCTGGCTGGCAGAGACAACACCAAGGTCAGGGTCAGACGATAACACAGAGCTACCTATAAGAACCAGGAGAGTTGCAGTACAGCAGGAATAAGAAAAAAAAACCCCTTGCCAAACAACCACTCTCCCTCCCTCCCAGGCCAAGAAAGGCACAGATGTGACTGCAGGAGTCCTGTGTGGGAATCACCATCTCAGCTGATCCAGTCCCACTGCCAGGATGACACCCGAGTTGTGAAGAAGCTTGTAAGTGTACTCCAGCACTGCTTCCCCCCTTCCCCGCATCTGATCTGATCCCTAGGGAAAGTGCCAGGTGTCTACAAGTCTCATGGTGCAGGCAGTTAATGTATTAACCCTTCAAAACAGTGCCTCCCCTGCAATCACAGCCCCATCCTGGTCCTGGATGTCCCGACCCTTCCCCAAGCCCTAAAAGCCACGCAATCCTCACCATAGGGTATTCAAAGTAGAGATTGGTGCTGGAAAGCCAAGGGCAGCACATGGCAGGACTCTTCTTAGGCAGATAGCATCCAGGCAACCTGGGCTTCCCCAGCATGTTGTCAAAGAAGATGGCCCACCTCCAGCTGTCAAGAGCCTCCCAGGAGACCATGTCCTGCAGCAGGAGCACAGCATATTGGCTCGCATTTCTCTGGGAGTAGTGGTAAAGCTCATCCCTCCAGGCCCTGCCAACTCTCACTGGGGAAATGTTGGAGGCAAAGTACCACTCCTATGCATGGACACAGCACTGAAATGCCTCTCTTGTAAAGGAAAGACAGGGAGAGGGGGTGATGCAAGAGCTCTGCTGGCATTCTCTGGAGTGGTCAGTCCCTGCCTGTTCCAGGGGTGGTTCAAGTCCCTGTGGGGCCTTGGGTCACTGGACCCTCCAAGAGAGTGGAGTAGGTGCCCACTGCAGTGCCTGGAGAGGGATCCAGGTCTTCCCTCCCATGTATCCTGTCCCAGCACCACTGCAGAGCCTGCTGCCCACCTGCAGCACAGCCAGGATGCCAGTCTCCTCTGTGCTGGGTAAAGAGTAGTAGCATGGCTCCCAGCCCTGTGTGGGGGAAGTATCCAGACATGGGACTATCTCCATGTAATTGCCTAAGCAACTGCTGGGAAACTACCAGATGCCTGCTGTGGTATTTCATTTTATCAGGAAAAGTTGCAACTTCTCACAAAGACTCTGTGTCTCCCCTGTCCAACTGCAGGGCCACCACCTGTAAAAGGGAGGACAGTGCAGGGAGGACATGGTGCCAGCCCAAGGCCAGGGGGATGCATAGCTGCAGAGCATGAGGGATGCCTGAGGAGGTGTTGAAAAAGCGAGGAGGAGATGCTGCAGGCATTGGTTAATGCAGTCCAAGCTCCAGCTATGAACAGCTGACTCCTAGCACCAGGATCTGCAGGACCAGCATGAGGAGAGACCCCTGATGTGGAGCCATGCTCAAGCTAGGGGATGCTTACAACTGGGCTGCGAAGGTGCAGGACTGGGAGGTCAAGATGACTACCAGATGTTTCAAGGAGGCAACCTGAACCTTTGCAGAGCTCGCAGTGTCACAGCACCTGGAGAGGGAATTTATGGAGAGGGTCCTGGTCCACTTTGTTTCCACCTATTACATCCCTGACTGGAGCCAGCAGTACCTCCTACAGAGTGCCTGTAGCCCTCCGAGCCAGGAGTGGCAAGGAGACGCTGACACCTATCCCCCACACAGCATGCTGTGCCCCACTCCAGGGATTCTTTTCAGGGGTAACAGAATTGGGGGTCCCAAGTAGGTCCAGATGTTGTGAAAGATATATGCAGCAACAATGAGTCACCTCACATGAGGCATGCACTGAGAGGCTGCCAGTGTGCCTTGAGGCAGCCAAAGACACACTCCATCATTGTGTGATACCTGCTCAGGCAATAGTTCAAGTTCTCCTTCTGGTGGTCCACTGCCCCCATAAGGCTTCAGCAGCAGGGTAGGAGGGGGTCAGCGAGGTCCCTGATGATGAGGGAGTGAATGACAATATTGCTGATGACAAAAATCAGGGATCCCAGGAACCCATCTGCTCTCCTCCATTATCCTGGAGAGCAGGCAGTTGCAGAAGATGTGGCCATTATGGGAGTTGCCCATCCAGCCAGCAAAGATGTGAATGAAGTGGTCCTGATGGGCAACACTGCCTTGAAGGGTGACAGAGAAGTAGCCCTTGTGGTTGATGAATGCCTGGGTGCCCTGGGGTACACAGAGGATTGGGATGTGGACAGAGGATGGGAACATTCATAGTCCCCATGCAGCTGGGGATACCCATGCAGTGAAAGCCAAAGACCACCTTCTATAAGTGAATGAGGCAGATGAAGTGGTTGGCCAGGATATCCTAGATGAGTAGGCAGACCTCCCAGATGGCCTCTTTGGCTGTGGTCTTTCCCACACTGAACTGGTTAGCAGTGTAGCAATAACTGGTGGAGGTAGCCAGTTTCATGATGGCCACCTGCCTCTTTGGATTGAGGGGTAGCTGCAGGCTGACATCCTGATGCACAATGTCCCAATGCTGGGTGATGGTGGCCCAGTGCATGTGGAAGGTCTGGACTCACTGTTCATCATCCCAAGTGTCTAGGATGATCCACTTCCACCAATTCATACTCAATGCCCAATGGTTTGGAAGTGGTGCCAAAGTATCCACAGAGTCCTGGGTGGCTTCATCTTCACTGACCATATGAAAGTTGGTGGCCCAGTCCAGGATACTTGGCAGGCACAGGGTTCGGTGGGTGGCTCCACATGGGACATCTGGCTGCTGGCTTGGGGACACAAAGCTGTGTCCCATGGTGACCAGCTGCCTCCTCATGTGCCAGTGGGTGCACGTTTCCCACAGCCTCTGTCAAGAGCCACACAGAGTGACAAGTAGGACATGCCATAGCTCTCGAGTCTGTTTGGGCGTGGGAGGCGGGACCCCATGGCAGGGTGGAGGCAACCCAGGACATGGGGGCACATCCAATTTACAATGGAGGGCAATCATTTTGGGGCTTTTCTGGAAGCCTACAGCTGGATATGGGGTGGCATATCCACCATGACATAGCAGGAGGTTGTGGGGCATGCTTGCCCATGCCCAGCAGCCAATCAAAAGTGGTCCAGGTGCTCGGCTGTGCTCCATGTCCCAAAGAGACTGTGGGACATGCTGTGAGGTATGCAGGAGTGGCCCCAACCTGCAGGCTTTGGCCAGTACAGGTAGCCTGTGTTGCCCTCTCCCACAAAGGGAAAACATGTATGCTGTTTGCTACCAACCTAAACTAGGCCACTTACAGAAAACCATTTAAGTTAGATGGATTCCTCAGGCTTTTTGAACATCTGTACTTAGCCTTAATTTGCAATTGCACATTTCACAGTTGCCACTGACATAGTTTTACTTGCAAAGTGTTTAAATGACTGGTGATGGTGTAATTTTTTGAAGAAGGATTTAAGAATCCCAGATAATTGCCAAAAAAGGTTACACATTTCTTTGGAATTTAAAAGAGAAACATCAACCAACCTTGCCTTCACTACAGGTCAAATGTGCTCCAATTGTTATAACTGGAAAGCAAAATGTGGAAGGGGGGGGCAAGAAAAACAGATCTCCACTGCTCCAGACATTTACAATGTCATATTACCTATTCTCCCATTTCAAGTATAAGTTTAGCTTACAGATTATAAAGTTTGTACAAAGTCGGAAGTCAGCTGCAGGAAAGATACAATTGCTGATATTTTTCCTTTTCTTATATAGGCCCTCAGGTCTGGCTATAATGGCACTTTTACATATGTAATGATTGCAGGAATAGGCCCTTGTGGAATAACAAAATTAAGAACTATCCAGCTTCAAAAATGGGCCATTTTATTGAACTGGCAAAGATCTCAAATAAGACACAAGGTCTGAAAGCTAAAACAATACTGGGCAGAAGCCCAGCTCCATGGAAATCAATGGGAGCTTTGCCACTGACTTCAATGAAGCCAGGCTTTCACTCACTATTTATAAATGTAGAAGCAAAATGAGGGAAAAGATCATAAATAAATCATTTCACAAATAGGAACAATCGCTTTTCTTTCAGCCCTCATGGAAGGAAAAATGATTATGCTTTTTAGCTGTCAGAACAAAACTCCAAGGTAATTCATAAGGTATTACATTAACACATATAAAACAAAATGAAAAACAGCTCCAGAGTCTGACCTTTCACTTCCACAAAAGCTGTAGCAAGTGTATTGCAGGCCAAATTAATACCCATTTTACTAGGCAAATAAATTCAAAACAGCAAGTCAGTCAGAAGATTCTTGAGTATATAAGGAAACCAGAGTTTCAGTTTTAAGCAGATACCATTTCTGAACAGAGCCTAAGCTACAAACTCACAATAGTGACATACAACAGCCATAATTTTTTTTTTTAATTTAATTTTTTTTTTTACAAGCCTTCAGAAGACAGAAATCTTGTTCTGATCATGTTAAAAGGACAAAAGGGTTTGTTTGGTTTTTTTAATTAATCTATATCAATACAAGATGATCTATGATTTTGGAATCAATTCTGGGATTTAACTATCAACATCTTGGATGCTGATACTCCATTGTTTTCACAAACATTAATTCTAAAATCAATTTATCTTTAAATGAATCCATTTAATATGGTTAAAGAAACTGCAAATTTCTTTAACCACTGCTCAGAGAACTGTCATGAGAAAGTGAAAAGATGCATTATGTTAATGTATTATGATTGCAATAAAAAAAAATCTAATAAAATTATATAATAAAAGGTCTTACACAGTAAGTTAAATAGGGTTCAAGTAACAAAAAGTGGGAAGATTTTAATTTTTTTTTTTTACAAAACAAATAATGCAGTTTATTTTACCTAGAGGTATTTAAGTACAATATGTTGTCCAGTGCCATACACAAAAAGGAAGTATATTTACTATACAGGAGACTGTCTGCTGTACAGATATTTTAAAGTTTACTTTCACATGGGTTTTCACTTTTTGACCTGCTCTTGACCTGGGTAATACTTTCAGACCAGTGAGTTTAAGAAGGCCTGGGATCTATTAAAAGAGTAGTAGCTTGACTTTTACTGAGTAGCATGCTGATGGTTTAAAGTAAATGTTATGGTTTGTCACAGGAACCAATTTGGTTACCGTTTGTTCTTCCTGCCCCTGCCTGCTAATATTTTTTCAAGTGTTTTTCATTCTTTAAATTCTATAAAGAAATCTGCATGCTGTTATTTTAAACTTCTGTATCTCTCTTTTTAGTAGTTCATATTTAAACACAGGGCAGTGCACTCAAAGTTTAATCTGAGTGCCATTTGGTAGAACTTGAACCCAAAACTAAACCTTACATTAAGGTCAGATTTTCAGTAGTTACAGTGAAAAAATGTAACCTGACTCTTGAAATCTTAATTATCTACACATCATGGAATTGCAAATTTAGCAGTTGGCAAGAATTATACTGGATGCAAATATTTTATATGGTAAAAACAAATCGCTTTATCATCTGTTTCATTTCTCGTTACAATTCTTATTGAATCATAGAAAATTATGATTTAATATATTAACATGATTATTTCCTGTTACTTTTGTATACAGTACACTCGGGAAACTAGTGCCACACTCTAAAAGTTTTGCATAGATGAGAACCAGATCAAAACCCCTGATGTGTCTTCCGAAAAACTGATACTGATTTGGCATCCATTTGATTTGTTGGCATAATGATGCTTCTCATTAATTTAATGACCTTTTTATTTATGGTGCTTTCCATAAAAAACTCAAGCTCCAGAAGCCTGTAGGCCATATGAAATAGGTCACACTTTAAATCCCAAGTTAATAAGATTCTCAGGAGGTCCTGGATTTTGTATATGAGAGAAGTATGGGTAAAAACAGAGAAGTGAATCAGCTTTCACCAAAGAACATAAGCTGATGCTTGACATGTATGTAGGGAGAGATTAAAGCAAGCATTGTTTTGAGCCTTATTCTTTCCTGTTAAGCATTAAGTTCAAAGATTCTCTGAGTTGTGTAAATCCTCTGACTTGTGTTTCTTTAGATGTCTCATTTTTATTTGCCTCAAAACAGAGAGTTTGTGTACCAGCAATGACTTATGCCTCAAAGTGATATCAGTTCCATAAGTTTATGTTCACAGAACTAATCACCTGTGTTGCCCAAACTCAATGCAAGAGGGGATGCAGTGTCAGCTGTAAAAGTGCCTTTCCCGCTGCTGTAAATTTATTGGCTTGATTCTTCAGTGAATTATGTCTTGTATTATATAAAAGGGATTTTCTGTGGACTTTAGTCCAATATTGCAGAATCTGCCAAACAAAAGAAAAGTCTCTAGGTTTCTAAAGTTTTCATCTCTATATTGCACTTCTAAATAATAAGAAAAGCCAAACTAGACAGGATTCACCCAAGGCAAAGCTATTGGTTAATGAGAAGAGTACCAAAAAAAAATAGTTCCAGAAACATTAGAAATGCTGAAAAACATTGATGAAGTCTACCTTATGAGAAGAAAAATAGATGCCATACATCTGTGAAGAGTTCAACAATTTCTGGTTAAAACCCTTAAATGAGAAGATTGGCCATACAAAGCAGAGCAGGAGAATGTGGAAGTGTGTTTTTTTCTGAAGAGTTTAATAGGGTCCTGAAAGAGGCAACAACATATAAGCAAGTCCTATAATACTTAGAAGTGTATGCAGCACTGCTCCTCCCAATGCAACAATCCTTCTGAGCTTGTAAGTGCCCAGAAAGTGAGTGGGAGATTGGATGAAAGGCTTTAAGAACTGAGCTCTACATGGTGAACATTTAACGTATATTTTTACTTGACCAGTTGGTTGAAGAAAGGGCTCATAATTAGTGCGACTAGCCTCACACTCACAGTAGAAAGGGGGCCTTTCTAGATCTATGCAGGCTGCCAACATATACATATCTTTCTCTCTAGCTATAGCCAGGATTTGACCAGCTCAAACAGTATCATTCTGTTGGATGCACTCCTCAAGAGATTCCTCAGATACAGAGGCACCCCTGAAGGTGGCAGCTTTACATAAAATACAGTCCTAGACCACATCATTTTTTTCAGGCATCATATTCAAAGAGAGCCCTTCCTAGAACTGATTCAATTCTATCCAGCCCTTCCAGTGTCCAGACTTTGAATACACAGAGCAACCAGCAATGGTATAGGAAAGACCTGCCCCAAGTAGTTCTGGGGTGAAGGGAATGGTCCAAAAACCCTGTAAACTAAGTCTTGGCATCGGCAAAAAAACCAAAACGTGAAGGAAGCAAAATAACTTAAAAGAGAGTTTGGCCTGAGTGGGAGTTATAGTAGAATCTGTCCTAAGGAACATCCAGCCATTTTAAGGCAATAAGATTTTAATCAGCATTTTAAAGTGATGAGACGACATTATGATTATTTAATTGCACCTCATTCAAACCTAAGTGATGCCACACTGGATCAGACCAATGGTCTAATTCAGCACTCTAGCATGGAAAAATGTGCTCAGGACAGCTGTCTCTCATCCTCTCCCCCCAACCCCTTCCCTCTCTACCTGCCTTCTCACTTGCACATAGCATCATGGACTTCTGGGAATTGTAGTTCTGTAATTGTAGAGTCACAGTGGAGTTTACCGCTGCTAAGGGAAACATTTCACACCATCTTTTGCTGCTGAAGCCCCATGTCCAAAGGCCAAAAAAAAAAAAAAAAGGTGAATTCAGCAACAAAAAGGGATCAGTTCTCCCCCAACAGCTGCAAACTCCACTACGTGTCTACAAAATTGATTCCCATACTCTTGGGCTCTATAACCCCTCCTCCCCCCACTGCATGTCTTGGCAAGGGGTGTCATAGAGACAGGCAGCAAGGCGGGCAAAAGGTATGCAGTAACAAGGTAAGCAGGAGCCCTGGTGTAAGACGTTCCCCCGCTCAGTCCTTCTGATACCTCTTCCCTTAGGCAATGCCTGGGCATGTGCCTCACTTGCCCACCCCATGTTACACTGCTGATAGATCTAGCCCAGTATCCTGTCTCTGACAGTGGTAGTAGTAGATGTTTTAGGCAGAGAACATTTGAACATAGTATATCCAGAACAGGGGTGCATAACAAGATCAGAAAACCTCAGCCAATACATTTATGTATCAACCATGGTTGATTAGGTGGTAACAGTGGCCACTTTTACATAATAGTGCAGTGGCTAGTGAACTGATCCAGGAAGTGGAAGATCTTGGTTTTAAAGTTCAGATCTACCTCTACCTACCCTTTGAGAGTGGGAAGGGAATTACCACACCTCAACTAGAGGCAGGACTAAGGTGTGGGAACTCCCTTCCATCCCCCCTGTTGAATTCAGGATTCATATGAGGCCAGAAAAAGAGAACAAAAACAGGAAGCTTATGGGCTCAGACATTTACCTGTGATGTAAAAAAAGAAGCAGCAGCAGGGAGGAGGGAAGTGGAGAAAGTCCTGGGTTCTGATTTCTGCTCCCAAGATTATTTTGGATTATTAATCAGGAATGTTGAATGCAAACATGTATAGAGTCCATAAAGCAAGAGCTGAATCCCTAGACTTCACCTTATGAGCCGAGTCCCCTAAACAGGGTGTATTTTTTAGGAAGTTCCAGGAGTATCATTACTACTGGGGTTTTTGGGTTTAGATTGGAATCACTGAAACTTTCCACATAAAAAGTATAATAGGGTTATTTGTTTGATGTATACATTTCTGTTGTTTTCCTAGTGGACAGTATCATCAAATTTGAAAAACTGAACTGAGAAGCTAGATGCTAATATTAAATGTTTCAGTATTCTTTTAAAAAGCTGAGCATTCTTTAAAAATGCTCTAGGCTGCATTTTTTCTTCCTGATCCTACAAATCTTGCATTCTTTTCTGCATAGCAACACAGCTTAACTAGAAGGGAAAGCGTCTCTGCTGCAGCACAGCCATTATTGGCAGCAGCTCTCTCCTTGGATGCAGGAGATACGAGTTTGAACCATCTCAAGTTGAGAAGAGCATAAAGTCATCCATTTCCTTGGCAAGTGCTCCAATTACTAGCATACTGAATAAAGGTGACTGTCATCACCTCTTCTAGCTGCAGTTTAGAAACTAAAGTAGCTACAGCTATATTGCATATGTGCAAGGCAATCATACCAGGCCCCTTGGATGCTTAGGTGAGAGTCAGGGACCTAGTTGCACAGTGAGGAAGCTCTGGGCAGGTGCAGAAGCAGATTTGCAGGAGCCTTGGGAACATGCAGGTTGAAGAGCATGTTCTAGCAAGCAGAGGTGCCTCCAATATTAGGTGGTAGGTTAGCAGAAAGTTTTTAGGTTCACAGTTTTGAACTTAGGTGCCTAAGCCCCCTTAAGTCCTGTCTGAGCAAGTCAGTTCTTTTCTGGTCTATTCTAAGTTATTCCAAACCATAGAAGCTTATATGGTACTTGAAATATCCCACTCCACTTCCTTTCACTGCTAAGAACTTTTTTGGGGAAGTAGATATCACTCATTTTAATAAGGTAATTAGTAAAGTGTGACTTAAAAATCTACAGCAGACTTACCTATGGCACTCAATAGAACTATTTGCTGGTTATGAATTCAGAAGACTTACTCAGCAGTTATTTAAATCAATTAATACAACTGTATGTAATAAGGCTGTTAAAAAAGGATGAAAAAGCTGATTTAAAAGTAGGAAATCATTAGAATACTAGTACCCATAATGCAAAATAAACTTTAAAAAAAGATATAGTATTAACCTCACATTCCAATTTTGCAAATGGCTGATTCAGTTTTACAGCTTACAAAAAAAAGGAAGACAGAAAGAAAAAAAACCTACAGTAAATAAAATACTACAAAGCTGAGAGAGAAGGCTGGCTTTTAAAAAGTTTCCATTGTTCATCTTCTCTAGTTAGTAAATGCTGGAGCACAATTATTTACCAGAGTTTTCAATTTTCCGAGCATAGGAATCCTTGCCATTCAACTCTTAGATCTATATCCAGGAAACCAACCAAATGCTGCTGCCATTCATATCTCTGACCTCTGCAGCACTCAGCTGAAATCAGCACAAAGCCGCCACATTCAGCTTGAGGAAAAAAATAATTCACGGGGTGAGAGGTGAATTAGAGATGGTCTCAAGATTTTAGGGGGAAAAAAAAAATGTTTCTATGAACTGAGGCTAGAAATGATACAATTCTTCAGTGCAGAGAGAGAAAGAGAGAGAGAGAAGGTGTTTTTCTCTCTCTTTTAAAAAAAAAAAAAGGATAAAAGAGGGTTACGTAGGCATATTTCCCCAATTGTTCTAGTATAACACAAAGGAACTGTGTTCTAGTAAATTTGTCTGTTTAATAGCTATGGACCCACAGAATGAAGACACCTGCAGAAAAAAAAAGATTTTGTTAGAGAGCAGAAAACTTGACTAACTCCCTATGAAACAGCAGCACATGCATTAGCTGCCAGGTTTTACTATACCCAACATTCAAATTCAAGCCTTACAACTGCTGAAGGAGTGATCAATTTGTCAACAGGAAATCAGCTGGGATTGTGCAGTTGTGGGAAGAATAGAATGGAGTAACTGTTTTTATTTTCAATAAATCAGTGTGTTAACTGGAAAATGAGGGGGAAATGTACTATGGGGATAATGAGATAGAACTTTTTATATGAAATTAAAAGAAATGAATTTATGTGGAAGAAGGTGCTTGCAAAGCAGGGTGGGATGTCAAAGAGAGGAGAATAAACTAAAGAGTACTGAGAAAGCTTAGTTAGTTCATTTTTCTATGATTCTATAATTTAAAACCCAATATGGGGTTGGATTCTAATGTACAATTCCCTCTCTTGAGAGTTTGGTAGCTTCCAACCTGGGATTTAGACCATTCTAAAGCTAAGGACCATGCACAGTGTTTAGATCCAATATTAAGATATCCCCAAAGTTTAAAAGGTATTCAGGGGTTCTGTTAGACTGATATGTATTTAAAATATAAAAGGATAGGTGAGCTGGTGAAGGTAAATTAATAATTCACCCAAACCTTCATGTCAAGATAACATTTGCTGGTATTCTGAACAGGTTGGATACATTTTTTTCACTTCCACTTTCCAGCCTGACATTGAAAGAGAAATGAAAATCTTGTAAAAAAAAAAAGAAAAAGAAACGTCTTACTATTCATCAAGCCAATAGCAAAAGCTGAATACAGAATGCCTGATGCCTGTACCTAGGTTGTGTGAGAAAGGACAAACTGTCAGCAGCAGGAATACTGTATTAAGATTTCCTTAGGGCATGTGAGCTTGGGAGAGATTTGTAAGAGAAAAAATGCTTGCTTAGTAGATGTTCATTGATCTCTCCCTCAGGATGATTAAGCCCATTTTCTTCTTTATCAGTACTTTCTGATTACCAAATTTTAACGACTATAAGCTCTGAATTTCAAACTCTAGAAAAATCCAAGTCTTAAAGAACATGGACGTTCACTGGGAGCTTCCCCAACTTCCTAGTTTTTGGAATACTTTCTAGGGCCTTTTCTGTGCCTAGAAAAAAGGAAAAAAGCAAAAGAATTATCATGAAGAAGGGAAACTCTAATGTATAGTGCTCAGGGAAAGCTACGCTTACAGCAAGACTGTATCCTTATAGGCAATCCAACTTATAGTTAAAGTGATTATTTTAGAACAGGAAACAAGGGACAACCCCCCCCCCCCCAAACCACCACTTCACTTCAAAATTAACCAGGAAAAGGGAAAATATTAAAAGTGGGAAAAGAAATGGGAGTTGGATGGAAACACTGGCCACATCTACATGAGACATTTACTGTAGAGGTATCTAATTAGTTCCACAGTAAGTGGACCTAGCCTGCTGGCTAGCCCGGCTCTGAAGCACCTTTGTGCCCCAGCCAGGGGCACGTTGATCCAGGTCAGAGCAGCACCAGGCTGGCAGGCCAACCCCAGGTCCCTTGCCAGCCGGGGCTGCTCCAACTTGGCTCAGTGTGATACAGTCCCAGGTGCATGTTCAAACATGGTGCCTGGGAGCCACATTTGAACATCATTATTGCTGAGTATTAATAGCATGTGTAGATGTGCCCACTGACAGTGGGATGTAGAGTCTTGAAAATCTTGGTACTCATTTAAAATCCAGACAAGGTCACTGTGACCAAAAAGTTATTACCATCCGATGGCAGCTGAGTACCTTAAGTAAAATGAAAGTCCATTTAGAGAGCAAGAGTGAATTCTTCAATGAAACTCTCATTGAAGACAATAGTAGCAATAGTACTTCAATACTAATGTCAGTAATAAGTTTTTGCCCAATGTGTCCATAAAGAATCATTGCTTTTGATACTATTATAAAATAGGTCTAAACCAGGGGTGGCCAACCTGCTACAAGTACATCACAAGTAGCATAGGCTGCTACTGCGTGTGGCATGCGAGCCAGACGGGCACTGCAATGTAGGCAAGGAGACTTGAGCATCTGGCCTGGTGGAGCAGAGTTAGGGCTGGATGCTGCTAGGAGAGGTGGTGTCAGGTCTCCAAGTGCTGGCCAAGATCCAAATTAACTTTTCCCTTTCCCGGCAGCTGCTGCCAAATTCAAGGCCTTGGATTTTTGCTTGCCATATAAAACAGCTGCAGGGCCAAGGGAGGGTTAACCTGGCTCTTGGCAGCTAATCTCTCACAGCCCCCACTCTTCTTTATGCAACCAGAAGTTCAAGCCCACCTGCCTCCATTCCAGTGCCGCACATAGTCTATCAGGTACACCTCTTGGGGGAGGAGATCAGAGTTGTATTCAGGAAGGGGGCAGGGTTTACCTTATGGCACATTGCCAAAAAGGTTGGCCACTACTGGCCTAAACTATAATCCATGATCAGCAGCCTCCAAACATTGGGGAAGTTTTGTTGTCAATTTGAGCTTCAGAATTTGAGCTGGTCTTTGAGTAACATCAATTCTGGTAAGTCCAAAAAGAGAGAGAGATACTTACATTTATGCTGAGAATACTGGTGGAAGCATGGGAAACACTGGGAGGGGAGGAAGGGTGCAACTTGAACTACTGTTGCTAATTCTGTGTCAAGTCTTCAGGGTAATCAGGTTTCTACCTTTCATGAGCAAAAATCACCTGAAATTACAGAGATCCATTATCCTAAACTTTTCAAACTGAAGGAGCATTTGTGATTACACCAACATATTTTTGCAGTTGAAATGGAGTGACAATTTGTAAGACATCAACATTACAATAAAATGTTATGGTAATGCTTTTATCCACTAAAAAGTAAAAATAATTTGTTTGAAAATTATATGCACCATTATGTCTAATAGACTACCTTAGCTGATTCAGAGGTACAAACTGATTACATTCAAGCACCCATTTTTTTTTTCATTGAAAACTATTTAATGTCTGTATGCCTATGGTCCACTGTAGTTATAAAGAGACATTTCCTGCTGAACATACATTATAAGAATTACAACTTGTTAATAAATCCATATGGATCCCTGTAATCACATAGAACCCAAGGATTTCATTCACACACAACTGGGGCAGTAGATACTCTATTTATACCTAAATAGACAAGGTAGACAAAAGGAAGGAGGGGGAACAGAAGCACTAAAATATACAAAGAGCATCTAAGGCTACACAAAAGTTTAAGGGCAAAATCAAGAACTTGGGTCTCCTAACTACCAATCCCATCAGCTATTCACTGAACAACACTGTCTCCTAACAGTACTGTGCACATCACTTCTAACAGTATTGTGTACATCACAAAAAATTAACAAAAACCTTTCAAGAAAAAATAAGTCCTAGATGGATTTTCACAAGAGCTTGAGATAAATTAGGCTTCCAATTCTAATAGAAATTCAAAAAGTGATAAATGCCTAATTCCCTTAGGCTCCTGTAAAAATCCCAGCTGATTGTTTATCGCATTTCAGTGTCAAAAAGCCTATGGATGTTCATTACAGAAGCATCTTAAGATCCCCACTAACTCATCTACATTTTGTTCATGGAATAGATTAGAACTGGCACACAGACTTGTTATATATGCTATTTCATCAAGATCTACTTGTACTTCAAGCATTTATTTGCAGAAGGTGGCAAATCAAAGACTAACTAGTTCAAAGAGGCATAGGTTTTCACAGGCAACAACCTACTTCATCAGAACCTGGGAATGGGCTAAAGAAATAGGTCATTGCTCACAAAAACTTGCATCTCTTAACCAATTAGCATCTATGACTGCTTATAGACATTATATTGTTCTAGGTTTAATCCATATTACAGCTCTCACTATACACATGTGGATGTTTGTAGTCCAAATTAAAATTTGCTTCAATCCAAATTAATTAATCCTCACTGAACGAGAATTAAAGTTAATGCAGACTAGGGCAGTCCAAACTAGGGATTTTAAATTGTACTAATTACCATGTATATATGGCATTGCTTTTAGGAAAAACAGTCCTTAGGAATTTGGCAGATAAGCATTGAAAATATAAATCCCTGCAAGGAAAACTTGGTTGGGTTTCTGCCACACAACAGAGGCTAGCAGGTACAAAGTTACACCTTTATAAAGTCAAATGTGCCAACAACATCTTGTCTGTGACTAAACCCCATTGTTGTCTCCTCCTGTCATTCCCCCAACACATTGGCTGAATTGGTCATCTTGGGTCCATTGTGCCCATTAGGGATTCTGGAACACTTTAGTTCATTGTTAGTAGGTTTGCCACAAGGTAGCAGTGCTTAAACAGGCTTATTATTGTCTCCTAATTACTTCCAACCCCAAGTGCTAAACCCATAGGCCACACACACAGGCTGTGAATTGGATCTATTAAGGGGCTGTCAAATGTATAGATTGTGTCAAGAATCACCTATTCAAATTGAAATTTGATTTGAACTGCATGAGGCAAATCAGTTAACATGGTTTAGAAAACAGTGAGCATGTCTACAAATGGTCTATGGTGCCACTCTGCTATACCTTCTGCCTGACTTCAAACTAACCACCTTACTTACTTGCAGTTAATAAATTAAGAAGCTAGAGACAAAAGGAAGAACCCTCAAATTCTATTTGAAATTCAGAATTTGCAGAAATTTCATAAATTCAGATTTGTCTCTGCTTCGTGTTGGAGCAAATAACAACATTTCCGCATGTAGTCCAGACTTTGTTTAGGGGTAAGCAAAACATTTCATGTCAATAAAATCAAAACAAGTAACTCCATTAAAAAAGTTATATTACAAAGATAATTGAAACATTCCAAATAAAAATTCATTCTGACCTAGACCACTGGGCTTTTCATTTTTTTTCCAAAATGAGGTTTAATCAAAATGGTCAGCTTTCGCTTAAAAACTGTATATTTTGATGTAATAGTGTTTACTAAGGGGAAAAAAAAGTCTCATTGGAAAATGTTCATAAAGCACTACCTTTAATCCAGCTGATCCTTAGCTGCCAAGAAAATCCATTCTGCAGCCCATGCTTGCTATTAGAAACACTGAAAATACCAGTATGGAAAGGAAATATTATCTTTTTATGTGCTGGAGTTAGAAGTTGAAGTGCTTTTGTCATTTATGTACCATCCTGTTTACAGTACTTGTCTTTTCTGAGCAACTAAAGACCAGCCCAGAAACCAATGGGGAAAGCCAGAAAACAGGGCTTCATTCCCAGCATTCCATAAAGTTTGCTACAGGAGATAACCCAGACCTATTTGTATGTTGCACTGCAAGATCTCACCGATGCTCAATTGTTTCCTATGGAAACAACAGCTTGTGGTGACACAAGACATCTGACATAAGATCTGCATATGTGCTTCTTTTACTGGATACAATAGCAGAAGGACCTCCAACTCAAGACAGCTACTGTATTTGCAGAGCCAGTAAGTACTTGTTGCTACCAGTTTTCTTCGTGCTACTAAATAACTGCAGTGTCTACCAACCTGAGCATAGGGCTAGAACTAGAAACTCTTCAGTTAAGATCTAACATTGGCTTCACCTACATAGAAGAGTCTGTCACGGGGTGGGGCCCAGGAGCAGCCATGATCTCCCTAGCGCCCCCTGCCGTGCCAAGTAGGTGATTCAGCACCCTCTATCTCACCCTCCACATCTTGGTGTCATGTAGTTTTACAATGGAGGCTGCCTTATTGTCCCCTTGGACACGGTGCTCAAGTATATCCTGTCCCCTATCCTGGCTGTACTGACCTGGTACACCCCAGCCTTATGGGCTACACGTGCCTCCAACCTCCCCTTTAGCACACCCCAAGCCTCGCAGATGTGCTGGACGTTCTCGTGTCTGCATACTCGCCCCTTCCTGGGGTCTCTCAATACATGCACCCCCTCTCTCTGGGGTCCCTCAGTATGTGTGCCCAATATACTCGCCCCTCCTGGGCTTCTGTTCACACTCTTGCCCTTTTCTGGGCTTCTTTCCTGTAAACGCCCTGTCTGGGGCCTTTCCAATATAAGCACCCCTCTCCCGGGGCCTCTCCAGTATACGCACCCTTCCTGCCCCCGCACGCGGCCCTGTCCAGCTTCTATTCTGTACGCACCTCGTCTCCATCAGGTCCCTATCCGCACGTCCATCCCTCTCCAGGCTTGTTCTCACGCGCCTGCCCCTCTCCAGGATTTTGCGCCGGTAGGGTGCCAATCGCTCACCCTGGAGCCTCCTATTCTAATCTGCCCTCTCAGGGGCCTACGCCA
>NW_017728912.1:18669593-18765153 GCF_001723895.1 Crocodylus porosus
CCCCCCCCCACTCCACTGGGGAGCTCCTAACGAGGCCTCCTCCGTCCCCTACAGCCTCTCCCGGTCCTCCGGTTTTATACAAACAGCCCAACAGCAACTCAAAGCTATCAGCCAACCGGCTCTAACTCAAAATAAGCCTACCAGCCATAACATTCCACATCACCCCGGCTCTCCTTCAAGCCTTCGTAACAGAGACTTCTCCATCTCATTTCCACACATAGGCGCTCAAATGTTCAGGCAGCTCTGCCTTGCTCTACTCTGTAGCAGGGCTCCTGCCTCTTAGGCTGCCAGAAGGGAACTGCTGCTAGGCTTTGGCCTGGGCTGTTTATAAAGGCCTGGCCCTGCCCCCTGGCTGTCAGCTGACCCAATCTGTTGCCTAAGCCACCTTCAGCTGTGCTGTCCTTGCTGATTGGCAGCCCAGCCCTATTCCCAATGCCAGTAGCAGGCACCCCAGTGCCCTGCTACAGAGTCATATAACTGTTTTGCCTTAGTTTCCCTTTCTGTAAAGTGAAGATAACAATACTTGCCCCTCTGAGGTCAGGCATAAATTATTGGTCAATATTAGTAGTGCTTTGAAGATGAAGATTCTTCACTTTTTTCAATACAAGAAAGGCCCAAATGACTACCTGGCTTTGGTCTCTATTCATAATCAAGTCAGTCTCTCCTGTTGTCTTTCTGACTGGTTTCAATCAGATCATTCATCAAATTAGTGCCTCAAAGACAAGCATTCTTAAGCAATCTGCTCCCACTATGTACTTCCCATTATAGTCAATGAAAATTACATGTGCAGATGAAGCTGATAATAGACCACTGGACATCTCAGCTTTTTGAAAGAATACTGACATTTTTAATATTATCATGTAGCTGCTCAGCTCAGTTTTTCACAGTTGACAACACTATATGCTAGGAAAGCAACAGAAATGCATACGCCAAACAAATGACCCTATTATACTTTTTATGTGGAAAGTTTCAGTGGTTCCACTCTAGACCCAAAAACCCCAGTAGTAATGAACTCCTGGAACTGTTTGAGGCCACATACTGGCCTTGTCTGACAAACCTAAATATGGCCTCCAGTCATCCTCTTTCCCACAATTGCAGGATAAGAACAATTTGGAAGTTAATAGATTTGAATTGCTGATGATCTCACCCAGTAAGCAACTTCCATATATCTACCCAAGGCAGAAACAGATTATCATGTGTACATTTATTTTCAGAATCATAGTATTTTATGCACGTTTATCACGGCCCTAGAGCTTCTGGCAATTCAGTCTTACTGGGCATGTCTAGACAGGCATTAACATGTTTTAGTTAACGTGCATTAAATCTGTTTACTAGGAAAATGCCCATTAGCCTGTCTTAATGTGCATTAACTAAAGGGCACGGGGCTCTTTTACATGTGCTTTGGAGGTGGTGGTGGGGGTGCTTTAATCAGAGTGGCTACAAGAGCTGCTCTAATTAAGGCACTGTAGCATCTCATGTATGAGCATCTCTGCACTTAAAAATGGCAGTGGGGACACTTGAACCAAAGCTTGTTCTGTGAGCTTTAGTTCCAGCA
The DNA here is from genome assembly GCF_001723895.1 of Crocodylus porosus. Lineage (NCBI taxonomy): Eukaryota > Metazoa > Chordata > Crocodylia > Crocodylidae > Crocodylus > Crocodylus porosus. The sequence goes on from NW_017728912.1 coordinate 18,671,149, forward strand.
CCCCTACCACCATTCTTAAGCACAAGAACTCTGATACATGAGACACAGGAGGCTGCTGAAGCACGGTAATTAGTATGCTCCAGCAGATTCATTTAATTGAGTCTGCTTCGACACACTGTACTTACAGTGCGTCAGAACAGCCTCCATGCTTGTGTACAGGCACTCACAGTTTAAGTGATGCTTAATGCACATTAAGCAATCTTAATGTACATTGACTAAATTGCATGTTTTTAAGTGACACTTTAATATGCATTAAAATAAACTAATGCACATTTAAAGCACACATGTAGATGTGCCCAAGTACCATTTTAAATTGAATGGACTTGTTTGCCTGAAGCTCTCACTGTAACACCTAACTATTCTTCAGATGTTATTAGAATGAGCTAACTAGTACTGATTGCACTCTGCTATCCTTACTGGACACAAATAGAACTGCTTGCTTCTGTTATGGCAGACATTACACAATGCAACTTTTACATAAAGTCTCCTACTGTCTCTCTCAGCATGTGAGAAATTTGTTCCCTGGGAATAAAAGTTTGTGCTGTTAATTATATGACTTTCTAGGTAGAGGGAGCTATGTGTACAGCCTTAGCCTCTGATTAAACTCTTGATGCAGAAATGCTCCCAAGAATTAATGCAGTACTGAAATTTCTAAAGGAAGAGATTAATTTTGCTACATACTGTTTGACCATCTTTGTTCCAGGAGTGCTCTGTCAAAATCTAAATATTTTGCAAAAAATGCATGAATTAAAAAAAAAAAAAAATCAATAGACCTTTGTGTTTCATTTCAATTGCATCAAAATGTTTCTTGTTTCAACTATCACTTTGATTGTGATAGTTAATTTTGATTTTTGAACTTTACGATAAAGGCAGTAACTTAATAAGTTGAAACAATGAGTCAGTAGTCTTCCATCATTCTTTTTAGAGGCTTCTTTTTGCATAAGATCTCAGCTTTTCATTTCAGATTGGAATGAGGAAAAACTGAAATTTTGGAAATTTTGTAGAAGGGAATTTCAGTTCCCACACCTCCACCCCTCTCTACTGATGATAAACATTTATGACATGGTTTGCTCCTAGTCCAATGGGCATTTATACACATGCTCTGGGAGTTGGGGGGGGGGGAGAGGGAGGAGGAGCTTGACTTTGAGCAGTTCCAAGACCCGCTTTAATTAAAACACCCATAGTGTTATGTGCATCAGCATCCCTATGCTAAAAAATGGTGGCAGGGGTGCTGAAACTAAAGCCCCTCAGACAAGCTTTAGTTAAAGTAGCACTCCCCCCCCCCACACACACACACCATTATTCAGCACAGGGATGCTGCTATTTGTGATACTGGAGTCTGCTGGAGCGTGGTAATTACTACGCTTCAGTAGAGTCCATTAATCAAGTCTGCTTTGACATGCTGTAATTACAGCATGTCAGGGCAGCCTTGATGTACATGTATAGATGCCCAGTGAGACAGGCCATTGTGTATTTCTAGGGGTTGGCAACACATGACCCCTGGGGTGGATTTGGCTCATGTAGCTGAAGTGCTTTATATGTGCTGGGGCCAGGGCAGCAAGGAGCTCCTCTAGGGCTGGATAGCAGGAAACTGTGCCCATGCTGCCACCACTTATTCCTAGCCCCCATGCCCTGGTAGCAACATGGGCACAGCTTCCAGCTGGTGGGGAGCTGCACCACAGCTAGGAAGTGGGGGCATGGGCAGGGGAGTGGAGAGAAGTGGCAGCATCAAAGGTGCAGTTTCCAACTGCCTGACTCCACCAGCTGGAAACTGTCTACGCTCCAGCTGGATAGCAGAAAGGGCTAGGGAAAGCAGCAGCAGCAACACAAGCACAGCTCCCAGCTGCCTAGCCTGGCATGGGCAGAAACAAAGTCCCTTGCCACTGACAGACCACCAAAGCCACCCAGCCTGAATCAAACAGGAGCCAGTTCATTGCGTCCTGCAGCTTGTTAAAGCTTGCCGGCTGCTAGTCTATTCCTATTCTGAATTTCAAATACACTTACAAAGGGCTGCAAAGAATGATGTATGAATCCAAATTCTGCCTTTAGCTCCACCTGCAGAAATACTTTGATATGAGAGGTATGGTACCAGTATAACTGAAAGGAGATAATTTAGGATAGGCGTGATTCTGCTCTTACATCTATTTTACATTAGTGTAAAATCAATGGCTTAGATAAAGTTACCCACGAACTACAATGGTAGAATCAGGCCTTCAACATTAAATGTATGTATGAAAGGTTCAGTCTATGCATAATAGGGTCAGTGAAACAGCTTTCATTGACTTTAATGGATAGTGGTTCAGGGCTTAAAATGTAGCTAAATAAATCTTGATAGTGCTGAACTGTTCACTCTGGTTCTGCTACATGCAACTGCTTCAGCTTCAGAGGGACTCAAATATCCTATTTATTAAGCGGAGTTACAGTCATTATAAACGTAATGCTGCTAACTGAAGAGCTGTCTTAAAGGTTAATTGGTAAAAATCAGTGGTCATTCTTGTATGAGCAATTCAAAGGCTTCTTAAGTAATTCACAACTAGCTTACCCATTCATTTGACTGATGAAAAAAATCAATGTTCTGCTACAGGAAATTAGGCGTTCTTGGGCACAGAGCGTACCCTGGGGTATACTCTAGTTTGTGTGCGCTCATCTATCTCTATTGGCCTGGTGCAATTAGCACTTGCAATCGACACCAAGTTTATACCACAAATCAGAAAAAACACCACACTAACAAATATATCATTGTACCTTCTCCTCCCTCTTAACTACTGATAAAAGCCCTTCAGGATGGCAGAGATTCAGACAAACTTAAGTAATCTTGATATATGTACATCAGTTTTAGTAATGTAAAAAAAGCAGGTGGATAACACATTTGCCTTAGGGCATTTCTTTGCGTTCAACTCAGAGCTTTGGATCCACTGATGAAAGACTCACTTCTGCTATGGAGTCTACAAGAGGGGAACTAATTAAAGTATAAATGTAAAGAGAAATGCTCTGGTAAGAAATGTACGAAATCTGTGTGATTTTATATTGGTGTTTAAGTACATCCAAATCATATCTTTATTCACTCTTATTTGCTGTGTTCTTCCTAAAATGTAGATCAGAAGCTTTCTGGACCATATCTAATTTACCTAATTACCTAGACATGGTACAGGTAATTAGAGAAATAATGATAATACTAATTGATAATGGCTCAGCACTATTAACCTTTAAGTTTCATCAATTAGCCATGTCCTATCAGATTGCTTAGGCTTTCTGAGCCATCAGCATGCACTGTTGTTCCAAGAAATGACCCTCCATCACCTTCTTCTCCCCCAGTCATCCTTGTGCTTTCTCCCAGCCTGCCCCCTAAGCATGGGAAAAATCCCCTCACAGCAAAATTTCTAAAGATAAACTATGATTTAGATAAAAATAAGATTAACACTCAACTCTGCAGAAGCCTACAGATCACCCCATCTGTTTTGTCTAGCTCTTCCATCCTGAAGGACATGTAGATTATCAGGCATCTAAAGCAGGATCTGTCATCTTTGTGATTTGTCTTTATGCTGCCTAGTACTTAGAACATGATGCTTGACTGGCATTACCAATATGTAAATTATTAATAAAAGATTGTGATAAAACTATTGATGAAGATGTTATCCTAATAATTTAACTGCCCATAATCTAGTTTCTCCTACTAGGAACTGTCCAGCTCTGGATCACATTAAGGTTGCTTCCAGAGGTTAAAAAAAAAAAGAACCCCCTGCAAAAAATCCAAAACATGCTTTACTGAAAGAAGCATCATGTTACTTCAGCCTGGCCCTGTAGCATCCGTATAGATTAGGGACTTCAGTAGGACTTTTTGGTTCTATTGTCTAAAACTGAGTCAGTCAGCTATTAGATAAAAACTCAAAAAAATCCCACTAAAGTGTCCAATTTATACAGATGTCAGGTGTGCTGCGTCCAAGTAATGCTGCCTCTTCTGAAAATGCATTGGACTCAGTGCAGGAGCATGTTTAAAGCACCATTTTGTTTCTTGTCTTTTTTTTAAGATGTGGAGCAGCCTATAAGACTAGCAGCTGATAAGAGCAGGAAATACGCCCAAACTGTATGGGAAGCAATCTCTCACAAGGCCCAGACACTTACTTAGATTTTCCTTGCTATTCCTGCAGCAACAGAAGAGAGGTTGACCCCCTTTCCTTCTACAAGATTATCCACAGATGATGCTGAGCATCCATCCAAAATGTCGAAGGAAAAGACATTGAGTCATTGTGGTGGGCAATCACCAACTGGGGGGTCCCCCAGTGGTCAATTGCTGACTGGGGGGGTGGTCCTCCAGTGGCTGATAGCCAAGCCAGTGGCAAAACCAGAAGTGCATTTCCACTGGTACTTCCAGTTTCGTGGCTGGCACTTCCATGGGGCACACCACCAATCTCAGGGCGTGCATATGCACCCCTGTGTGTCACCAATGCTAAGGGGCCCAATGGGCATCAGGACAGGGGGGCACTAAGGGCACCCATTGGGGTGGGCTCAACTGTCTCTATACTAATGCTAGGAGCATGGGGAACAAGCAGAAGGAACTTCCACTCCTGCTTGCAAACAAGAACTTCGACTTAGTTGGGCTAACTGAAACTTGGTGGAAACTTGGTGGGACCAGAGGAGGGTCAAATTGAGGTATTGTCAGTCAGAATGCAAGGGGTTGGGATGAAAGGAATTTAGTAGTGGAGGTCTACTACAGGCCACCACATCAGGAGCTCTCAGAGGCTATATGGTCAAGGAACATGGTTGCCATGGGTGACCTAAACTACCCTGACATCTGCTAGGAGGAGCCAGCTAGATCCAACCTTTCATGTAGGTTCTTAACCCACATACAGGACCCTCACCTAACACAGGACGTATACAGTCCCACTAGCGGAAACACGTTACTGGCTCTGGTGCTCGCTACAAGGAATGACTTGCTAGGGGATCTATTGATACAAGGTAACCAAGGGGACAGTGACCATTTCTTGATTGAATTCACTATCTAGAGTAGGATGGGAAAGATAACCAGTAGGGCAGAAGTGCTAAATTTCAGAAAAGCTAACTTCAGTGTGCTCAGGAGATTAGTTAGTGAGGCACTGAAGACCAGGAGCATTGGTAAGATGGAAGTCCAGGAAGGGTGCTCATTCCTAAAGGGAGCAATTCTCAGGCTCAGAAGGAGACAATACCATTGTGCAGAAAAGGGGGGAAGGGGCCAAGAAACCATCTTGGCTGAACAGGGAAACTCAGGAAAGCCTAGGAGCAAAAAAAGAGGCATATAGGTTGTGGAAGCAGGGGGTAGCTACCAAGGCAGAGCATACCTGCTTGGACTGCCCTTGCAGGGAGGCAGTTAGAAAGACCAAAGCAGAAATGGAACTCAGGCTGGCAACAAAAATTAAACACAACAAAAAGTCCTTCTTTGGGTATATAGGGAGTAAAAAGAATGTGCAGGGTAGCATAGGACCCCTATAGGACAAACTAGGGGAATTAGTGACAGATGGTGGGGACATGACTGAGCTATTCAATGAGTTTTTGCTTCTGTATTCCTGAACGTGGATCAGGACAAATCTCCCAAATGGATCATAGGCAGGCACAAAAGGGAAACCCGCCCACCAGTTGTTAGAGCCAACTTAGTGAAGGGACATTTGGAGGGGCTGGAAGTGTTCAAATCAGCAGTCCCGGATGATCTTCATCCAAGGGTGCTGAAGGAATTGGCCAGTATCATAGCAAAGCCACTGGCACGGCTGTTTGACCACTCTTGGTGCTCAGGTCATGTCCCAGGGGACAGGAAATGGGCCAGTGTGATTGCTATTTTCAAGAAGGGGAGGAAGGAGGACCTGGGTAACTATAGACCAGTTAGTCTCATTTCTATCTGTGGGAAAACCTTTGAAAAAATGATTAAGGATCATATTTGTGGGAGTCGAGGGGGAAAAAAGATGCTGAAGGGCAACCAGCATGGATTCATAGCAGGTAGATTCTTTTAACAACCACGTCACAAAATGCTTAGATGCAGGAATCAAGATAGTTGTCCTCTACTTGGATTTTAAGAAGACCTTCGATATGGTATCTCAGCCTCTTCTCATGGATAAACTGAGCAGCTGTGTCATAGATGATTACACGGGGGTCGCACACAGAGAGTGGTGGTGGATGGGTTGGTATTGACCTGGAAAGATGTGGGCAACGGAGTCCCACAAGGCTTGATCCTTCGACCTGTGCTATTCAATGTCTTCATCAGTGACTTGGATGAGGGTGTGGAAAATACTCTGTCCAAGTTCACAGATGATGCCAAATTATAGGGCAAAATTAACATATCTGAAGGTAGGGAATGAATCCAAGTGGATCTGAACAGGTTGGAAAAATGAGCAGGACAGAATAGGATGCAGTTCAGCAAGGACATGTACAAACTGCTGCACCTAGGGAAAAGGAATCACAGCCCAGGCTGGGGGAGGAGCATCTCAGCAGTACCGCAACTGAAAGGGAACTTGGGGTCATTGTTGACACCAAGATGAACGCGAGTTGTCAATGTGACAAAGCAATCAGTTAAGCTAACTGCACTTTATCGTGCATTAGCAGGTGCTTGACAAACAAGTCCAGGGTGGCAATACGTTCCCTCTGTGCATCGTTAGTCAGGCCACAGTTGGAGTACTGCGTCCAGTTTTGGGCACCACACTTCAAGAGGGATGTAGACAATCCTGAGAGGGTCACTCGTATGGTTAGTGGCCTGCAGGGAGAGCCCTACAAGAAGAGATTGAGGGCCCTGGATCTCTTCAGCCTCTGCAAGAGAAGGCTGAGGAGATCTTGTGGCAGCCTACAAATGCATTGGGGGGGGAGGCAGGAAGGAACAGGAGATGCTCTGTTTACCAGAGCACCCCTTGGCATATCTAGGAACAATGCCACAAACTGATGGAAAGCAAATTTAGGTTAGACATCAGGAAGAAATTCTTTATGGTAAGGGTTGCCAGACTTTGGAATGGGCTTCCAATGCAGATGGTGCTTTCCCCTACCTTGGAGGGTCCTTAAGAGGAGGATAGACATGCACCTGGCTGTGGTCATCTGACCCCAGCACTCTTTCCTGCCCATATCAGGGGGTCGGACTTGATGATCTACTGAGGTCCCTTCTGACACAAATACCTATGAATCTATGAATGTCTATGCCCCAGACTTCCCCCTACCCCCCCCCCCCGCAAAAAAAAAAATCAGGATGTAAATGTCCCTTAATTCAACACAAATTGAATTTTTTTTCTTCTTCTTTTTTCTTCTTCTTTTCCAGCGTAAAGGATAGGCACCTATGCAATTTAATAGAATCCATGAGCCTAACCCATCCAGGACCTGATCCAGAGTGGGTGAAGCAGCAATGTCACACCTCACTTTGTCTGGGTTTTATGTGCAGTAAACTCTCTGAGCTCACTAGCTCCTCGGTACAGCTCCTGCTGGAGGCTTCACACGTGCTGGGAGCTCTATGAACTCACTGGCTGGTTAATTCAGGGTCTGCCTAGACCCCATGCTTGCATACAGCTCTGGAGCCCAGGGGTTGAGCACTACTTGCTGTTCTCCCTTCCTTGCTGCCCCCCATCACCTTAGCAGCATGGGGGAAAGGGTATGAAGACTGGCTTATTATTAGGGTTGGTCTGATAACAGCAAGGCTCACTTTCTTGAGCCATTAAATCCAGGGACACCTTAAATCTAGGCTCCTTCACAATCTGATGGTGGAGTTTGTGTGAAAAACAGTACTAACAGTGGTAATATACATCCAAATTTGGATTTTAAGTAATCCAGTTTACAAGAGACTTTTCTGAAGTTTCTAATACCCATAGCTTTTAAAACAAGTGGCTTAAAGCTGGGGAAAACAAGATTACATATAGTATGACCAGATGACCTGGGGCTCTGGATTCTGAGCTGTGGGACCAGGATTCCAGACTGCTTAGAACTAGAATGGAAAATCAGTGAGTAGGACATTCCTTATTTGAAGGAAGAAAATCTCTTCTATAGAAAGAAATGATGACATTCCAGAGAGAAGACCAAACTACTCAATTATCACACCAATCTACCTGACATAGGTCACTTCAAGCCTCCAGACTTCTTGAGGTAAATTAAGTTTGACATTCTTGGCTAAGGAGATAAAGAAGGAGGTAACATCTCAAAAACAGTAGCAATGATGGTCACCATGAAGCTTCCCAGAGAGAACAAACAGTGACACTTGCCTAACTATGGAGGATATCCTCCTCTAGGGCAGCTCAGGGCTGACTGACTCTCTAGGACCAATATGGAGCATTTTCAGAGACAAATGTTTTTAAAGATATATATTTTTAACTTGAAAATAAGTAAGTCATTATTACAGCTTTTACTACCAGAGACATGGAACTTGGCCACGCCAAAGCAGTCCCTGGTTTTGGCAAGCTGATTAAAGTTCCATATATGCAAGCAAAACTTAACTTCCTTATTGTCTGTACTAAAATGAATAAAAGAGGAGCAAAAACTCCTTTTAATTTCTTATGAGACAAGTGTGGGCTGTTCTTTTCACAATACAGCTAAGGGGGGAGGAGGGGGGAAGCTCTAGTTCATTGTGAGTTTCAGTAACATCTTTAATCTCAAGCATCAGAAGTAGCACTGAATAGTACATCCCATCATGTCCTATCTAGGATTAAACTTTAGTGCTCTAGAATTTTTTCCATGAAAGCCCTGAATTTTGCATGGATATTCTGAAATATTTATGTTACTATAAACAAAGTGACTTTAAAAAAAGGTTACGTGAAACCTTCCTAAACATTCCCGTGCATCCTATCTACTAAAAATTCTTAAGATTCTCTTGGAACGAAGCATTATGCCAATGAAGGGTCATGGTCTTTGGCCTCTGCACTGCTCCAAGCATATTTACCATTATTATGAGATCTGTCATTTATCTTTTAAGATCTCTGTGGGTAAAAATGTTTATCTATTTTGTTATCTACTTAGTCAATAATTTGTGGTGCGGCTGAGTCAGAAAGGCTTCAGAGGCTGTGTATCAGCCATAAGACATCTGCCTTTCTGTGTTAAAAAATGTGTGATATTGTTAGTAAACACAGATATATCCATTAAAACTACTTCTGTGAATACAGTCTTTATAGATTCACTATACAGGTCATTATGTGGGTTTTAAACATTCCCTGATTCAAGGGGGAATCCATATAAAGACATGATATATTCATCATACAAAGAATTTCCCTGACTTGCTGTCTATCAAGTCATCAAATGGTTCAATGAGTTCTAACGTCTACTTCAACAACTAAATTGACTTTAATATCTAGCATATCTCCTCTAAAAGATCATTCCATCCCTGGAGCACAATGACAGAGAACACTTCATTTCCAGCTCTTCTATGATTTGTCATAAGCCTTGTGATCTCCATGGTCCCAGAGCAACAAAGTAGTCATGGTGGTTAATAGATATTAACTTGAGATAGATGGTGCTTGGTTCACTAAAATAAAGGAGAACTACATTCCCCACTTGCTGCTGAGAGGAAGTTACAAAGCCAATTACAGAACAGTAGATTTAGGTTGGATATTGGGGGGGGAAGAATCCTTCCTATTAGAACAGTGAGGCAATTAAAAACAAAACTAGGAAGATGGGTACAATAGAATTGGGTAGAATAGCATTGAATAGAAATTATTTAGGAGTGGCATCCTTGGATTCAAGCATGGGCTTGCACCGGATGAGCCACCCAAACCCATGATTCTGTTTTCTTTCCCCAAGCCAGCAAACCTAGGGCATTTTTACATGTGCTTTGGGGGCGGATGCGAGGGCACTTTAATAAGAGCAGCTCGGAGAGACACTCTAATTAAAAAGTACCCACAGCATCTTGTGTATCAGCATCCCCCAGGCTTCAAAATGGCAGTGGGTACAGTTTAAGTAAAGCTAATTTGACAAGCTTTAGGTAAAGTGCCACCTCTACCATTTTGAAGCACAGGGACTCTGATACACAAGATGCAGAGGCTGCTGGAGGCATGCTAATTAGCACTCCAACAGACTTGCTTAATTGATTAAACTGTCTGCTCTCATGTGCTGTAATTACTGTGTGTCAAAGCAGGCTCCCCACACGTCTACAGGCACCCCTAAATTCCTTTCCATTTTTCCCCCACCATTCTGTTGCCCAGTTAAATGCTAGAAACAAAACTTTAATATAAAGGGAATTAAGATTTGCTAAGAGCAACATCACTCAAAAAAAAATCCTCAAACTCATGGACAGGCTTCCCGTCCAATCTTTGTCGAGTCATTTAGCTTTTCTGTAGCTCAGATCCTTACCTACAGAACTGGTAATAATGCTTTATTTCTCCTACTGTTTTCCTATAGTCAGTTCACTTTGTACACTTTGGAGACACGGACTTACTCTTTGTATGTGTAAAGTCTAGCATGGTTAGGGGTCCTGTCTTTGTTGGACATTTTAAGCCCTAATACCATGTAAATATAAAGTATTATTTGGCTCCATCAGTACTGAATAACAGTGGCATATATGAGCCAAAGCTAGTGAAAACATGACATGTTTGAGTGGTGGGGCAGGGATAAAGCCTACTGCAATTCTTGCCACATTTTTAGGCTTGGCCAAATTTGATTTGTAATTTTTATTAATTTTACCAGCTAAAAATACTTTTTAACCTTGCTCCCCCCATCTTGGCTTGGGTAGGGGTTTAAGTAGTCTGTTATCTCCCTTCAGCCAGTTTTCCAGCAGGTGTGAACAGCAGCTAATTACTTAACTGAGAAGTCATTAGACTGTCCCTTGTTTTCCTCTTTAAAGAGACCAGTCCTCTATACTCCAGCCTGAGACTCCCTTCTGTTCATTCCCTCTCTTTTTATTAACAATGGAAATATTCTTTATCTGTCTGGGAGCATGAGGTGAAATCATCGACATTTACCGATTAAAAAAAAAAATCCTGCCAAACCTACAAAATTTTTAGAAAAAGTAGGGCATCATGTCCAGTTGGATTATTCTGCAAAAATACATGCTGAATTTTAGTTACTGGCACATAACTCTTATCACTAATAGTCTTATTCTCAAAAGACCAAGGAGTTAAACTTATAAAATGATAACACATGCTTATTCAGAGAGCCTTTTTAGCCTAGCGATCTACTGTTCTCTCCTGCAATCCCCCAGCAAATGTAACAACTTATACATAACGCTCTTAAAGGTATCCACACATATTTCCCCTTTACATGCAACATATCCCCAAGCCCATATAATACTAACATTGGTAGTTTAGTTCAACCTACAGTTAAAAAATTTTTTAACAGGTCTCTATTAGTCTTTGTGTTGGCTTTTTAGCTTTAAGTGATCTTTTCAGTTTCTCTGCATTCTCAGTCCTTATAGATTCAGTTCTTGTTTGGTTTCCTTGTTCAGATGTCTCTACTTCTGTGTCATTTTCAATCTCCAATGTCATTTCTTGTTGCTTTGATGTTAGGTCTGCTTCCTTTGCCGAATCTCACCATGCTGCTTCTTTTCTCCCCTTTTACAAGCTGCAAGTGTTGTTTCTTCTTAACATCTGTCCTTCTGGTGTAACTACTTTATAGGATCTGGGAACTACTTAATGGAAAACTAGTGCTTCTGATTCCATATTTGTCCATCTGAAATAAGCACCATATCTTTGTTGGGCAGTTGTGCCAACTCCCTGGAACTCCTGTCATAGTACCATTTTTGCTTGAGTTTGTCACATTTTTAAAATGTTTTCACACCTTGCTGATGAGGATCATCTATAAGATTTGGCAGCCTGGTTTGGAGTTCTCTCTTAAACAGCATTTCTGCTAGGGACAATCCATGTTTCCTGGGTGTTGCCCTGTAATTTAAGAGAGACAGTTAAACATCAGCGTGTGAATTTGTAGCTTTTTTCAACAATTTTTTCATTATTTGTACTCCACTTTCCACCAAACCATTGGATTGTGGATATTTAGGACTTGAAGTGTTGTGATGGAATCCATATGTGTTTGCAAACTCTTTAAACTAAAGACAGTTGAACTGAAATCCATTGTCTGTTTTCATAATTTGTGGGATCCTGTGTCTAGCAAAAATCAATTTGATGCAAGTTATGACATGGACTGCTGTTGTGCTTTTGAGCAATGCCATTTCAGGATAGTTAGAATAATAATCCATCACTAATACATCATTTTTCCTGCATGTATGAAAAAGTCAATGCCCACTTGATACCACAGAGCTATGGGCTCCTCCATGACCATCACGGACTCTTTTCTTCGTGCTGATATGTACTTTAGGCATGTTGTTACAAGCCTCTACAGCATCTTCTACGTCATTATTTATGTAGGTCCAATATGCAGCACCCCTTGCTCTCCTTTTACATTTTTCAATGCCTAGATGCCCCTCATGTATTCGCTTTAACATGTCTTTCCTCAGCACTGATGGAACAACAAGTCATGAGCCTTTGAACAAAATGCTGTCCAGTACTGACAGCTCTTCTTAACTGAGAGTAGTGGATAGGTATATGTTTTCCAGGCTAACCAGCACAAATAGCTGTTATCATTTTTTGCAATGTAGTGTCTGCAATTAGTGCCCACATTTTATCTGTGACAGAAATCACTCTTTTAATTAGATTAACATGTACTATGTCTGAGTCTGGAATTCTGTCATTTTTTGTTGCATCTTATGCTCTGGACAATGTATCTGCAATAAGTAGATGTTTTCCTGGCATGTACTTTATGTCTACATCATACATTTGCAGTTGAAAGAAGTCTCTGTAATCTGGGTGGTATGTACGATAACCCTTTCTTTGCTATAATTACCAAAGGTTTATGATCAGTTTCAGCTATCGCAGGCTTCCCATAGATGAATATATGAAATTTCTTACTGCCATATACCAGAGCTAAACTTTCTCTCAGTTTGTGCATATAAACACTCTGACTTAGAGAGTGCCTTAGACGCATATGTTACTGGTCTCCAGCTAGCCGCATGTTTTTGAAGCAAAGCTGCTCTGTTGCTTCTTTAGAAGCATCTGTTGACAATTTAATGGGTCTTTTAGGGTTATAGTATTTTAGTACTGGAGCTTTCATTACTTTTTACTTCAAGTTTTTAAATTCAACTTCACGTTCTCATAAACACTGACCATTCTTTTGTAGGAGTAATCTAAGGTGTTTGGTCTGCTCTTCTAACTGAGGTAGATATTTCCCTACAAAATTGGTCATTCCCAGTAATCTTTGTGCTCCCTCCTTATCTGTAGGGGGTGACATGTTTGTCATGGCTTTAACCTTTGCAGGATCAATTTGTACCCTTTTTTCATAGAGATTTCCCCCCCTGAATTTGTGTATTTGTTTGTTCAGTTTCAAACCTGCTCTGTGAGCTCTTTCTAGTGCCTTCCTTTACCTCAAGTCTTGTTCTTCCATAGTATTTCCCCAAACTCATACATCATCAATATAAACCATAGTTCCATTAAGACCTTCAAAAATTTGTTGCACCTTTCTGCACCTTTCAGATGCAGAACATAGTCCAAAAAGAAGCCTACAAAAGCAATACCTTCCAAAGGGCATACTGAAGGTACATCATCTAGTGCTATTCTTTTCTAGGGGAACTTGCCAAAACCCTGAAGGGACATCTGAAGTGGTGAAATATTTAGCTTGTGCTACATTTCCAAAAACTTTTTCCCTGGTGTGAATGGGAAAATGCTCCCTTTTGATGTACCTGTTCATTTGCTTAGGATCCATACACAATTTCAAGGATCCGTCTTTTTTTCCCTATTATGACCAGTGAACAGCCCAGGGGTGTTTTACTTTTTCTATTATGTCCATGTTAACAAATCTATCTAATTCTTTTTCAAGTTCTCCCTTAGTACAAGAGGAACATTTCTTGGAGCATGTATGTTGGGAGTATTTGGCTTTCTTAATTCAGTCTTGTACTCAGTTGATAGTTTCCTTATGCCTTTAAACGCATCATAAAGCTCTTCTATGCTCTTGGTTTCTTGGTGGCATCCATTCTCTTAGTCAAACCTAGAGCTTTATACATTAACAGCCCAATATTTGCAACTAGCTTTCCTGGGACTGTTACAAACTGAATTTTTTACTATATTACCCTTGTATCTAACATGCACTCTTGGTTGCAAACACATTCCCATTATATGCTCTAAGTCTCACTTTCTTTTTCTCATAGTACACAGGTTTAGTTTTTAGTTTTTGAATAATGTATTCTGGTGTCACATTGACCTGTGTCCTTGTATCTAATTTAAAAGTTAACTTTAATCCATTGGTGTCCAGAGTGATTGCTAATCCACAGAAGAATGAAGTGCCGATGAGGAATTCTTCCTTTTCCTCACTGCATAGAGCATGAACCTGCTATTTCTTATATGTTGCACTCTGCTTCTTTCTGCAAACTCTTGCAAAGTGATTGAATCTTTTGCATTTGTTGCAAAGCTTACAGCTGCAGGGCATTGCATGAGTGTGTGCATGCAAACCCAGAGCATCGCAGCTTACCTTTGTTTCTTCAAGCAACTCTCTTTGGCTTCTGCTGGCCTGTTTCATACTGAGGTCCTCCTTTCACTATTGTTTGTGTGTTGCCCTAGGTTTTTGCATTCTTGTAATCCTGTATAGTTCAACTTGTTCTGCTTTTTTCTCCAGCTTCTGAAGCCTGGCATCTCAGCCACTTGGCACATTCTAACTGCCTTTTTTTCAAATTAAGTTCAGGATCCTCTAACAGTCTTTTCCTGAGGCTTGTTTCTCTTATACCCAATACTATTTGGTCTATGATCATGGACTCTTTTAGGTCTCCAAAGCTGCACATCTGGCTCAGGAATCTAAGGTCTTTGACAAACTTCTCTATTGTCTCACATTCTTTCTGCTGTCTCATGTGGAAATGAAACTGCTCAAAAGTTTAATTTTGTTTAGGTATACAATATTCCTCGAACTTTATTTATTACTGTGCCATAGCTTTTCTGTTCTGCTTCTGATGGTTGTAGGTTATTATAAAGAGAGACAGAGATTCTGGGCCTGATATATTTAAAAAATAGTTAGCTTGAATGGATCTTCCTTCTTTGTAGGTCCACTGGCTGGCATATATATGGTGAAGCTCTGTTTAAATTTCTCCCAGTTTTCCACTGCATTGATAGACAGCTTTAACTCCTCAGGAATTCTAGGATGCTCCATGTTTTTCCCTTTCTTCTCACCCCACTCCTGGTACCATGTGTTATTCTCAAAGCAGCAAAGAGTTCAACTTATAAAATAACGCTTGTTTATTCAGAAAGCTTTCTTTGCCTACTGATCTTCTGTTCTCTCTTGCAATCCATGAGCAAATGTAACAATTTATACATAACACTCTTAAAGGTATCCACACATTAATAACAAGAATTGTATATGTACCTCTGAGACGAACTTAACCCAGTACTGGCTTCTTACTTCTAAGGTCTTGTTCTCATACTTTTCTCTGGTACCTGTGCACTAAAGGAGCAGTGCTAAAGTTAGGGAAGTGTTTCTTCTCCTTAAGCATTTGTACCAGAATGGGAAAGATGTAAATCACATACAACCTCTTAGGGAAAAAGAAAAGGGCCCTGGAAGGGAAAAAAATGAAGTGGAGGCAGCTATACCTCTAGAACAAGAGTTGGTCTGAAAAAGAGATCATACAATATGATTGCCTGTGATATCAGGGAACTGTGGGATCCCTCTGGAGGCTCCCTTTCTAATCCCAATCCTACCCCTACTGAGCACATGACTTAGTTTGTTCAAAGAAGCAGTGGGAGCAGAGAAAGTTACCTCCACTAATGCTTCAGTCTTGTGACTCCTTTTGGCCCACCAAAAAGCATCAGACACACCGGGGATTCACTCAAAACTGAAAAATCCATCTCTGCTCTTCAGCTACACACTGCTTTTGGAGAGCCAATATAGGGGGTGAGGAAAAAGACGTCTATTGGAGGAGTTGAGGCACAGGTGAAAAATAAGTGGAAGGAGGAAAAGAGGAGGTTATTGGGTAGAGAGCAAAATAAGTGTCAGATATAACAAAAACTGTAAAAATAATTTAAAAAGAACAAATGGTAAAGTTGCTAAATTATAAATAGAAAGATGCTGAGTGGGAAATATCTAAAAAAGGGCAAAGGTTAGAAACAAGAAGTTGTAAAGGCTAAAAATATTTAACATAAAACAGAAATTTGGCAAGAGTAATAAATACATTATAGAAAATAAAAACATAGGAAATAAAGTTAAAATACCAAAAAATAAAAAGAAGAAAGAAAGAAAATCTGGAAACACTGATTAAAACCCAGCAAAAACATGTTAATTAAAGATCAAAGAACTGTAAAAAGTAGAAATTTGCTGCAGGTCAAAATATTTTTAGAATTTTAAATAATATCCTTCACCTTCCCCCTCTCCCCTTACCTGTAAATTACCAGGGATTAGATGGGAACATTTTTAGACACATCTTTTGGCATGTCTAAAGCATGCAGCACCCTTGGGAGTTTTGGATTCATAACACAGAAAAACTATTTTCAAGGGTCACATTTAGAAAATTGGTAACTTACCTTGGGTTAAAAGGCTGCACAATTTTTGCTTATCTGGTCTGTTGCTCTAATAGGAAATAGAGGCATATATGAATAGTGGCAATGGTACTGATCCATCATAGTACCATTGACCTAATTAGGACTGATAAGATCTAATTGTAGTTGCATTATTGCAGCCCCACTAGCTGAGGAAAGAACATGTGCCATTGCATCTAAACTAAACATTTACGCAACAGCTCAGATGATGCAAGATCAGGCTTCAAAGTGGGAGTTGGGCTGTCTATTCCCAGTCCTGAGAGATGCAGGGCATTGCAAAGGTATCTGGTGAATCTCCTGGGATAAGGTTCAAGCCTTGTCACTACAAATCACCCTCTGCCAAGTAATTTGTGCAGCAGCTTATAACAGCAGTTAAACAAAGGAGTCATGGGGCCATCCTCTGGGCTGAAGGAAAGGCAGTTGCTACTGGTGAAAGGAGGCTGGGAGATAAAAGCAAAACAAACATGCCAAAGTCGATAGGGCAGAGAAAACTCAACCTCTTTCCAGCCCAGGATCTGTGGCAGGAAAAGTCCTAGAGTTAGGCAATGGATGGAAAATACCCGAGCAGTTCTACATGAGCCAGTTGGACTGATACCTATCATTTTGTTACAGCGCTGCCCAGAGGCACGCTTCAGCAGCTCTTTGGAAAGAAAAGACTAAAATTAATGACTTTGATAATATGGATGAGAATGTGGATTTTTTTTAATAGTCTATTTAATAGAACAATTGAACTTTGTTTTCCACAGGAAGGCTATACTCAAAATGAAAAGGATGAGTATATAACACAGTTCAGATTGCTTTCAGGTATGCAACACTTGACATTAGCTCCATCTGAGAGCAGAATCTCTCCTCAGAGGTGTAGGCTGTATCTGTTCCCAGGGGTGTAGGGTGTTGGTTGCATCTGGGGACAGAATCTGCTCCCAGATATTTAAAATGAAACATCAGATGCTACATAAAACACCTAAGAAGTAATTTAAAATTTGGTTATAGTTTGTTCCTGTGACTTTTTGGATTGCTCTAGGCATTTTTCCACATTATAAATGAGCATATAGTGCTCATGACATTTTCCTAAATATAGACATGTAGAGCCAAATTATGTCTCAAGCTTTGCATCTCCTCACTTCAGAAAATAAAGAATTTGGCTGCATCAGATTCCCTTGTGTAAGCAAAAATGTGGTGTCTCAAAAAACATAACATTCCTGATACCTTTGTTGTTTGTGAACCTCCTCTCTCCATGATACAGACCTCTAGCATATATGTCCTCAATCCCTATCCACAATACTGTTGGAGAGTTTTGCTGTGTACTCTGTGTGCTATGCCTCTCAGTTGGCCAAAAGGACGTAAATTAAGTCAGATGTTTTCATGCTTACAAAGGTCCAGGATGAAGTCTCTCTTATTAGTTACCCAAGCCAGTTAGCAGCATAGACATAACTAAATTATCTTTAATCTATCATACCTATGATTGCAAAGCAGGCATACCCAGTGATGCACGCACTATAGAAACTACTCTTCAATTTCATATACGTTATAGCATATGTAACTGAACACTACAAACATCTTGCCATTGTGGGAAACCAGTTAGCGCTTTGACCTCTTAGAAGCTGCAGTACTTCCAACTGTTATCAGTATTTACAAGCATAAGAGGATTGGAAGGAAACCCAGATCCTGAATATAGCCTTATATATGTCCCTGATCCAGGGGTGTCAGGTTAGAGGTATTTCAAAGGTTTTGTGAAAGCTTCTGAGTTATACAAAGCTCATGAAGAAAGAGCAGAGGTTCTTATCCTAAGATGCTTGTATTTTTAAGCAATTCAGAAGAAGGCTGACTAGATTGAGTGACAAGGGAATGGTGATCATTAGCTAGAAAGTATGAGCGAACTGGTTGAGCAGGAGGAGAGGTTGGAAGATAGTAGGATAGCTTTCTCAGATGACTTCTTTCCGCGGCAGGGTTCTTTCTTCAGTGTCTTCTAAAGGGGAGAGATTTTATTTGGCAGATGGTAGCAAAAGGATTAGAGAAGGATAAAATAGTCCCATTCCTACCTTACTCTTATCATAAGATATCCCAATTCTTCATTCTGAAGACAGGAGGGGATGGGAAAGTTAGCCTCAAGGTAGGGTAGATATGCACCTTATAGATTAACTAACTAAGATTATATATATCAGAGAGAGAGAGAGAGAGCTCACAAGCTTTCACACAAGAATTTAAGTTAGCCTTTCTAGTGCCCAGACAGCTTTCCTTATTCCTCATCATTTCACTTTTTCCACTTTCCCCCTGCAGAGGAGAGTAGAAGATGAAGAAAATGGAAGACATCTTGCTGCCTGCAGCTTCACCGCCTACTCCCTGTATCATCCAGCACTGCAATTTAGTTATTTGTGATCATACATGCAAGCTTTAATGTGCTTGCAATAAGACATTTCAATTGTATAGATTGTCCAGCTAGTTCTACTCTTATACAGGTGAATTTAGGATAGAAATTCAAAGTTAAGAACTGAAAGACAACATAAGCAGTTTTGGCATCTTGAAGGATTTACAGATCATAAACCAATTCATTAGAGCTGATTAGCCACCCTATCGGTGCCAACATGAACAGTTCTCAGTCTGTTTGGGGATACTCATCTTGCCTCCCCAGGGTTCCTTCAGGGTGAACATAAAACAACCCTCAATGCTTTGTATCCCCTTTCTGGGGCCCCCCAAGACAGAAAAAAGGGATAGTGGGGGGGGGGGGGAAGGAAACTCTTAGCACTTCTTGAGTACTTGCTCTTTCACCCTAGCTCAACAAAGGTCCCTCTTCTCAGATGACAGCTCTCCTGACCAGAGGGGTTTCTGCCCTTATCTCCATGCAGGGCTTTGTTTCCCTCTACTGCTGTGGCCAGTTCCCTTCCTCTGTCCTGGTGAAAGTTTATGTCAGCCATGCCTTCCTGGTCAGCTGACTGGTACTTCCCACTTCTTGAGTGCAGATGTGATCAATCTCTTTCCCTCCTCCCTTTGCCGGGTCCTGAAAGTGTGAGACCCTAGCCCAGGGTCGGGCAATTATTTTGGGTGGCGGGCCGCTTAATGAGTTTTGGCAAGCCATCAAGGGCCACATGACAGGCAGCCAGGGGCACATTAATATTAATTTTCTAAATTTTTAGGGGCCCCACAGGCCAGTTGGAATGTCCTAGAGGGCTGCATCCAGCCCGTGGACTGCATTTTGCCCACCCCTGCCCTAGCCCAAGCCCATAACTTGGCATCTCCCCCCACCCCGGGGTCCTTTACTGCAAGCTGCTCGCCCCCTCCTGTCCAGCTGGGGCTTCCCTTCAGAATGGAGATCCTCTCCACCCTGGTCATGTTAGCAGGGTCTTTCCTTACAGCAGGTAATCCTCCCCTTCCCTGGGCTACAAAGGTTCATATCTTAAAACAGCCCCACTTCCTTTCTTTCCGTGGCTCCCTCTTCTCAATCACAGGGTTAGGGTCCCCTATTACACAGCTAAAAAGTTTTTATACATTTTCCAGTAATAACTTTGGAGCTGGTTGGACCTTTTAAAGCAGCATAGTTAATTTGCACATGTAGTCAGTTTAATTTAATTGTGCAATTAACCAGATAATTGTGTAATATATGTCACATGTAGACGGAAACAGAATCTCTGTTCTGCAGGAAAGCCTAACACTGAAAAAAATCATTCCATGTCAGGGGGAAAACCTGATTTTTCAAGACTTCAAAAATGTTTGATTTGGAACTATTTAAATTTTTCCTTGATAGCAGTGAAATGTTTAGTTTTCATTGTAAGTTTGATGTTTTACATTTATATTTATATATAAATACTATAAAACATTATGTATTAAACAGATGTATATTTTATTATAGTTGTGAACAGAGACATTTCAACATTATCAAAATGAAAGGCAGAAACTTTTTTCCATCCAATGTTGTCAAAATTGATATGTTCCGGTAAACATTTAGATTTAAACAACACTTATGGAAAAATGTTCCTTCAGATTGTAATAAATATTAGTTAAGCATGTTGGCACGCTAGGGACACTAGTTTTAAATATGATGTTATAAATAGCATTATGCAAACATGTATATGTTACTTTTCTTCTTCATCTATACTTTTATAGATAATTTTAATTTTCTGCTTTGACCTGTATTTTCAAATGAATACCAGCATTTTGTAAGAAATAATTACTTAAATTGCTTTCATGTCAAATAACGAAATATGCATATGAGTAGCTATACATATATGCCAGATAGTCATATGAGAGTTAATGATTAGAACCGATCATATTATATGTTGAAAGAAAGTCAGCCTTTGTTCCCGAGTGGCAAGCATCCACAAAGAGATCATGGTTTTTATAAACTTATTCATTAGTCAAAATAGCATGAAACTATCATGAATTCAGCCTATGAATTGTTCAAAAACTGTATATTGGGAACCTGTTTTTATTTTTTTCTTGATTGGATGACTTAAGCTTACCAAAAATGGGCACAAACTGATTGACGATTGCTTCAGACTAGACGTAAGGAAAAATTTATTTACAAGTCGAGTGCCAAGGGCTTGGAACAGGCTCCCCCCAGAGGTGGTACAGTTATACCCCTTGGCAATCTTCCAAAAGCAACTTGACACCCACCTTGCTGTGGTCATCTGTCCCCAGCAGTCCTTCCTGCCCAAGTGCAGGGGGGCTGGACCTGATGATCTCTAAAGTCCTTTCCAGCCCCTAACATTTATGAAACTATGAAAAAGAAGCACTGCCTAGAAAACTTGTTTGGGCCTTGACCACTTTGGGCACAAACAGAAATTATGTTTTTCTTGCTATCAGCCCCCTGGAAAGCACTATACAGCTGTGCCATGACAAACATGCTTTTAAAAGTGGCTGATCATGCAACTAATTAACCCTCATCAAATGGTGTCAAATGAAGGTGCTCTACTTTTGAGCACCTTAAGGAACTTGTGTTTCCTAGGGTTAATTTGTTGCCTGATTGGTGCTGGGCTGATTCAGCCCAGCCTAGCCCCTGGAGCTGTCAGCACACAGGGAGTGGAAAGTGATCAGCAGTGAGCTGCTGTCTGGGGTTTGCCCAGCCTGAGTTGGGGAGGAAGGGTGGATTGAAGCCTTCCTGCCTCATGCCCCACCCCCCCAACTCCCCTTCCAAGTCAAGCCAGACAAACCCCAGATGGCAGGTTGCTGCTGCTCGCTTCCCCTTCTCCTCTCCCCCTTCCCTTCCTGCTGACAGTCCCAGTGTTGGGGGGGAGGGGGGCAGGCTGAGAATAGGAGCAGCTCTTCATCAGGGGAGAGGGGCCACTCCTTGGCTGGCTGCTCACCTGTAGGCAGGCTCAATTTATTTTATGTAAAGCGCAGTGAGTTATAGCAGGGACTTGCATGTCGTTCAGCCTCATTTAGGAAAAGATATACCAGGAGACATATAAGGTTGAGGACATATTCCTTCTCTTCCATAAGCAGCAGCATTGTGTTTCCCTTGCAACTCAGTAGAGTCACAATTATAATGCTGGTTGTTTAGAAGACTTCATACTGAATGATCTTTCTTCGCATGTGCACTTTACATGTACAGTCCAAGGGTGTGGTTACCTACTTTGGAGTCATTCATTTGACTAATTGCCTTGGTGATAGGACAGTAACAGGACACTGCTAAAGTATCCTAAATAAGTGAATTGCAAAACCTGTGGGAAAAATTCTACCAAGAAGTGTCAGGAAACATCCTGCTATCTTCTTCCCTGGGTTTGAATGCATAGAAAAAAAATTCTAGGGGCCAGTTTGGTAAGCAAATATTTGAAGCCACACTTTGATTCAGAACCCCCCAAAGTGCTCTTTGGATTAATCCAATATGTAATAAATATTCTTATTTTAGGATGCATACTCTGGGCTCGATCCTGCACAACTGAAGTTAATGCAAGTGTTTGCTATGACTAATAAAATTTGGATTTGGACCTCTCATGCCAAATACACATTTAGTGGAATCTTTGCAGCATTACACTTGAAGGTCATTTTGCAGGACAAAAAGCAAAACACAGCAACTGCCCTTTCAAAAGAACAAACAAACACGTTCCATTCTTTTTTCAGCACTGATAGATATAATTTTATCCTAATTTAATTAACATGTTACCTTGGGGCTACCAAGGAGTTCAGGAACAAAAGGTAGAAGGAAATTAAAAGGGCAACAGAGCAATCTTACTGAATATTTCACTGAAGGGAAAAATTAGTGAACTTTGACAAATGTTTAACTTCTGACGAGAAACAAAAGAATTCATTCAAGCTGCGTAAATATTTTTTAAAATTCCCAAATGATAAATAAAAATAAATTGTTTTTAGGCAAAAATGAGGACAAGAAACTGCATAAGCATTCAGGAAAGGGTTTACCAAAAAAAGTGAAAATGACACTGCTGCTTTTATTTTTTCCATACAAGGGCACTTACACACATGCAATGGGAGCCTGCTCCGATGTGCTGGAAATCCAGCACATTCGAGCAGACTCAGTTAATCAAGTCTGCTGCAGCATGTAAATCAATGTGCTGTGGCAGCTTCGTGTGTCAGGTATATCAGCAGCACAGTGCATCTCCACACTGAGAAAATGGCAGCAGTACACTTTGAAATAAAACACGTTCAATGTGCTTTAGTTCTAAGTGCCCCACTGCCATTTTCTCAGCACCGGGATGCACTCCACCACTGATACATGTGACCAGCATGCATTTTTAATTAGCATAGCTCACTAATTAAAAGTGCCTGGCACCATATGTTAAAATGTCCTAAAACCCTGAATGATCTAGTTTTCTTAGAAAAGAGTACAATGTGATTTCAATAGTGTTCTTGGTAAATAAGTCATCCATTTATCACTACCGCATTATACAATGTGATTTATTTGTGAATAATCAAAAAGCATTAGGCTAGGGATGGAAATTACACATTAACAGGTAGAAGTGACTGGAAATCAGTTCAAATCTGTAACACCCCTGAAGTTCAGTGCACATAAACCACTTTCAAAATGGCTAAAACCAGTTTAAGATAAACCTGAATGAATGTATTATCAGCAGGGATCCTAGTTTTCTCTGGAAAAAAAGAATCCCCAATTTTTGGTTTAAAAAAAGAAAAAAACCAAATCCACATTTGTCCATGATTAAAATGGAACACCACTAAAATTTAGATTTGGGGTAACTTTTTTAAATCTGAAAATTGGGGATTTTTTTTTAATCAGAGAAAACCAGTATCCCTGATTATCAGGCTTAACTGAGTTAAGTTAAATCAGTTTACTGAACTTCTGTCCCAGATCCCCTCCAGATTCAAGTTGTCAAGTCCCCTAGAATCCCATGATGCTGTGCATCTACCCTGCAACACTCCCCCTTGCAGGTAGGAGGGCTAGCTTTGGCCAAAGCTGTCTACCCCTTGCTTTTGGCTTAGGCCACTGCAGGTGTGTGGCTGCATTTCCAGAATCAAAAGTAAATGTTTGTTCACTTGCTTATCAGTTCAATCTATGCGGTTTAAAGTAACCTGCAAAGATTGAATGGAACACCCTTGGCCTTCCTGACTGTCTGTACTGAGCCTTAGTGTCTATTTCACTCTGCTGTTGGGCAAGCTTTAGCCCTGAGCAGTGGACTGACTAAATCCCCTGACCTTGGGGCAGTTTCAGATTCTGATCAGGATTTCTAATCCTTGTGGAGTTTGGCATTTTTTCTGTCCTAGGGACTTCCTTCTTCCCACTATGGAGCTAAGAAATTCATGTGGGGCTTGGTCTGATTCCATCATTTATATTCATCTGTTCCATCTATGGGAAAACAGCTCTGGCTCTCAGGCTAGACAATCACCTAGCCGGGGTCGTTTGACCCCAGAGCTTTTTCCTGCCCAGGGCAGGGGGTCAGACTTGATGATCTGCTCAGGTCCCTTCCAACTCTACCAAGTATGAAACTATGAAAATGAGTCCAACACCTTCAAACAGATTAGTCAGCACCTTACAAGCTCAGGGAACAGCAGGGACATGTTTTTGAGGGTTGGCTTCATAAAAAAAAAAATTAAAAATTCCCATCTTAAGGATAGGTATAAAGCTGTCTGTGTCTACTGCTAATGGAGCTCTGTGCATTGCTCACACAGTGGCTGAAGGGCAACCCTGATAAGTCTAGGTGCTAACCACTCAACAGGGAAGGAAACCATCTTGTTTAAAGGGAAGTAGAGTTCTCAGAAAGGATATGCAAAATGCAAATACTATGCAATAAGGAGTTCCCACGAAGCTGATGGAGGGAGAGGCCAAGTGCTCCACCCCAGTATACACACACCCACTTGGCATCATGTGTCAGTCGTATGATGTAAGCATGTCAGAGAAAACAGTGCTTCACCACGTAATGCATTCCCACTGATGTACCTCAACAGCTGCAGCACTGTACCTTTCATTTCACAAGCGCATGCAAGGCTTTATGGGTAACGAATACAGCAGCTCAAGCGAGTGCTAGGAGAGGGGCTAGCATCCTGATGCTTGGAGCTGTGATGTGCTAGGGATGTCCATTCCCCAGGCACCTATCAGGTGTCCTGCTGTCAACAGCATGAAGAAATCAGATAAGTGAGTTGCTCCTTTTCACAAAACCAGTAATGTGCACTCTGCCATGTGTCCCCCCATCAGGGCCAGCCCTGAAGTGGAAGTATCTGGTGGTTGGTAGGGTTCCTGCACCAGAGTACCAAACCAGTCCTCCAAGGGTTACAAGAAGAAATGCTGCAAATAGATAAATATGCAGAAACAACTCTTAAATGCCAAGTTGCCTTCCTACCAATGCAATACCTGTAGCTGTCAAAACATAACACACGCCCTCACTCAAAGATATTGTCTCATATGTCAAGATTTCTTTGTTATCACACAGATCTGCTTTGAAGACTTTTAGTGTAATGGTTACAACTGCTAGGGGCTGACAGAAATTGTTTCCAGTAACCCTGCTTTCCACGGTAACTGAACTAAGTTTATTATATCAAGTGTTTAATATCATTCATTAGTTGTGTCTCTAGCTTCTTGCCTTATATCTCCAGCCACTAGCCTGTTGACACAAGTGCCCAGATTCAGATCCACAATTACATTGTGAAAACTTGGCCCTTTGTTTATGGGATTAATGCTGTTGAACTTTTACTAAGATTGCCAATGCCGGTAGATGTCACTTATAATTCAATTTCATAGCTTTATATTTGAGTTACAGCTTATTATATTTTTCAGTAACTTGTTTTTTGAATGAAAAATGTATTTTTTAATTTTTATTCCCTTTAAGATGAAAATACGTATATTTTTCATGGAAAAAAAGTATTGTTTCTCAACCGTCTCCAATTCAGGCCATTTTAGGCACCCTGTTTGTGATAGCCGGTTCCTTATTCCTATATTTTGTGATCCTAATTAAGGAAGTATACCACTACCTAAAAACAAATTACTCATGCTATTTAAGATAGCTACAGTGAAATGCATGTTATTTAATATTTTAGGTAAACTGTAAATCATTAAAACTATGAATATATTTAAACAAATACATAGTAAACTAGAAACAAAAATGTTATTTTGTTAAAGTATATATTTTACGGCTCTGCCCTGCACTTTTAATGTTCTGTGAAAGTAACATTTAAAAAAAAATCTGCCAATTGCTGCAAGTTGTTAGAACAGAAGAGCTTATATCAAGTTCTGCTCTATGATTTTATTACCTCTCAGAGGGCCTTATTATGATATCCATTTTTAAGCAGAAAGCCTCACAAATCTAATCTATTTATCTGCCTACATTCTTATGCATCTTCCATCACCATGGTATCATAGCACCCTAACAAAAATCAGTGGAATCTTTGACTTTAAAAAGAGATAGTATGACATGGCCAGTGTGTGGAATTAGCTGTGGGAAGAATGATCAGATCCATGCTTCTGGCAAATTTACAGCTACATGCTCCCCTTCATCATTAAAACAGTAGAAAAATAGCTTTGACATTATTATAGAACTGAGTGGTTAATATATATCAAACCATTCAGTCAGGAGGGAGGGAAGTCATAATAACTAAATATAGTATAACTAACAACACTGAAGATATTAATATATGATAGATATTGAATTAGAAAAGACAGAACATTGTTCTACTACAAAGCTAAATCTGTATGGCATAAGGAAATTCACACCATGCTCTTCTTAACCCCACTGTAGTTTAGCACACATCCCATGCATGCAGTGGGTGTGTCTATACCTGCATTAGATCTGGGAAAAGTTTACTCCTGAGTAAATGACTTGCAAGTAAACACTCCCAGGTGGGTGTCTACATGTGCAGTGAAATGTGAACAAATTTGCTGCTAATAGCAGCAAACTGCTTCTGCTTCCTGAGGCCCTGCAATGGGTCTCTTCTGCCACCAGGGGGAGCTCTAGCTCACAGGCTGGCAGGGAGCACAGTCTCCTGGCTGGGGCTGGGACATTGCTCCTTGGCTCCAGGGGCTGCCTGCTGCTGGGCAGCAGGGAGCTCCTGGCCCTGCCTCCCTGATCAGGGGCAGGGGACTTGAAAAGAGCTTCAGAGGAGGGGCAGGTCCCAGCCCCCATCATGATATGCTGGGGACTCACTTCTAGCTGCCCCACTGGTGGACTGGGGAAGGGGACTGGGCTGGAACCCTCCCAGGGTGTGAGGCTGGGACCTGCCCCTGACCAGGACAGTTCCCAGCCACCACTCCACGATCGCAGGGCAGGGACTAGAGAGCTTATTCCCTGCCCAGCTCTGTGGTGCTGGAGCTGGGTGGGGAACAGGCTGGAGAGCTTGTTCCCTCCCCAGGTCTGTGATTTCCCATTCCCTGATTGGAGACCTCCATGGTCATAGGGCTTGGGCTGGGAGATCCTTATCTCCCAGCACCAGCTCTGCAGTCCACAGTAACCTTCCACTCCCTGCTGGCCAGCTGGCCAGGAGCAGATTTGCTCCTGGTCAGGGGTGTACATGAGTTCTACTGCCCAGTAACTAATCACAAGTGCTACTTGCAAATTTACGTGTGATTAGAGCAGTTTACTGTGCAATTAGCACTTTTAGTTTGCTGTAAACTTCTCTACTGCACACTAAAGTGTTTTGTGTAGAAGTACCCACTGTTATGTTTGTCCAAGGCATTCATAAATATTAGGGGTGTGCAAAGCGGGCAGTATTCAATTCGGATTCGGCCCAATTTGGGGGACAGTGATTCAATTCGCTGATTCAGATCACTGTCCAAATTCAATCTGGCCAAATCTGAAGATTCGATTCTGATTGAGAGAATCAGTGATTTGGCCATAGACACAGCTTTATATGTTTTTTCTACCTACCTTGAGGTACCAGGCACAGCTTGTGAATGCTTAGATGGTAGAGAGGATGGAGTGTCCCATGAGAACCCAGGAGGGTCCCCCCACATGCTCATCAGCAGACCCCCCCCCGCACCCCTCCAGCTCAGCGATCAGCTGTGGGGGGACTCTGGGTGACACTCCAGACCCAAGAGGCACCAGTCTCTGAGCCAGGAGGCGGGGGAAGGGTCCCCCATGAGCTCTGCCGTGGCCCACTTCTGGGTCTGCCACGAAGCGTGCAGGGGACCCCACCTCCTCCATTCTCCTGTGGGATGCTCCATCCACCCCACCATCTCAGTATTCACTAGCTGTGCCTAGACCTCGAGGTACATAGAAAAAAAACACGTAAAGTTGTGTCTATGGCTGAATCATCGAATCTCTCCAAATCAATCTGGAGGCTTCCGATTTGATTTGGAAAGATTAATGGGTGACCTGATTTGATTTGGATTCAGAGATTCGTCTGTCAAATCGGGGCAAACCTCCTCCAAATCGAATCAGTGACCAAAGCTTCACACACCCCTAATAAATATGACTTCAGAAATAATTGACAGAGGCTGCTGCTGGACTGGTGGGCACAGAATGTATTGTAAACAAAGACATGCAGGAGTTGATTCAACAGAAATTAACTTCAGATTCACATGTGCAGGTTCGACATATTCACATATTTCACATTCAACATGTGCAGATAGCCTTTATGTGCTTAGATATCTGCATCAATTTTAATATTTTGCCACACAGAAGGGTATATATCTCTTGACACTAGGTTAATGTTGCTTGACTAGCATTGGTTTGCTCTCTAGTGTTAAGGATAATATATGTAAAATATGCTACTTCTAAGCTGAAAAACCCCTTCTATAGGGAGGAAGTGAATGATTGAACTTTCCAGGAAGCAGCTAGTCCTCCCAGCATATTATCTGAGCTAAGCAGATTTCCATTAGCAGCAGCATTAAATCCAACCAATGCAAGGAGGGTGGAGATGTAACATATGCACAAAGGCAATAAGTGGAAGTGTAGATATCAGTTTGGATCTGCTCATAAAAATTCAGATAACAATACTCTCCTCATACAATTAACTACATTGCTGTAGCTCTGTTGTAGCAGTACAGGTAAACACACCTTTTACCATGGTTTACCATGTTGCACATCTTTTGTCGTGGCAACAACCAGTCTTACTCTGATGTTTCTTAGGCTAGAAATAGATGTTACCAAATGAAGTGGAACAGCTGCGCAGGGACACAGCTAAACCACTTCATTAGGCAAAACACATCTTCCATTGTCCTCTCCACTGAGTTTATGGTACAATAGGAAACATGTTTTGCACTTCCAGAGATGCAAACTGGAGATGCTGGGGACACACATCTGGAAGCAAGGAAAGCTAAATCACTCTAGTGGGTATGTGGTCCTGGGGCTGGGGCCACCAATCAGTTGATTGCCAGTCTCAACTGGGACTGCACCGGAGCAAGTTCAACACTCAGATACAGTCCTGAGGCTGGAGCCACCAATCACCTGCTGGGACTGCATCAGAGTGTCCTGGCTTTTCCTGCTTCCAGAGATGTACCTCAAAGATTTCTAGGGCACATCTCTAGAAGCAGGGAAAGTCAGTTTCCCCACATGGAGAGACATGCAGCCAGCAGTCTCCAGGATGATTCTTTGGAAGTCAGGAAATCCAGGCAGGTACTCCCTGGGCTTGAGGGGCCTGATCTGGCATAGAAATCCCAAGGCTGTGCAGGACCAGGCCCCTCAAGCCCAGAGAGCATCTACCCAGGGTGAGTGTGCAGACTCCAGGCTGCCTGCACTTTCCTGCCATAAAGCAAATAGATATCCACCACAACAGAGAAGTGTAGAAATAAATTTATCCAGGCCTCTAACATGACTACAAATTTATCCAGGCCTCTAACTTAACTAAGAAAAAGAGAGTGAAGAAAAAAAAATTGAAAAAGATGCTGATACTGTATGTTTAAGAATATTCTAAGATAAGAAAAACCCTTCTGCTTTATTATGTCCTTTACAGTTCTTTGGGAACAAATGTTTCTTTCTTTCCTAAAATCAACAAGGTGATAACAGTTCTCAATACAAAATGTATTGCTGAGCAAGCAACTGTTATGTGTAACAACTGAATAATCTACCTTTTCCTTGACACTCAAGGTTGCTTTCTTTAATCATGTGTCTGTTTTCACAGTTTGAGGTCTAAAAAGGTATGTATGATAACTTGTAGAGAGGAAGGGTTCTGTTTAGATCTCCTCCCTCCAATCATTTGTACGACTGCCATTAAACTCAGACTGGGTCCGTGAATTCTAATACCAAACACAACACGAAGTTTGATTTCTTCCACAGAAGCCACCTTGTAATGTGACGAAAGATCTACCTACTGTCACTCTGTGCTGCCATAAAAAAAATATGTGATGACACAAAGGCAACAAAAACAATGCCTATTTCTACATTCACTGAAGTTTAAATGGTTACAATTTTAGGTAACCACTGAAGTAAAAAAGGATCTTTAAGAACTGCATTGAGAGGGGTAACAAACCTGGAGAAGAAGTGACTTTATAGGAAGAGTTTCACAATTCAGTGTCCCAAGACCTGCAGAAGTCTTGGGCTACGCAGGATTTCCAAATTGATCCGTCTCTTATGTAGGAAAATGCACACAACACAGACCTTGCAATGTTTCCTCCATCACCCTACGTTTAAACATACAGGTAGACAGACCAAGCTAAGCTGCCTATAATACTGGCCAGATCCTCAGGTGATGTAAATTGCTGTCATGCCTTTGAACTCAATAGCGTACACCAGCTTAAGACCTGATTCATTACATTTATTTCACTTACAAGAAAATGCAATGCATATCTGCTTTCAGCTGTTATACCGACATGTACAGACATTGTCCAATATTCTGTGGAAAGTGCAGTGGCTACTCTTGCCATAGAGTAATTCAATCCTCTTTGTAGTTTGCTCCCTTAGAAAATACTGACCTGAATTAAAACATACCTCATTTTAGCATAGAAAAGTTACATCTCATAAAAGAATATCTGACTTTATAAACCTACTCAAAGCCTTTTACTGAAGAGGGAATTCTTGGTTGCTGTGAAATTGATAGAATTAATGAATATATTCCTGTTATATTATGACATCTCATTTTTCTCTCTCATAAATACTTGTCAGGTTTATGATTTTCTACTCATTGGCCAGGAATTGTGTTGCACAAGCTCAGATTGTGGGTGCTCATACCAAGTTTAATTTCACTCACAAGTAGAGTTGACAAAAGATCACAGCCACTAAGCCCTGGAATTACCCTAGATATTGCCCTCTGTGCTCTGCAAATGAAATCCTACAGAAGACCCTTTGGAAAAGAAGAACATGATGGTTAACACTCAGAAATCCATTTTGCACAGGGCAGCGTTAGTACACAGAGAAGCACTGAATGACAGGCAGATCTGCCAGTTCCTGGATGAGAAAAGTCAGATGCTTAGCATTACACTCTCTCTCTCTCCCAGTCCGTCCCTCTCCCACTCTCTCTCTCACTCTGTCTCCTCTCTCATGCCCTTGATTGACTACCAGGTCAGATAAGAAATTAAGACCAGTGAAATCAGAACCAGACCGCACCTGTCCCCACTGCAGCCAGAAGAGAACTGAAATAAAGCACTTATGAAACTGCTGTGATCATAACCTTCAAAACACTGAACTCTTCCAGCTGTCTGCTTTCCCAAACCAAGACTTTACAATGGGGGCACTGGCACCCAGGCCCAGTAAGCTATTTCTAAAAGAATGTTGTCATTTTGGGAAAGGGTAAAGCACCCTGAAGCGTAAAGATCCCTTTTTAGAAACAAAGCTTCTGAAAATAGACATGACTTTACCAGTTTAGTTCATCAGATTTGGACCTGTTAATTAGGGGGATCACTTTCCTACTGTCTAATTTGATCTATTTACAGGGAAATATATTACTAGTAAAAACTGAGGAATACCTACCTATACAATAATCACCACATGTATTTATCCTAGAGACACAACATTTTATAAACCCTACTAATAATTTCAGTACATTTCTTAAATACTTGATTGTAAGAATTCTATTGCAAGCCAAAGGCACTAAATGTGAATTTGTTTAGGCAATTGAAAGAATTATAATCAGTGTTGATGTATACACACACACGTATGCACATTATACCTGTTTCTAATAACTTTTTTGTTACTTTCAACAATAGACTCTTCCCTTCAATAGGAAGAAGCTGTTTCCTTATAGTTGAAGACAGATTTATTTCATTGCTAGGGACACAAAAGCAATGAGACATACACACAGCAGTCTAGTTAAGTGCAGAGACTGCAACTTTTATAAACTATTAACCAGCAAGGAATCTCCTCCCAGGCCTCCTGGGGATTGTTCCAGTGTGAACCTGAACTGGAGGCCTCATTCCCGAATCCAGGAGATACCTATGATGGTTTATGCCTGTCCACCCTGAGGTCCACCCAGGGCCGCTGGCAGGAAGTCAGTCGCAATGCATTCTGCTTATTCCTGTGAAAGGTAAGGAAGACAAGATGATGGGAATTCCACAAGGCACAAGACATGGCAGCAAAACCCTGGTACCATGATATGCTCAAGTAGCTCAGTGAAACACAAGAATTGTACATTCCCAACCCACCCACAGTACTTAAACCCACGGAAGTCTTAAAGTTAATATAAATTCTTACACAGAATTCTGGTATTCTAGATAAAAGGTAAAACAAAAACACCACAGTCTTTGACAGTTAATTATATGGGGAAAAATCCTTTCCAGATCTCAAATAAAATTTGGCGATCCCCATAGATTTCTTCACACTGACCAAAACAAATGATTTGATTAAATATAACAACAAGAGTTAGCCCAGAAAGACAGGTTCAGCAAACGCTGAAGTAAGGCGCATTTTGACACGGTGTGCAGTTTGCCCCAGTAAAAAAAAAAATCCTTCTCCCTAGACCTGCTGTTACTGCTGCACTGCATTTTAATATAAAACCACTATGCGTTTTGTGTTGTTTAACCTAATGTATTAATTTCTGCACATGTTTTCTTTTCCTTGTTCTATGACTTATTCAACATGCATTGCTCATTCTGAAAATTTGACATCACAAATTTTCCAAGTCAAATTAGACAACATGGGACCTGCCACTGGACATAGTTTGCTCTTGAGCAGAGTGCTGCAGCCAGATTTTGATCCTACAGATTTATCCTGTACTGGTGTGTGATCATGGTCGGAATCAGGTCTATGCAACTCCAGAGCTCTTAGCTGTATAAATGCAAACAAATTCACAAACTCACCGAGTCAAAGTAATACATTTATGTTTAAAAAATGCTAAAGCTGCCCTCATGTAAGCATTTTATGTTAAAATGACATATTGCAGTTCTTAGCATTCCATTGCAGAATAGACATGTGATTAGTGCTCGAGAGTGCTTAATTTTAAGATAGAAATCTTAGAACTTTGGTTATGTCCATATTACCCTAATATCATTGTAGTGTAACGTGAACATAACCAAGCTAGCTTTAAACTTGCTAGGCAGTAGCTCGACTTCAACAGTACAAAGCTTAGCACAAACTGTGCTTATTCACTGGACAGTTGCTGGGCAGTCTATGGTAGCACACAGGTTCCAGCATCTGAGCTTACTAGTTTAAAGCTAGCTTAGATAAATCTACACAAGCTGTAGGCTTTTAAAGGCCAGTACTTAAATTTCAGGAGTCTGGCTCCTGGAGTAGAAGCCAGAACTCTAAATTAGTTGCCTAGGTTTCTTATATAATACATAGGGAGAAGTGGATACCTTAGAATGAGATGTTAAAATCAGTGAGAGAACAGCATAGAGCTAAACAATAAAAAGCACCAAGGACACAGGCATGACTTACAGCTGCCCCTTACTAAAGGATGCAAGGCACCACCTCTGTCCACACGGGATCCACAACCCCGAAAGGCAAGTATCTATAAACTTTTCTTCCAAAAAAGTAGAAGAGCTCATTCTTTTATTTTACAAAGTGGCACTGGATGCGGCATTGACCACACTCTCCTTTTGTACAACAGCCTAGCAGTCGCAACACTAATCACTAAGCAGTTATATTAAAGAATACTACAATTAAACAATACTTCTAAGGGAAAAAAAGTAACAGTGTTTTCCATAATGTGCTTTTGCAGTAGATAATTCAAGCTTATTTTCTCTTTATAAATCCCATTGATTGGAAATTCAGGTGTAAAACAAAGCTTTTTTTTTTTTAGGTTATTCAATGGAATGCTATCAGATGAACAATGAACACTTTCAGGACACACAAAAAAGATGTCTATTGTCTTGCTGTATTTTGGAAAATATATATAAAACCTGGGCATGTCAATAGAAGTGCCAAAGTAGCCTGTTCATTGGGTGGGCGGCTGTTTTATGGTTTTGTCTGGTTTACAAAGTCACCAGCTGCAGCACAGACTGTAACCTCTTTGGCTATTATTTGGTCAGAAGAACTAAGATTAGCACACAGATTAACAAGGAAAATACACACTTCTGAAGAATTACCATTTTGGGCTAATAACAGGTGTGTGAATGAAGTCATGAGGCATCTGTACAGGACTCTTCACAAAGAGCAGTGCACGGCTTCTTTTGGCCACGTACCCTATAGGAATAAAGCCAACAACAGTCTTAACATTCTTTACCAAGCAACAAATCTAAATCACATTGAGCTCCCAGATGAAGAAAAGCAGAGGGTAACACTGGCTGCTTCAACAGACAAGCTTGTAATGCTGAAGGGAAAACTACTTGCATAAAAAAATATAGGACAGAACAACAGAACTACATATTTAGCCTTATCCCCAGATATTACATACAACTCATCTAATGAATTACCATTCGAGGGAAAAGCACATAGAGATAAGGAGGCAACTTTCATAGAGAATTTTGTTATTGTTTACATGAAATGATACTTCCTAATTGTATGGATCTTTACTAGCCCACCCTGTATGTTATACTGACTTAATGCTATGCAATAATATCAATTTCATGCTTAAGTACATCCACTGTAATGCCATGTTTCAAGGAGCAGCATGGCACTGGGATACCTCAGCTCCAATCCTGGTTCTGCAACCAACTCACTGGGCAGACTGAACTTGTCCACTCCCTGTCTTGGTCTTTACAGTAAATTATGATGAACATACTTATTACTTACCCTGGGATGCTCTGAAGATTAACTCAAATACGGGCAATCGTGGCTCTAAAGATACACTATAAATACAAAATATTTTAAAATAAATCCATGGCTATTCAGGACTTCATGGACAGATCTTCACAACATCCTGCTGAAAGCAATATGTTCCTATCACCCAAACTAAAGGAAAGAACCAGATGTTAACAGCCTAAGACCTGAGCAGATGACAGTTGTACACATGCAGATATTAGCTTGTGCATGCATCTGAACAGACTGATCATCACCTTCTGTGAGAAAACCAGCAGAAAGAAAGTAAAGAGCAAGCAAGCAATATGAAGTTTGATACTAGAATATGGAGGTTCCTCTCCCATGGAACAGTCTTTGGAATTACTTTCAAGCCCCTTGGGTCCAACAAGAGGGCTAGGCTCTCCCTACCCTATCCTAGAAAGGAAGGGTAATACTGCTGTCAGTGCTCTTTTTTTTACCTAGCATTTGGTCACAGAAAGATTTCTTTATCCCCAAATTGCACTCCCAAACTCACACAATTCTTGTTTGACTCAGGTACCTGCCAGTTCCCCACCCCCCACATGGATCCCAAGAAGCATGGTAACCTGCCATGGGACTTCTGTGAAAGGGAAATGCTGCCACCAATGTACATGACCTTTTATTCTGCACAGAAAATAAACTCTGTGAAGAGAGGATCTCCACAGACAGGGATCTCAGGGGCACAATTCAAGCCATTATTAGTATCAGCAGGAAGGGTATGGGTGTACATAAGGATATATTTATGGCTTGGCTGTGGCCTATAAAAGAAAAAGGCACGTAACTCAAATGATGATGAATCTTACATATCTGAGATTGGCTGATATTTTAATGTCAGTCAACACTATTAGAATAGTGCTTAACCAATCCAAAAATATAATCTCCTCCAGCATGTGTAAATAATGACAGAGGCTTGCAGAGGCTCTAATACTCAGGGATCTTCTCTGAAGTTTGGAATAGATTATGACCTCTGTCATTTTAAAATTAAGAGAAAAAAAAGAAAAAACAGGAACCTGTGTATGGGTAATGCATGATCTACTTTTAGTGAATTCCATGTGACAGGACAAGTGACAGTATAAAACAACGTTTTCAATTAAATACATCCTTACTGGGGTGGTTTTATATAGCAACTCAAGCTAAATTTGAATTAGAAATACACCAAAAGCCTTACTGAAAGCCACATCTGCTAATTAATATGAAGAACCAGTAAAGCAGTGCTTTAAAATGTCAATTCTTCCCTCTTCTAAAGCTCAAAGAAGAGGAATGGAATGTAAAAGTAAAAAATATCTAGAGAGGGAACAAACAGTTTATTGAAACAATGTGCAATGAGAGTTATTGTTCTGTCTATTATCCTTTGGAGATTGATCCAAGTGGTAATGAAAACTGTGCTATGTACAGAATTAAACTACAGGACACCTTTTCTTTTAATTTGTTTTTTACTTCAGTGTAAGCATAATCATTAAAATACAGTAATATCAGCCTAACAGAATACTTCATCAAATGCTTTAATTAATATTTACTAAATAATGTGAAGAAATACTTTAAAAACATTTTAAATAGCAGTGAGATCTCAGTAGGATCCTGATTCTGCAAAGTTTAACACAGATGGTTAACTTTATGCACTGTCCAATTTACCTCACTTGGACTACCATGTGTGTAAAATCAAGCATGTGCTCAAGTCTTTGAAGGATCAATGCCTAAACAAGTATTATTTTTCTTTCTGACATCACTGAGGCCAAGCCATGAGCCTAAAATTAGTGTAAAAGTCTTAAGAAGCATTTCATAGTACCCTAAGTTGTACACAGTATTGTGTGTTACTTTAAATCTGTCAAGTAATTTTTAAACATCTCCATAATCTTATTGCCATGCTGTTAACCAAAGGATCTGTTCTGAATTTAAAAGAAGGGGGGTGGGGAGATAAATCCTGTGTTTTTCTTTATATTTTACAAATTTTATTGCATCAGTCAAAAAATGTGACTGAAGCAATAAAATGTTACTGTTGCTCAGTTTAATGGTATGTGTTTGAAATACAACCCATTTGGTCTTCATTCACTTCAACTTAGCTTTTGGCAACCTTAAGAAATGTGTGCGCGCGCTCGTGCATGTGCATTTGCAAAACATTCTTTGCTTTATCATATTCTTATTACTTCTTCATTTAATCTTTCTTGATAAAACGTTTTTCAACTGATGTCTGCTTCTTGTCACTTTATTACTTATGGACACGTGCTTTCTTCTGCTTCAAAACCTTCTATGAAGTGGCTTGATTTGTTCAACTGGACTATAACACTGAATTCATCTCACGACCAGTAGGACAATCAATAGCCATATTGTAGGCCATGCAGTATTGAGTTTGAATCTCCATCCTGCCTCCAGATTAGTAATTATCATCAACTTGAATTAAATCATATTTAGACATGTCATGTATGTAATCGTTGGGATTCTAGGAGACAGCTTGAGCTTATATTATGATGTCCCTCCATTGCCTTGTTTTTCAGGTAAAGGTGGCACTACCTTATGTCATTACATTAACACATGTCATTACATTAACACATGTCATATACATGTCATATACATTAATACATGGGAAGTCTAAGTCCTGGATCCCCAGACAGGTCTGATATTAGGGAGTCCTGAATGACAATGAGGCAAGTTAATACTTAAATGCTCTCCTCAACCCTAGCTTTGGCTTCCTCATATTTATCTAGCTGTTTATGAACACCTAAAAGTTCCAAAAGCTGTTTTCTTTGGCTGCGAACTATGGTCTATAAAATGCCACTCAGTAACAGTATCATATTAGTGTCCTCTAAAACCCAGCTGGGTGCTCTTCAATGCTGGCAGCAGCGTCTCCACTGATAGCTTTGGTTGTATTTCATATTTTTTCCTTTACAGTTACAATGCAGACTGATGTGCTGTCACTACTTCGGTAAACACACACACATTTTCACCTTTGCTGAACATCTTGTGTAGCCTAAAGACTGTTCTCCCCCTACCAGTTAAACAGAAAAAAACCCAGGAAATACAGACATGTTCATAAACAGTAATTAAAAGAAATGAGATTATCCAACCTCCTGAACTTGAACAACGCTCACCTTAACAATGAGTACTGTACTTTATTAAAGCTGGCAATGTTACGTCTCCAAAACTGACACAATAACCTCAGAATGCAAAACTCTTTATAGCAGTCGTCAAAAACTGAGGTTCGGTGCCATAAATTATATTGAACTGCAATCTATCTAGTGTGCTTACCTCCTCACTCTAATATCGGGATGCCCAATGTCCCAGTTCAAATGTAGCCATCTACAAAGAGTACCCACCTCAAGCACAGGGGCAGAATCTGTTTCACCGAAGGGAGAGGATTTAGGGCTGTAACAATGGAAAATTTTCATCCACCTTGTGGTGGAGTCCTCAAGTGTTTGCCAGTCCGAAACTGTTGACTTTGATCAAGTTTGCTTCTGTACCCATGGATTATGGAAATTGTTCCTGGGTATTTCTCACTTCCTATGAAAACCTCACACGTCACTTATTGTATGTCTGTCTCCGCCATGCAGTTTGAATGCAATACACAACATCTGCAAGATAAGACTCACCAGGCTCCAGAAAGAATATATTAGATGGTGCCCTGGAGTGGGCCATAAAATGAACCAACCTCTATTCTGGACACTAAAGTGAGCCAAAGAAAAGGCATCATTAAGCAAGGGTGATCTAGGAAATCTAGGAGCAGGATAATACTGTATGGCCAAGCATCAATTATAAATTAACTTTAGAGGTTTTGTTGGCTGCCTTGGAAGAAACCATTGGGTCATCTTCTACATAAGCTTCTTATCGGTCTATTTCTTTTCAGCAAGGGTTGATACTGAATAGACATACAGCCTCATTCTCTGTATAAGTATGCCCATTATTTCATTATTGGCTGGCATTTGCAAAGTATCTGACCATTGCTGGAAAAAATGTACATCTCTACCATGGGACACAGTACATAATTTATAGCAATGTCAGCTTGTACCAGCAATTTCTTCAGGAAAATATAGAAATAATTGATTGCTACAATTTTCCCAAACATTTCCCTTCTATGCCTAGATTTGGAAGGATCTATTCTGTAAGGATTTAAAATTATATTATATTATAAAAGCATATTCCTGATATGGCTAAGTGATGGTCTCTTTATAAAACCAAGACAGTTCCTTCCATGTATTAAAGAAGGAACAGAAAAGTTTTCCAGTTTTCACATTCAGGTGTGTAAAAAAGAATAGGTAACCTGCAGGACACACACAGATGTACTCACTAGCCTCAGTCCTTATTGGTGTTGGCAACCTTTCAAAGGGAAGCCTTCAAGGATTAGCTGTTCAATCAATCATGTTTTATGATGCCTGCCAACTGGCTTCACAAACACAAAATCAAGTTACAAGAATAAATTCAAAAATAAATTAAACCTATTATTAGATCTGAGTCAAAATGTACACAGCAAAACAGTAAACTCAGCCGGAAGGAACATCACAATTTTGCTGCTCGTGACAAGTCTAGGTTGAATTTAAAGGCAGGTTGCACTTTTTGGAAAGTTGCACCTAAAACAGTTTAACTGGATCCCTCTGTGTCCTGCACAGGTCCATCTCCCTAGATGACGCCGTCTTCTTTTGCAAAACTATTAAAGCCTCTTGGCAGAGTCAGAGTTTGTGTGGAGAAAGAGGAGGCAGAATACAGCATCCTAAAGGATGATATAGTCTGTGATACCCATCTTGCACTATGGCGAAGGTTGTGGGGTGAGGGAATTGGGGGATGGGACAGGAGGGAAAAGTATGTTACTGAGTGTATTATTTGGTCCTCGGTATAATGTTACAATAGTGGCAAGAGGCCTTAAATCAGGGCCCTATCATGCTAGAGACTGCGTGTATAATGCTTATGTGTCTACTTATACACATAAACACACTATGAAAATATAGTCCCTATCCCAGAGGGTTCAAAATCCAAGTATACAGGTGGATACCAAAAAAAGGCGGGGGGAGGGGGGAAATACAGCACAGCAATTATGAGGGAAGCACAAGGGAAAAACATAAATGGTGCCCTGTCTGAACAAGGAATGCTTGCTTTTTGGGGCAGACAAATTGAAATCTTAGCAAAAAAAAGAGAAAAAAAAGAGCTTGCATTGTATCAACTCATGCTAAAAGATTTCCAGGTCATTTTCAGAGTATGGCTTAAATCTACCATGCAATGGGACTGCTCTTCCATCTGACAATTAGTGCCCTGATCCAGCAAAACACTTGTCTGTATGTGTAACTATAAGCATTGAGAAAGAGAAATGACTTTAGTAAGACCAATTCAGCACATGCTTAATCATTTTGCTGGACCAGGGCATAGAGCTACAAACTCCACTGACTGACATTGGGCCAGATGTGATATACTTACTCACACTAAGCGATTCCTTACCTCGCAGCATTCTGACGGACTTCTTACTCGATCTGGCTAAAAAGCATTTTTAAATTCTTTCCTTTTTTGAAAAAATTATCAAACAAGAAATTGAGTTTACCCCTCCCTCCCCCATTTGAAAAATTAAAAAAAAATGAGTTAAACCAAAATGCTCCAACCCTAGGTTGATCTGTCCGAGCCTTTCAAGTTGAAGATTTAACATAGATATCTGTGACAGCATAACGTTGAACTAGGGAGCTCTTTACACATATAATAGTTATCATTAAGAAATGTAAATTGTCCCACAAGAATAAAGTATATCTTAAAAAAATATTAATAATTTTTATGCTAGCACTCTATAGCT
This sequence comes from Crocodylus porosus, assembly GCF_001723895.1. NCBI lineage: Eukaryota > Metazoa > Chordata > Crocodylia > Crocodylidae > Crocodylus > Crocodylus porosus. The sequence goes on from NW_017728912.1 coordinate 18,711,846, forward strand.
AATGTCTTGATGGAAAAGGATTAGTCAAGATTGTTATCTCCATTTGATGTACTTCCTATCCCAGTAATGCTCAAGTTATAGGAGGCAGGGCCAAAATTCTAGCTGGAAAACTATTTTGAACTGAACTGAAAAACAAGCCATCATTCACAGCTTGTAACTCGGCCCCATCTGACAGTTGTGAAGTCACCTTGGCCTGAGAGTTGACAGGTCTAGTTTAACACCTATGCTCCCGTATTTGTGAGCAAAGTCTCAAGGATCCTCCTAGAGCCTACACAACCTTCGTTTCCCCAGGACTTATTAAGTTTTCTTTACCCCCAAAGATTGAATTCAGAAAGCCAGTCTCCTTTTAACAAGTTACTATTTTCAAAAGTAGCAGAGTCAAGGAAGCAGGAGACAGAGTGCAGATGCAACAGAAAAAGAAGTTTAATTTTAATGTGTGCATCCATATTTTCTGATTTATACAAGTTAAGTATTTTAATTAAAAGTTGTGGCAAAACTCTTCTCAAAAGGAGACAAGAACTGAATCAGATGACACTAAATGAGGCATTCTTAAATTGTAAATTTGAAATGTGAGCTTGTGTTTATCTCACAGTTTTCAGGAAAGATGTGAATGGGTGAAAAAAGGAAATTAAGCTACAACAGCACTAAAATGTAAGTTCTCCACCATTAATTCGATAATGCTATGTTTCTTAGAAAGAAACTTGCACTTTGGTTTCCTCCAAATAATACGTATAATTAGTTTCTATATCGGCCCTACACAGTATATGCACATACCATCAGGCAGCCTCTGCCTCAAAAGAGTGACAGATAACATTTAAGTTAAAGGATTTGTTTGAAGTCTTCATGTATTTTTAAAAGAAGAGAACCTTTAGAAGATCCAAAAACCAGAGATCAAATAAAAACTGTAAAGAATTAAACACTTCTCAATTCTGTATATTTTCCAGCTAAATATGCTCCAGGAAAGATTATTCTATTGTTGAAGGATATGCTCAAAAACCAACCCGCATAGCAAAACAAAACAAAAAAAAAATGGACTTTGTTCATTCCTGTTGTACAGAAAGGCAGTGGAGTCACAATTCAGACACTGAATAAAAGGAAGTCTGTTCCAAGCAAACACTGTGCAAAAAAGTCTAGATCAAACTTATAAGCTTGTAGGCTGCGGTGCAATTTTCATCAGTCTTTACAAACCGAAACGTCTGCTCACACTTCCAATCAGAGCCCCAAAACAAAACAAAACAATATTAAAAAAAACTTACACAAACAAGGGTAAGTGCCCAGTTCTATGTTTTAGCAGTTTAGCTAAAGCAGGAACCACTTGAAATATTTTCTTCTTTTAGTCCTGAAGGCTTCATTACTGCATAGAAAATGTGTAAAATACGTTACTAGCTCAAGGTCTTGACATTGTGAATTTTCTCTCTCAGCTCTTGACTAGTGTGAAGATCAGTATGACCACGCAAGCTGTTAGACAGTGACAGACAAATATTTCTACTGGGATTTTCTCTGGGAACACTGATAGCCTATGTCATCAGCCATCAGCAACCTCTCCTTTTTCTCCTCATATCCCATGCATTCGTGTACAATAACGCATATACATGTGACTAGCCTGCCCTTCAATAATTTCTTCCATGACTGGAGATCTAATATTAAAACTGGCATTCCATGAAGAGGGCTATAATTAGCTTTTTTTCTTGTACGGATAAGGAAAAGGAGGCACAAATAGTTTAAAAACTAGGGAATTCCTTGTACAAAAAACCCCCTTACCATCCATTACCAAGCATTACTTTGCAACCTGCATTAAGGTTGCAAAGTCAAGGCTTCAGAAGTGAGAAAATGTCAGAATGAAGGCTGCCTGTGTAATTTAGCTTCTTGGAGCATATGTGTTTGCATAATCACTCACTCACCCTTTTTTCCCTCACCAGACAAAATTCCTCCTGCCAAATTTCCAGTATGAAGCAGTTGTAATTTTTTTTTTTAAACAGACAAAGAAATGTTGTTCTCCCCTTTATCTTGGTTTGAGAAACAGCTAAGCTATTTTAGTCAAAACTTTCCAAGAAACACAACCTGAGAGAGGCACCTGGCATGGGAAAATTTCAACTGAAGTACTTAAATGTATCCAAGTTGTAAGCAACGAGGGGAAATTAGTGACTCCACCTACCATCTGTAATGTGTGTGTGTGTGTGTGTGTGTGTGTGTGTGTGCGCGCGCATGCGCACACACACGCGCGCGCACACACACACACACACACACAGAGTAAAAATCTAAACTTTGTGGCTTTTGCTGATTAGGAAGGAGGTTCATCATCTGAACTACATTAGGGAAATATGTTTCAGGTCTAGTCTAGTCAGTGGTATTTAGTCCTTCAGTTAACAAGATTAGGGAGAACAGGCATTTGCACATTTTTCTAATACATCTCTGTCAGACCTTGTGTTAATCTGCCAAGTTATCTACTTTGGTATGATCAGCGTGATGCATCTTCTTTCTCAAACACTGTAAGATTTTCTTTGTTTCCTCTATACACCTGTCTTTTTCCCTTTCTAGAACAATAGTGGCATGGTGAACAGAAGGGAGCCTGTCACACTCACTCCGGAATACATTTACCCTCAGGCTTTATCCACTCCAGAAACACTTTGCTGCACTTCCAGACCAACTCTCTCTTTCACCGATTCCTTTCTCTGTTTATTTATCAACTAATTCCTGTTGCTTTTCTGCATTGGAAATTTGGCTAGATGAAATTTATAATTTCTATTCCACAGAAAATTTGGATAATACATAAATACATAATTTTTAAGAATGAAAAGGGAACACATTGACATTTCCTGTGAAATGAAACATCCCCAAAAGACTGGCATGCCAATGAAATGCTTGTTTCAACTTTAAAATTTAAAAACTACAGAAAAACTAAAGTTATTTTTATCATTGTTGTTTTGCATAATGTCAACCATAATAACATTTTTTTAATTTAGATGAAAATGCATTCTATTGCAATGAAGTCAGACCACCATTTTGACCAGAAATAGTTCATCAAGTACTTCGCTTTGTTTTTAAAAAAAAAATTCAGCAGTCCTTAGACAACCCATTGAAACATTTGGATATTTTTTTCTGATGAAAAATGTGTTCTGCTGGAAAATTCCCAACAAAGACTCCAGAATAAAGGAAGGCTCCTTTCTAGAATAAGTCCCTGCTACAGGCATGTTATTAATAACTTCACTGAGTCTAAAGCCAGAAGGGACTATTAGATCATATAGTTTGACATCTTGTGTATTAAGACCATTAAATCCCAATACAGTTATTCCTACACTGAGTCCAGTAATTTTTGGCTAATTAAAGCATAACTTGTATGATGCTAATTAGGAGAGAATGGTCTAAAACCCTGACTATAATGACAGTCAATCTGGATAAGGTCTCAGAAGAGAACATCAGGTTATTTGCTGTAGACTGGTGAAAGGTCCTTTGTTCAGCACACATTCTGCACCCCAGAATTTCTGGGTTATACACCAAGGTTGTATAGTGGCTGCCTTTTTCTTCCCTCCCTCAAGTCAGAGCAGCCTGACAATCGAACAAAAATGGCGCTTCTTAAATTGGGGCACAGAAAGAGATCAAATTCATTTTCACCTTGAAACAAGACTTCCACTGTGCCAGGACAGCTTCTTTCAATTAGAAAATTATTACTTTATATTTTCTAATTAATATGCTTGTTCCACTGCATGGATTGTATTGCATTTAAAATCTTGTTACTTGGCAAGGTGTTCTAAAATATTGCCTTTTCTAGTTATAGCCATGCCCGAAGGAGAAAGACTAAAATTTCCTGAACTAAAAAACCTCAGCCAAACCACGTAGATTCCATTCAGTGTTTTCCTTAAGCATCCAAGTCTAGCAATATAGAATTTCATTTTTGTCTTCACCTGGCCTCAAAATACAAATACCTGCATCTGCCTTCACAATCCTTCTCGTGTCATAAAAATTAGCAGTAGATCTGCCATTTATGATTTAAGACAAATTTTCTTCCTCTTTACCTTGTGAAAATTGCAAAGAAATCTCATGCTCATTGACCCATAGCATTCAAGAACTCCATCAATAGGGGGTGTGGAAGAAGCATCTTGAGAGGCACTGGAAACAGAAGCATCAGTGTAAGTAGCTTGTAGGGATAGTTTTCTTGAGCTAAATTATTAAAAACATTCATCTCCAACACATTCTGTTCTAAAAGTCATTCAGTTTTTAAAATGACTGAAATGTTTAGTCTGGGTAGAGACTTGATTCTTAGAAAGAAGAAACATAATTACTGTTTGAAGACCATTTCTCAGATGTTTCTCAAGCTGCTTAGCCAGATGTAAAAATCACTGCATGAAATTCTATGGTACGTCTTGTCCTTCTGACAGTAAAAAAACTATGAACTTCTGGATCTTTGTGATGGACAAATTAGCCAGATGTCAGTACTCAGGGGGAAAAAAAAAAAATCAAGATGCAGATAAGGATAGTATTATCAGTTTCATAAGAGAATATTGCAGGGGGTTTTCTTAAATGCAGACCTTAAGGGGGATTAGAAATTCAAAGCTAAGGTTACACCAAACAGAAAAATACATAGCTAAGGTTAACCAAAGTGTACAGAGAAGAAAGACTGTGCCATCTCCCTGCTTCCTTCCACACTGACCATTCAGTATAAACAGCCAAGAAAGAACTGTGAAGTTCCACCACAGCAGGAACTGAAAGGGTCGGCTCCACAGGAGATGTTGGCTTCCTAAATACAAGTGTGGGGATCTAGGAAGCAGTCTACATTAGCATGACTGAAGACACAAAAGAAGTCAATGGGAGCTTTTAGTGCTCTGCATGAAGTACCATTTCAGGACATCTCAAACAAGCAAAGACCATGACAGTTCATTTAGTTAGCAATTCTTTATTCATGCTTCCAGGCTCTGCTCTTCTAGTTGGGCAAATTGGCAATAATCATTTCTGGATATTGTAGAACATAGATTCATAGATGTTAGGGTTGGAAGGGATGTCAGTAGGTCATCGAGTCTGACTCCTGCCTTGGGCAGGAAAGAGTGCTGGGATCAGATGACCCCAGCCAGGTGTTTGTCCAGTCTTCTCATGAGGACCCTCAGGATAGGGGAGAGCACCACCTCCTTTGGAAGCCCATTCCAGATTCTGGCAGCCCTTAATGTGAAGAAGTTTTTTCTAATGTCCAACCTAAATCTACTCTTCATCAATTTGTGGCCATTGTTCCTAGTTACTCCAGTGGGTGCCCTAGTAAATATAGCATCTCCTATTCCCTGCTGCCCTCCCCTGATGAATTTATAAACAGCCACAAGATCACTTCTCAGCCTTCTCTTGGCAAAGGCGAAAGAGATCTAGGACCCTCAGTTTCACCTTGTAGGGCCTTGCCTACAGGCCTCTGAGCATACGAGTGGCCTCCTCTGAACCCTTAAGATTCTCTGCATCTCTCTTGAAGTGTAGCACCCAAAATTGGACGCAGTACTCCAACTGTGGCCTGACCAGTGCCACATAAAGGGGAAGCATCACCTCCCTGGACCTGTTCATCATGCATCTGCTAATGCATGATGAAGTGTGGTTAGCCTTGTTGATCACTTCGTCACATTTATGACTCATGTTCATCTTGGAATCAACTATGACTCCAAGATCCCTTTCCACTGCTGTGCTGCTGAGAAGGTCATCCCCCAGCCTGTAAGTGTGTTGGCAGTTCTTTTTGCACAGGTGCAGTACTTTGCACTTGTCTTTGTTGAACTGCATCCTATTTTTGCTTATTTTTCCAACCAGTCCAGATCCACCTGGATCCATTCCCTACACTTTGGTGTGTAAACTTTGCCCCATAATTTGGTACCATCTGCGAACATGGATACGGTGCTCTCTACGCCCTCATCCAAATCACCAATGAAGATATTAAATAGCACTGGTCCAAGAACTGAGTCTTGTGAGACTCCACTGCCCACACCTTTCCAGGTCGATATCAACCTGTCCACCACCACTCTCTGGGTGTGACCCCTAAGCCAATTTGCCCCCCACCTGACCATGTAATCATCTATATCACCGCTTGTCAGGTTATTTACGAGAGCAGAAAGAGAAACTATATCTCAGGCCTTCTTAAAGTCTAGGTAGATAACAACTACCTAGACTCCTGTGTCTAAGCATCTTGTGACCTGGTCATAAAAAGAAACAAGGTTAATCGGGCAGGATCTACCTGCTGTGAATCTGTGTTGATTTCCTTGCAGCATTATTTCCCATGCTGGGCTCCCACAAATGTGATCCTTAATGATTTTTCTAGAGCCTTCCCATGGATAGAGGTGAGACTAACTGACCTACAGTTTCCCAGTTCCTCCCTCCTCCCCGTCTCAAAAAGAGACCACATTGACCCATTTCCAGTCCTGACCAGAGCACCATTAGTGCTCGAACAGCTGTGCCAGTATCTTTTCTATGACACTGGTGAATTCCTTCAGCACCCTTGGATGAAGTTCATCCAGCCCCTCCAAGTGCCCCTTCACTAAGTCTGTGCTAACAGTTGGTGGGCTGGTGTCCCTCCTGATCCAATTGAGAGATTTGTCTTGGTTTGTGTCTAGGAATACAGATGCAAAGAACTCATTGAAGAACTCCACATAAAGCATTCCAAGTTGTTTTGCTGGTATCTGCCTAGCTGTTTAATTTAGATTTTCTGAAGGTGTCTGAGAGGCATTTTTCGCCATCCTGCTCTACAATTTATGTAGCTGATAAGGTCCATGGCTTTCCTAACAGGGAAAGGAAGAAAGCTGATCTTGCCAAGGAAGTGTGTTCAACCTAATAAATTATCTTGAATATTCTCTGCAGGGTTTCCTGTCCCTTCAGTTCCCTCAAAGCTACCGGGAAACTATGAGACCCTTAATCTTCTCCTTACCAGCCACTCCCACCTCACTTACATGCAAGTTAGAGAAGTAAGTCACCAGACCAGTGAGTCAGCAAAACCCTAGCAGAACTATTCCTTAGCAGAATCAATACCTTCCAGCAGACAAAAAAGAAGTTTCATGCAAATACTCCCAACCAATCACATTTTCCTACCCATAGAATAGGGAAGTATCTGGGTTATGTTATCTAAAATTAGTGGGCTGAGGCAATGCATTTCATACTCTATACTGTTAGAGATTTAGCAATATTTGTATATTATCAGTAGAAAGTATTAATGCAATGAGAAAATACCTTCCAGCAAAAATATGTCATCCTTAATAATCGATATGCAGTACAGTCCTCAGTTTGCCATAAAAAGAATGGCATCTTCAGCTTCAGTAGAGAGAACAAGCCCCACATCAGAGAAAAAAACATGACTTGTGTAGAATGTTTTTTTTAATGTCTTGAGAATATTTCATTAGGTTTTGAAACTTTTTTTCCCATAAGCAAAACAAAATTTGTCAAAATTACTTGAGGGAACGTTAATGAATGATCACTGTTCTATATGCAATTAACTTCTTTTAATTTTACCAAGGAAAATAATACTCTTTGCTTATTTAATGAAGAATATTTAACCAAGCAGTTTTACATTTGTTATGGCTAAATTAGACTTCTGATTTTATGGAAACATCAACATGCTAATCTATAAGCAGAAATTATTAAACATAAGAGTAGTAACATTGGCAGATCAGTATATTGTTGATCAGCTTCTATCTCTTTAAAAATATGATCAGAGGAATTATTTTGCCATCTTTTACCACTTTAAAATCAGCTGCCCTACACTGTAATATGATATTGTTACACACATAAAAGAATTCCCCAGGACTGGAAACACACAACTCTGCCATATCAGGAATTCATATAATGGGCCCAAGTGCACTTAGGTTTCCTTTGGCTGGTGCTTTTGAAGCATTCTTGCTTTCCTCACATCCTGGGCAAAGGCTCTCAATCTGCTATCCTTTCACAGAAATAGGGCCCAGTAGTCCTGAACACCCCAGAGTCCCCAATAACTTAAGTACACCCAAGCTCCAACCTTCCAGGATCAGCAGTCAGATGTAGAAGCTTCACAAAGCTTTTTAATCACGTTTACTCTTTATTTTAGACCACACAAAAATAATTAAAAACTACATGCATTTCCCTGTCTTAGATTCTTTGCCTCTGTAGAGCTTTCTCTGGGCTTAAAGTTAGAGTTCTCTGGGATATCATATAGCTCGTGTTCACTCCATTTCAGAGGGTATGGGTGTGTGTGTGTACAGGTCTGTCTTGTGGAGTAAATTTCCTTCTTCTTCATCTGGTTAGATAGTTAAATAAAAACTGCAACATTTAAATGGTCTCTTTATTGCTCTTGGTGTGGCACAGCCTTGATAATGGCTTCAGTGTTTGTTGAATCTACAATTGTGGAACAATTTCATAAGCATCAGCCAAAATTCATAATCTGTAGATAGACTGATTCTCCAAACCATTGCAGACACACGTAGGTTTTCAGAGAATAATGAGAATGAATTTGATATTTCTCAATAAACATTGAATACAACATTCAGCTGATCTATAACACTGGCAAAGATTTGATTTCTTTCTTCTTAAATTTTATTTTTCTTTCTTAAAGGCACATTTATGATTTCAGCAATGTGATCATTCTGGGTATAGTCATCTGGTACAAAGGATTAGTGGTACTCAACCTTTGATAACTGGAGAGCCACTTTATTATTTTGCCAATTGACAAAGAGCCACAAACATCACAGCTTGGTGCCCTGACATTTGCACTGTAACATTTGCACTGTGATACATTAATGCACAGTGTTGTATTGACACAACTCAAGGTCAATATGTAACGACGCAACATCACAGTAATAGCTTCCTCTTCCCATTCACTCCTTTTGGCTGCAGAGATAGTTTCCATGAAGGCAATCCAAACAACAATCAAGTAGATACCCAAGTTTTCCACAATAATGTACAAAAACTTCAACTTAAACCACCATGTACCATCCTCTCCCACATCATGCAGGGAAGTTAAAAATCCCAATAGTTCACATAATCTAAAGCAGGCCCCAAACCCCAGAGGCAAGTTCTAACACAAACCAATTTAAAAAAATAGGTTCACAATGCAAAAAGAAGATTGGAAGTCTCTGCAGTGCCTTAGGTCTGTTTCTGTTTCACTGTTTCAGCACTGATGCAACTCCACTGACTTCAGTCTGCCCATAGACAACTGATGTACCTGCTTGAAAAAAATTTTTTAAAAAAATCACTTGCTGGTGCCTTTGGATCCCTCCCCTCTTGGCTTCGTTATTAGAATACCTGAACTCCAGACAAGAGCAACTTTTAGACCCTTCTTCCTTACTGAGCGCAGGAGTACTGGCAGGAAGCAGGCTTGGTCTAATTACTCCCACTCAGGATATGCCAGAATCCCCTGTACCCAGTCTTGTACAGAGTATCTGATATTGAGCACATATCCAGAGCCTCTCTCAGGTTTTCTGTCTCAAGCATGCTTCTCAACATGTGCTCAAGGCTGCGCTAAACCAGCTACCCTGCCCATTTTCCAGGCTTTAATATATGCTGAGTGTGAGCAAGTGGGAGAGGCACGTTTCTCAGCAGTTCTCCTGGGTTTACTACCAGGGGCTATGCAGACACACCCTTTGCACAACACAGCTGTTCCCCTTCTAACACTGTCATTCCTAGATACCTCCCCTCAAGCATATTCTCAAACTCCAAAGGAAAATGTTAAAGACACAGTGCTCCTTAAAAATGTACTGTTATCCTGCTGTATACCAGTCTCCTCCATGTTTGCACATTTTTTAAAGCCTTGCATTGTTAACTCCACAGTTGTTTCTGTTCATTACTTCTGCTTAACTCCAATTTAACAAGAAAAAATAGCCATGGAGTAGATGTCATATTTGGATGTCAATCTTTCAGGCAGATAAACTTTAAAAGCAGTAGAAGAATTCCAATTTAATACATTAATTTTAGACTTAGCTTGTCCTTGAATGACCCCTTAACTCTCATTTTCAGACTAGAGGCTTGATCCAGTTCACAGGGGAAACAACGAACTTGCGTATACTCTTACTCTTATTCTTCCTATTATTTGTCCATTTTTTAATGAAACTATGAAGTGTAAATAGTATTGATCCTTAAGGCTTGGCAACCCATATGCTGATAATAAAAAGTAAAATTAATTATACAGGGAATAAAGGTTTATTTTAAGTGGATTCTTTCCTCTGGCTATAAGGAATTTGGGGCTGTTCCTTAAAGGACATTGTAACTCTGAATGGAGAGCAAAGGGGTAATAGATTGTATGGAGGGGGTGAAATGCAGTTGCTGCTCTTTCCTGTCTTTGTGGCTGGTTGAGTAACAGCTACCCTGAAACATGTGCCTGTGGGTCCAGGATCTTTTGTGGTAACAACTTAAAATTCAAGGTCTTCACAAGTCTGTGTAGCTATGGGTTAACATCATGTACCCTTTACAAGAGCTGTGGAATTCTTGTATCGAATTTGTCAGCCCTCCCAGCACTGGTCTGCTGCAGACTATAAACTGGTTGGTTTTGCTGCCACAGTACCCAGAGCTACCTGCATCTCAGTTATACTATATTCTGTAGACTAAACTGTGCTTCAGGATCCAGGCAACAAATGTGCTCTAGGCAACCTTTAACATCTTATGGTACTTAACACTTAAATTTCTATACACACATTTATCCCTTCATCCTACACATTTTGGTGCATGCGTGAATGTAATAGGTCATGTTTCCTGGGCCAGCCCAGAACATCATTGTTTTAGATGCTGACATCACAGATCAGTTATGATGGGGTGCTATAAAAAGCAGCACTGCCAGCACCTTCTTGTTGCTGAGCTTTACACACTACTTTATTTGCACATGGCACAGAGACTGGCTGAGTAGTAAATAATTATGAGAATAGGACAGCCATGCAGAACACTGTGGAGCACTTCATAAGCCAGGTGCATTTCAACAAAATACATTTTAATACAGCTAAATACAACATTATATATCTAGGAATATGGAATGCAAGCCATAGCCACAGAACAGAGTACTGTATCCTGGAAAGCAGTCTAAAAGGCATTTTAGCACCATAGTGAACATTAAAAAGCACCCAGTGCAGTGCAGTAACAAAAAAAACCCAAAAAGACAAAAAAGGCTAATGTTTCCACGTTAGGAAATTGCTGGGGAACTGCTTTTCCCCCATAGAGGAACAAATTCCTAGTCCCCCCCACCCCTTTATGCAAATAGGAGAAGAGCAGTAAGAAGATGATTTTACTTCTGTACTTAACCTTGGTGAATCTAAGGCATTTTTACACATGCTCCAGGAGGTGTGGGGGTCTTTAAATTAAGAGGCCTTTAAATTAGCAAGCCATGCTAATTAAAAGTACCCTAGTGTCACATGCATCCCCCATGCTGAAAAATGGTGATGGGGCACTTTGAACTAAAGCTCATCAAACGAGTGTTAGTTCAAAGCACTGCACTGCACTGCCCTTTTTCAGTGTGGGGATACTGATACATATGATGCTAGAGTGTGTTCTTAATCAAGTCTGCTCTGACGTGCTGGATTTCCAGCACATTGGAGCTGGCTCCCTGCATGTCTATAGGAGCTGGCTCCCAGCATGTCTGTAGGAGCCCTCTGATACTAGAAGTGTGTATATAATTCTGGGGCCCCAATTTTTTTTTTAAAAAGGGTCCTGGAAAAAAAAACAATCCAAGACCATGTATAAAAAAGCCCTAAAAAGTATTCTTGGATGAGTAGAAATGCCTTATAATAAGAAACTAGATCAGTGACTCTCAACCAGTGCCATGTCACCCTGGGGTGCCTTGAAATCCTTTTCAGGGTGCTATGGGGGCATCCCACTGTTAGGCTTGCAACCATGATTCACAAGATAAGCCCAGACTTTTCAAACAGGAATCTGTAGCATTAAAAACATTCTGACCTGTTGTGGTCTTTCTGAGTTTTTTGCAACAAAAGAATTGCTCTATTATTTTCCTGGAGTCAAAAAAAGAGTGAAAATGAAGAGCTGGCTTTTTCTAAGGGGCGCCTAGAACATATTGACCCTAAAACAGTTGAGAACAATTAGATTAAAGGTATTTGTCAGGAGTGATTCTGATATGAGTAGGGGCTTTGGATCACTTCATGAGCTGGGTGCATTCAAATAAAATACATTTTAAATACAGCCAGATACAACATTATACATCTAGGAACAGGGAATGCAAATCATAGCTGCAGAACAGGGCACAGAATACTGGAAAACCTCTTTCATTGCTAATTTTCTAGGGTTAATTCTATGTCTATACCGTATCCACAGAGCACCCAGGGAGGGACACTTCTGGGCATATCCTACCCACATCCTCCCACTTGGACATAACAAACCTGAAAACAGTGTTGAAGCCACTCCAGGGATGTCCTCTCTGGGCACTTACAATCTTGCATTCTTGGCCATGGAGTATGCTCCAGAGCATCTGTCACATCAAGGGTGCAACACAAAGCCTGAAAGAGCTCACTCTTTTTAACTTACAAAAAGAAGAATGAGGGGTCAGATTCTAACACATATATAACATATTTTTTCCCGCACAGGGAGAAAATACTGTGTACCACAGAACTCCTTGAAGTAGCTAAGAAAGGATTAACATGAACCAACAATTAATCTGAAGTCAGACCAATTCAAGTTAGAAATAAGGAACACATTTTTAAACAGCAAGGATGATAAACTAATGATGATAACTAACCACTAAAGGAAGTGACAAATTCCGTCTTGTGATGTCTTCGGTACAAGACTTGATATCCTTCTGGAACACAGGCCTTGGTTATACAAAAATTAATAAGCAAATGTGGGGTGAAATGAGTGAAAATTAATGACCTGTGATATCCAGGTGATGAGAACAGATCACCTTAAAGTCTTTTTATGGCCTGAAGCTAAAGTTTATCAGTATTCCTCATCATGATTTAAGGACATCCCAAAAGTTTACTTCCTTCAGCTGTCTTCTCCTCCCCGAAACACAATTAAAATGCTGGTTTATCTTCATTTTGCAATTTAATATTTCCATTTATACTTTCTATAAGTCTGCTATGCTATTTATAATTATAGATACAGTTCCATGGCAGAGGGGAGATGATTTTAAACTGAAAAGAAATTTCAACACTAAAGAAAACCTAAATTAGCCTTATTCTTTTTATTACATTTCTTTTCTTATTTATTGTCTAGTCTTATTATAGTAACATTCTGTGGATTTCTCTGTGTCAGAGTAGTCAGTAAATGCTGTATATTCTCCAACTATAGGTGTATGGCATCAATAAACTATGCAGCAAATTTAACCTCTGACTTCTAACTCATGTTTGCAAATGACTTTCTAGCATTTCACTGAACAGGTGAGAAACGCACAAAACTGATATGCAAGTAATGCAGCTCTCTGACATTCCAGTCTAGATTTTGAAGCTAAAACAGTGGCACAAACATGTGAATGAGGTTACTGCAGCAAGATAAAATAATTTGTTTAAGATAACTAATACTGGAAACTATATGGTTGAAATGAATTGTATTTTCAAGCCAACTCCAAAGTTGGTTTCACTCAAATCTTTTCTGGTCCAGTTTTTCAATACAAAAGATAATACAAATAGATACATTTTTATTGCTTTTGTTAACCAAATAAATTCTCAAATGGTGAAACCAATTGAGATCACCTTCTTAACTATAATGACATCAGCAATTATATCTACATTAGTAATATGCGAGTTCAGATTCTTTTTTAATCAAATGCCACAGCTCAGTTATACAAAGCTTACCACATTATAAACAATTCAGAGCAAACATGCTGCTACTTTATCTTAGGGTAGCATACATGCTGCTACTTTATCTCAGGACAGCAAAATAATATTTAAGGACCATACCCTTAGCTCAAAATATGTATGAAATTGCCATTGACATCCGCTGGAATTCAGTGTGCCGAATGGAGCTGCATGATTTGAGCCGTTTTACAGTTTTAATAAAACAAGGTACTATAAAGGGTCAAATTCTGCAACTGTTACTCAGGCAAAACTCCTCTTGTCCTTTTTAGTCACTTTCCAGACAACCTCCACTCTCCCAAGAACTGGCACAGATTCACTCTATATGCGCTCTGCAACATTCAGATTTAGACATTACTCTAAACTTGAAGATTCCTTTATTTAAACAAAACATATTAAAATGTTCTGGTAATGTACCATGGCCTCTTATGCCTGTACTTTGCTTTTATTAAAGGCTGAGTAATGTGAACCTAACCATATCCTTTCACTTAAAGCTTTAAAAAAATCTGGATATTCTCTCTATCAGCAAATAAAGATAAGAGCAGCATGCTGAAAATGCCAATTTTACTGCATGTTTCAAGAGGTGATAATACACTTTCTACAGAAAATTCTCTTTTCTAAATCCAAAAAAAAAAATCAATAAGTTGGGGTTTTTTTGCCTTGATAAGGCATAGATGTTTTAAAAATATTAATTACTCAGTCAGTCTGGTTACTACTTGCAACAACATAATCCCTCTAAGAACATAAACAAATTCTAAGTATTGCACAATGAAAAATGAAAAGTCATTTACTGTTGGCTATGAAACAGCTTTAAGGAATAACAGATCAGATGCATAAGTACACAGAATTTTTTGGATGCAAATTGGTTAGAATTAAACACGCCTGCTTTTGTACCTATGTGAACATTCATGTTTATCCATGAATTTCACTCAACAGAACAGGACCTGAAATGAGTAGATTCATGACATTTACAAATAAAAGCAGCTGGTTATAATAAGTCTCTTAAAACTAATCAATTTTCCAATACATTTTATTACGGTTGTCAAGAATCCATTGAGTCAGGCTTGTAGCAAGTAACCATCTAAAAAATAGATGGTAGATCCATTCATCTAAATTCTATGCTTATTGAAAGTCTGACAGTTTCCTTTGATTAAAGTAAAGATACTTCATTATGAGCATTAAGCATTGCTTTATGAGTTATGTAAAGTTTGTGATTTTTCATTTATGCTTTAGAATCTTAACCACATTGTCTCACTTATGTATAATCTATCAACCCAGGTGACAAATAGTCTTCTATATTTACACACTAGGAATATACAAGAAGCATACTGTATTAGCAGCTGAAACTACAAACGCCACTGTCAATCAAACCAGCTGGCATAGGACCATATTTCTTGTCACCAAGAGGCTTAAAGCAAAGAATCTGTGCCTAATTCTCTTAAACCTTACAGGTCAAAAGGTTTTAAAATTATTTTTGACACCATTTCTTTGCTTTGTCAACAGGCCTGAATACTTTTTAGCATGTAAAGGATATCAAAAAGCTACTCACTGAAACAGTCTTAACATTAGCAATTTATGGGTTTAAAGTATAGCATGCACTGTAACACAGTTAGTATTCCTGCCTGCCAGGATGGCTATGCAGTTCTAGGGTTGTAATTGTATTACTACAAAACCTCCAAAGCAATAACCAAAATGCTAAGAATCCAGCTGAGTCAATTCTATCTCATTGGATAAACCTGCACGACAGGATAATGCCATGCGACTTGCAGATTCTGCTGTGGTTTTCCCCATCGCTCTTTCAGAAGTCTCCCCGAAACTGGCTACAACCCACCAGAAACTAAGAACTGGTAGCAGTTTAGGCTTTCCACTTCATAACTGGGTAATCATCACACATCTGCTCTAAGAGCAATTAGCGGTGCTAGTCTGAAATCACTCAGAAGGTAAGGCAGGATGGCACCTTAGAGACTAACTGGTTTGGAGAAGCATGAGCTCTTATAGATAAAAACCTACCTTTATCAGATGCATCTGCTGTGAGAATTCCAGGTCACAAAAACTCTGAAAAAAAACAGGCAACTTTCAAGGAGTCTAACTGCTTGAAAAACTTGAGCTTGATTATTAAATGTTTGCATTGTATTAACCTGCAGAACCTTTGATCAAGGGCTGGGACCCCACTGTGCTTGGTAGGGAAACAGTCTCACCTCCTCCCTCCCAACACACACACGCTAGAAATTTTGAGATAATGAATGGCTAAAAAATCTCTTTACATATACTTCTGGCTGCAGTCTCCCAGGACCATAGCCAGAATCTTTCACCCTCTGCTCAATGATTTCAAGGAACAATTTCTGCTCTGTTCTCAGACAGAACACCCTAGAATCACCACAAAACAAGTAATCCATCACTCAGTGCCTTGTTAGACACTTCTGCAGAGACAGCCTCTTCCCATATGCCAGGGAGAGTCCACATCACTACAATTTCCACACATGATGAAGAAACACCACACTTTCCCAATGCAGAGTGGAACAAGAACAGAAAGGAGACATTGGAGTATAAGAGGTAAAGAGAGAGCGGAGTGTGGGGAGGTGCTAGAAGTGGAGAGGGCATGTTATGGGAAAAAAAATTAAAGAGGAGGAGATGATGGCTGATAAAAGATGACTGAAAAAGCAGAGTGAAAGAGGATGATGCAAAAGAAGAAAGAGAAAAAGGTTGGTTGGTGATAGAGGAGGAAGAAATTGAAACAATGCAGTAAAGATTGATCTATCAAACAAAGGGAAAAGAGTGAAGCTACAAAAGAGAGAATAAAAGCAAACAAAGTATACTATAGTGATATTGAGCAAACAAACAGGATTTTAAAAAAAAGTTGAGTGCCCAAATCATACGCTCAAAATCCAACAGAAAGGTGAAGAAAAGTTATTTTCTTGAATTTAGAGCACAGAATCAAGCCTGAAGTCTATGTCCAGGTCTGCAACAAGCACACTCATTTTCTTCCAATATACTGGAGAATAATATTTTATAATATTTAACTCATTCATAATCAGTACTTTGAGATCTGCTAATGGACAGGGTGACAGAAATGTAAAACTCTCCCACACCATACACACATGCAAACCCCTGTTGTTTCAGTTCCATTAGAGGCAGTGGATATTTTGCTTTTGACTTCAAGAAAGCTAGGATTTCAGTCATAGCATTTACAGCTGAGAAACCAGTGGGGCCAATCCCTTATATCTTCCAGAATTTTCCCCTCTTTGTTATCACAATGGCATCACTGCCAAGAACATTCTCACCTGCTTTAAGATATATCTAGTAGCCTATGTGCTTCTTGACTTTGTTCTGCTAGATTTCCCCAAATTCCTAGTATTAGAAACAAACAAAAGCAGAAAAATCAACTGTACTGGAGATGGTATTTTCAAACCCTTTTGTCCGCTTACAAGAATTCATTTTCTTTCTCCACAGACTACACAATTCAAATAGTGCAAGGGAAAAAGGCAGAGAAGAATGAAAGTGGGGGGACTCACAAACCAAGATGGAAATTGCATACGGAGTGCATCTACATTAATGTGCAGTTGTTACTGCACATTTAATTTAGTGCTTGTATAACTAAATACCAAATAATCAAATAAACGTGCAATATAACCAGAGTTACTGCACAGTGGCACTGGCAAGCACCCTTTTAGTGGCTCTATCATGCGGTAGCTTAATAATACTGCACAGTAGCATATTAGAGCTGTCCATGCTGTGATGCACTACTGCGCAGTGTTATTAAGCTACTGCACAGTTAAAGTGTCATGTAGACATGCCCACAGTTCCCAGAAGTGCCCCCAGGTTGGATTCTGGACCCCAGCCCAAAGTCGCTGAGCACTACTGGCTTTGACTTCACTGGATGAAATATCAGGTGATATCCATTTCCTTCCCCATGCTGTATGTCGAGTCTGTTTTTTATTTTGGTTAAGGGCAAAGACTTTGCATTCAGCAACCCAAACCAAAATCTCCTGATTAAAACAGCATATTCCCATCACAATATACTCACAGGGACATAAATATCTAAATAAACATGGATTTGATAAAGATTGTCATGAACTGAACAACACAAGGGTATTCATTGCAAGAATTATAGGAACAAAGGAACATCCTTAAACTTTACCCTGTTTGGCTCTTGCATCAGGAAAACAATCATTTAAAAAACTGTTAGACTTTCTATTTCTTTGGCCCACTCTTTCACCATATTCATTTGCTAGGATATAAACAAAGAATGCTTCAAGACTAGAAACTTAAGATGATGTTTGATAAATTTGGCTCAAAGTCCCTGATTCTGATTAGCCTGAAACTCTTAAAAGTGTGGGCCCTTCTAACACAATGGTAATGACTTGACTGTCTGTACCTTGCCTTCTGAAACAAATGAAAAAAGAGGAAAAAAAAGATAAAGGAGAAACAAAGAATGGCCGAGGAAATTGAGATGGTTTCCAACAACACAAAACAAAAAACACAAACACAGTTGTGAAACACAAACCTGCAAAGATTGTGAAATCAGAGAGAAGCTGGGAGTCTCAGCAGGAAGATCCCAAGACCGGGTAAAAAGAAGTGGGAGCTGACAAGCACAGTGAGGAAGACGCTAGGTGATGAACAGCTGTAATTTCAACGAGGAAGAATAGCATCCTACTCCGGCATCTAACATTGCTAGAGTACCAAAAAAAAGGCTTGTATCATATAACTCGTGGCAATGAATTTGAAAGTCTTTATCAAATCAGATAAGATAAATTCTGAGAATTTTGAGAACGGTCTTTTATTTTCTTCTACTACTTCTGCTTCGTTTTCTTCTCCCAACCCACCCAGAATTTCTCTTCTTCCCAAATTCATTCCTTATTTCTTTTTCACTGAAAATAGAAACACCACTTCTGCCCCCTATTATCTTTAGGAATGGAAATCATTCCTGTGAATGCCCTGAAAACTGAGTTCTAGCATGCTTGTTTCACCATTATGAGGTGACATTGCAGATCGCTCAATTTGGTTTTGGGCTCGTGTGACCTTTTGCATTGAATTAAAAGTTATTCTTCTAGTGAAAGTACAGTTTACTTGCAATGTAGAACAGCTTTAGTTCTTTCGATCTCTTTTTTAAAAAGGGTAACAGAGCAAGCACCTTTTCTATTTCACTTGAAGGAAGGAGAAATAATATGAATCAAGAAAGGGACTATTATAAAGCCATTGAGAAGCCCTTCATTTGTATACAAAGGGGAAGGAAAAGCCATGGGTTCAGAGATGAGAAAAAAGTGAGGAAATTCCTATGAAACTGGGAATTATATGAACATGGACCATGTAGTGGCCTGATTTGCCTCTAGGGAATTAAAAGTTCCTCCTTTCCTTGGATTCATACTGTAACCAAATCCACGTCCATCAGGATTGTTTATTGTATCTAGCACATTCCACGGCAGGATGATTTTGATATGGGGCTCTGATTACTTTCAACTCATTTCCAGTTATTAGTGCCACACTGTAAGGTGCAGGATTCCTAGGGAACTATTGCCTTAATTCAAAGGATTATTAACAAAAATGTCCTACATGAGGGGGGTAAAAAAAAAAAACCCAACAGGTTCCATATTAGTAACATCAAGTAGCAATAATAACAACTCTGATCCAGGCCTTGCTCTGCCCCAAACTCAGTGCTCCATCTACATCTCAGGCGCTTGTTGAAGTTCAAAGCACAGCAGAATATACAACATCCCTTTCACCCAGAGCAGCAGCTCCAAAATACAAGGTGGTGGCAGCACAGAAAGACTGCCAGGCTTGCTTGGACCCTGAGGTGGATTCCAACATTGACAAGATGCATCTTATGAGCAGTGCCTGAGAAAGGGCTTTCACCCCAACCAATTGAACACAGATTTATGTGCACACTCAGGCTGAATTTTGGCCTCCTTTGTTTCTTTAGAATTGACTCATCCAAACTAAAAGATAGCAAAAGGAAGCAAGGAAGGAAGGAAGGAGATGCTAACATTTGTAAGAAAAGAGCATATATAATCACAGAAAAGTATCATTGGAATCATAGAATTGATGGAATCATAGAATCATACATAGTTAGTTAATGCAGACCCTGAAAAGTCATGGCAACCTGGAGTCACAAAAAATTAGAAACGTGGCAGATCAACACTGTAAGTAACCTAGCTCTGTGCATGTCAAGCGATGAGAGCGAAGGAGTGGAAGTCACTGCAGGCAACTCTTTGATGTGAAAAAAAGAGACACACAGTAATACTATAGTCACTAGGACCCTGTAAAAATAAAGGGTGTTAAGCAACCACTCCAACAAACCAACTTAGCTTCATCTCTGGCAGCCATGTCAAGATGCTGAGAGAGTAGGGCTTTGCAAAACACTATCATTTAGTTTTGATGTCCATCTCACCATTTCAAAGAGACAGTGTCTCATTTCATCATTTCATTTTGAAGCACTGTCCCATTTTGTTTTGTTGAAACTGTTTTGCTGTTTTGACATTGCACCCATAGGCTATAATGGGTAATCATTAAAATGCCCAAAATGTTGTCATTTCTTGCCTGATTCAGATGCAAATTGCAGGGATGGTAGCCCTTCTGAGGGCATGAAGCCTGCCAAGTTGCAAAGAGATAGGTGCAGAGTTTTCTCAGAAACTGCACCCAAAAGTCTTGAAAGCAAAATATGCTAGCAGCCTCCTGTCATCTGGCACACAGATCCAGGGGGCTCACACCCCCAGGAGGGCTGCGGAGCTGTTCTGGTCTCCTCCTGGGGATGCAACCCCTGGATCTGTGCCAGATGGCAGGAGGCTGCTACCTGGACCAGTGCTGGTCACAGCCCACACCCAGCACAGCTCCATGGAGCTCAGCCTGGTGGTGGAAGGTGGACAGAGCCGGTGCCGCGCTCCACCTCCCACCACTGGGCTGAGCTCCATGGGGCTGGTGTAGCTGATTGGAGGGCAGCCCAGCACCAGGAGGTGAGCAGAGCTGGCACTGTGCTCCAAGCAGTTTTACCAGCCCCACAGAGTACAGCCTGGCAGCAGGAGGTGGGAAGAGCCAGGGCCATGCTCCCTGCGAGACTGAGCTACATGGGGCTGCGGAGCCACTTGGAGCGCAGCCCTGGCTCTCCCCTGCCTCCCACCACTGGGTTGCTTTGAACCTCAAAACATTCTGAAACTCTGAAAATGTTTCAAGTGCCCTCATTTCATTTTGAAGCTGTTTCATTTTGATTTCGCTGTTTCAAGCTTGAAATGCATCAAAACAGCTTTGAAACGAAACACTCGGCAAAATTTTACACGGCCCTATGAGAAATTAACCGTCTGGATTCTGTAACACCAGCTGAGTACTTCAATGGCATCTTGAACCAGCTGCCTTTGAACACCATAAATGGTTCAGGCAGAAGCAAATACCCCAAACTCTCATTCAACCCCTGGCACAGTCCACCCAGTCCCCAATGTGCCACTTAAAAAAAAACAGCTGCAGTTGCTTGCCATGACCCAGTCTTGTGGATTTTGAGGGAAGCAAACAAAGCAAAGCCCACAGCTAGATTTAGGGTGCCTGAGTTGGAGGGAGGGGGGAAGAACTACTGAGCTACCCCTTTTCTCAAGCAAGGATGGCCTCTAGATTTTGGAACAGGATTCCTGACTGCATTGGAAAGATGAAGACACTGATAGCAAAATAAGTTTCAGAGACGGAAAATGGTTTGTAAAAGGAGTCCTTCTATCTGCATATCTCATCTACTCTTGCTCAGCTGTCTAACCAAATGCTGATCCATTTTCACATGCACTGTGGGCTCTTGTTAGCATAATCATAAGTAAGAGTTTGGTGCCAAAACATTTATTTCCATAAAGAAAGAGACATTAAGTGTTGGAAAAATCATCAGTTTTGTTGCTGTTTACATTGTGAATAGTTAGGTTGTGGTAAAATCTTAAGTGATCATTTTTGTTATGAAAAGCATTGACAGGACATTTGTACTTTGAAAGCATTTCAGTTTATCAGATTATGATTTTTAGCATATTTGCGGTTTTCCCCTAAAGCATATTGTTTGTGTGTGTCTGCTATGACTGCATATGTGTAGCTTAATCACTCCTGTCAGCCAGACTGCATGCTGAAAATATAAGGTGGTTCCATTAGTTTTTATCCTTCAGTGATTTCTTGTGTCCCATAAATGGAAAGCTCATGTCCCTAGTTCAGATCCAGCAGCCTCAGAAGGAATCAGTTCCCAGCCCAGAGGGATTTATGGACACAGACAGAAGTACAGCCCCCCCACTGTAACTCATGGTGCTTCACAGGAAGTGCCATGAATTACAGTGATCCCCCAGACCCAACAGACCTTCACTGTTGGGTCCCAAGGGTTGGAGGATCAAGCTGCAGGTTAGAGCAGCAGACTGTCCCCTAGCCCTGCCCCTCCCACCTCCCAGTCCCAGCACTGTCTTCAGAATGGGAAGTGGGGAGGGAGCAGAAGGAGCTTGTTCTGAGGATTGCCCAGCCAGTGCTGAAAGGTGGGGTAGGTGGATTGGAGGCTTCCCACCCCAAGGGGGCTCCAATCCACCTGTCTCATCCTCCAGCATCAACTGGACAACTCCAGAATGAGCTCCCGCCACTCCCTTCCCCACTTCTATATAATGAGGATTCAGTTTGTCCTGGGATCAGGCCTTTTTAAAGCACCTTGCAGCCATGCCCTTCTGTAGAGTGGCTGATCGCACAACAGAATGTCACTTGTGTCAACACCCTACAGGACTCCCTTCAGGTTCATAACCAGCTGGAAACGTTGTCACTTATTATAAGTTTAACAGAGCACACCCTCTTTCTCTTTCCTCCCAAGCACTCTTCTGTACCCATATGAATGGTCCATCTTTGTGGCACAGCCAGTCCCTGCCACCTCAGAGGTACTTATATTTATAAAGCACTTCCTTGTCTGAACACTGTGGTAACTGACAAATATTTATAATCCAATAAATCAATATATCAAAATCAAGCCCATACCAGAGTTTGCTAAGTGACTATGCAGCACTAAAGAAGAACAAAAATATTTATACACCATTCTTAATAATAGTTACTACTTTACCAGCCTACCAAAAAAAACATATGGCAGGGCGACAGGGGGGAGGGCAGAAACTGTCCCTAGCCAGGATCTTGATCATGCATGTGACAAACAAACGTACTTTCATGTGTGTTTGAAAGAGTCTCCAATTAATCAGAAATATGCTTTCCTGCAATGCAGACAAGACTGTTTTACTGTCATTTCCCCACCCCCTCATTTCTGTGTTGCTATAAGGCAGTTCACTTGCAAATCAAGGGAAGTGATTCTTCCGCTATTCAGTACTTCCTCGATTCAGCACTCTATTCAGCACTCCTCACCTGGAGTACTGTGTCCACTTTTGGGTCCAACATTTCAGAAAGGATGTGAAAAGATTGGGGAGAATCCACTACAAATACACATCCTGGGAAGCAAGACTAAAACTGCTAGGGTTATTAGTCTAGAGAAGGGAAGACTGAGGGGGGATTTTATAAGTTTTCAAATATCTAAAGAGCAATGAAAGAGAGGATGGAGATGGACCTTTCTTTGATGTAGGGGACAGGACTAGAAGCAATGGCCTCAAGCTGAAGCAGAGAAAGTTTAAATTGGAGATTAGGAGGAACTTTCTGACTATGACAGTTGTCAAGCATTGGAAGAGGCTACCTAGAGAACTGTAGAATCTCCACCTATGGAAATTTCAAGACCATGTAGGACAGACACTTGGCTGGGATGGTTTAGTCAGGGGCAACCCTGCCTTCGCAGGGGGCTGGACTAGATGACCTTGCCATCCCTACATTCCTATGACCCTTTCCTATGAGCCTATAGTAAATTAATCGTATCTATATGACTGACTTTGTATCCTCTTTCCCCATCTTTAAGTAATAAACAGCTGTTACATAAACCTTCTTATCCTAAAGGATCACAAAACGCTTTGCAGAGCTGCAGAGTGATGACAAATTTAGTGTCAGGATCACATACAACTGGTATTTGCCACCATTTGGCACAGTGTGATTCACTTAAGACACCAACTTACTGTAGTGAACAGTCTAAAAAACCTGAGAAACAACACTATTTTACTGACAGACATTCCAGTATTTAACATACACACACAAAACCTTTTTATCCACAAGTTGAATACTTTCACCTGATTTTTTAAAATAATTTGGCACTTTATGTAAATAGAGAGGTAATTAGCTATGTTAATCTGAAGTCAGGCAAAAGGCAAGGTAGATTTGCACCTTATAAATGAACTAAATCAAAGATGTATAGCATAAGCTTTCATAAGCAGAGGGCTTACTTCATCAGATGCTGTAAAGGGATTGCGGAAAGCAGAGCTTCTAAATAGAAATCATAGATTAGAACACAAAGAGTAGGGAACTTTGGAGGAAAAAAAAGTGGACATTGCTAAGAATGACAAGGTAGGTGGGAGGGGGAACCTTCAGAGTGCTCCAGCAGTTCATCCTAAGCACAGCGCCTCTGCAACCAAGCTTTGCCTTACACCCATATCTGCTTTGATATCACTGACTGGCATGCACACCTTAAAAATCGGGAGCAGGAAGCTCCTACAGTTCCAATACAGTCCAAAAACCATAGCCAATCAGACCTACAGAGCCTTCTCCAACCTGAAACAATATGAACCCCAAGACAATAACAAAAGAATCCCTTTGATTGGCACCTACAATCCCCAACTCAATTGTCTTAGACATAGCATTACTGATCTCCAATTCCTCCTGGAAAATGATGACAATCTCAAGGTAACCATGGGGGACAAACCTGTCCTGGTTTACAGGCAGCCCCCAACCTCAAACAGCATCACTCCAGCAAGACACTACATAACTCCTATTATCCCCAGGGTACCAGAACTTGCTCTGGACCCAGATCCCAGCTGTGCCCCATCATCAACACAGACCACATCATCACTGGACCAAATAACAGATTATAAACATCCAAGGTTCTTTTACCTGTATCTCTACCACCATCATATGTCATCACTTACAGCCATTGTGGGCTAGGGACAAACGTTATACTTAAACCAGTTTAAGTGATCAGAAACTGGGTTAAACCTGTAACAGAAGAGATGTTCAGTGCACATAAACCAGTTTGAAAATGGCTGAAACCAGTTTGAGATAAACCTGGTTGAATGCAGTGTAAGACTTAACTGATTTCGGTCAAATCAGTTTATGCAAAGTCTGTCCCAGACCACTTCCTGATTTAAGTTAAATCACAGTCCTCCAGCATCCCAGGTGCTTTGCAACTCTGGATGGGGCACTCTGCTCCAGTCCAGTATGGCTGGCCCCTGCCCTCTGCTCCCAGGCTGCAGCTCCAGCAGAGCCTGCAGGTATGGTGGCATTTGCCTGGCTTCCTCCTGCTCTGCCCTACCCACCACCACTCCCTGCTCAAGCAGGGATTCCCCCTCCTCTCTGCCTTACACAGACAACTCTCGGCAATAGCTAGCATACCACATGCTGGCTACAGTCTGTGCTGTGGCAGATGGGACAAAGGCAGACAGAACAATGTTGGCTTAGGGCTTTTTGAAGCTAATCAACAGGTATCTGGTAATGTCCCCCTGTTCCTTCCTTGGAAATGTTTTTTAAGAAGAGCTTGAACTAATGAGAGACACTTTTGCTGTTTGATGGGCTGATAAATGCTAACAACTCCTTGTGTAACTCCCTGCTGTGTAACTCAATGCTCTGTTATCAACAGCAAGGGGGGGAGGAGAATGGAACACCTCCCCCACCAACAATTGGAGGATCCTGCTAGGGCCTAGCTGTGCCCCCTCTCAGCTCAGTACTGTGGAAGGGAAGGGAGGGCTGCTCTAGTACCCTACAGCTTCTAGCCTGAGCCACTGCAGGCATGTGCTTGCATTTCTTCAGTCCAGAGTAGGTGTTTTTGCAATTACAAACTGGTTTAGCCACACCCAGTTAGATGAACCTGCAAAGACAATCAATTCAGGCTCAGGCTTTTTGAATGTCTGTCTCTAGCTCTTCTGCCTACGCCAAAACACATTCTTAATTCACGTAAGAATGAATTAATACCATTTGATATGAATTCCAGAAAGACATACAAGCTTGTGGCAAAACATTTTAACCTACCTGGGCATTCCACCACTGACCTCAACGTGGCTGTTCTTAGACAACAAAACTTTAAAAATGAACTTGAACAGTTAATTGTGGAACAATAAATCATTCACAGAAGGGACTGTGTAAAGTATGGTCTAATCCATGACTACAGATTCCCATTACCTGGATTAGCTTTTATAACCCCTATGTCCTTCAGTGGGCTAACTGCTTTTTTCTGTCTTCTACCTACTTTGTCTCTCTCACTAGTGCCCCTTCCTTTTTCCTCCTACCTTCCCTTCCCTTTGTATTCTAATCCATGCTTTTCTATTTAGACGTTCTGCTTCCTGTATTTCCTGATGAAGCAAGCTACTGCTTAGGAAAGCTTAAGCTATACATCTCTAATTTGGTTAGTCTATATGATGCAAATCCACCCTGCCATCTACATGATGTAAACTACATACATCCACAGCGCACACTTCTCAAGAGTATTCTGGGATCAGTCTCCACCTCTCTCCCTCAAGTTTGTTAATTGTACAGGAAAAAAACCAACTAGATTCATTGGGCGTGTGTAGACAAAATGAGGGGCATGTATGCACAACACTTTAACGTGGGTTAAACCGCTTTAATAGTGTTGGCGTTTGCATGCGTCAGCAGTGTATTGCACATTAATTCCAGCTGCTGTAGCACATTCAGCGGCATAATGTGCCTTAAATGACTTTGGGACACAGCAGACTAAAACACCTCTGAGGAGTTTTAGTTTGCTGCCCTACAGCCATGGAGCAAAGTTCCAGGCTCCGTGCAGCTCAGGGACTGTGCAGGCAGCGTGGCAGCAGCCTGGTAAGGCAGGTTCCACCAAAGTAAAAACAAACAAAAACCCAAAAAAAACCCTGGTGAGCCTGATCTTTTTCTCCCCTGGAGCCTGCCTGCCTGCATGAGCTGTGTGAGGACCTGGTCCTTCCCTCCACGGCTGCGGTGCCCTCCAGGACTGCCCAAGCTGGGTGCCTGCAGGCCGGTGCAACTTGTTGGGCAGGGGGAGGGACCACTGCTGCTGCAGAGAGAAGCATCAGTCCCCTACACCTCCGCAGCTCAGGAACCACTCCACCTACCCGCAGCTTGCCCTCACCTGCCCACCACTGGAGAGGCAGGTAAGACATGGGTGTATACGACATGAAGGTTTACTTTGCCCTAAATTGAAGAAGTGTTTTTAAAAAGCCACCACTTTAGTTTAGGGCCCTGTTTCATCTACACACATTGTTCAGCCCAAGGAAGAGAAGATGACTCTTTAGCCCACTGATTTCCACTCACTCAAGAAAAGGAGCTCTGTCTTCTGATTCCTCTTTATACATTTAACAGTCATCAGACAAAATACCAAACAAAGATTGTGACATCTTACACTATCTGTAAAATAGATAGTGTAGAGTAAGAGGCAAATGCTGATTGCAGTTCCACCACAACACAGTTTTTATATACTGGTAAGAATTAGGGGGAGGGATTGATTTTTTTTTTAACCAATACAAACCATCCAGTAAATGCATTTTCAATGAGGCTTTCATTACAGTACTATAAGGACCATTTTTATTCCTAGCACTGCAACCACATTAAGAGTAGGAGCAGTGGTAGCGCTTTGATATATGTGATCAGTTAGGGCAGCACATGAAAGTCTAAGTCAGGAGGGAACTCCTCTGAAATGAATGGCAAAAATGTGTGTCAGCAAAAAGGCACTAAGATTTGAATAGTTATATTAAAGGAAGGAATTTCTGTTCCCATACTGGAAATCTACATTTAAGCACATCATCAGCCAAACTCTGTCCAGTGGCCAGGTATCTGTCACATGGTTTGAATTTTCACTCCAAGCTTGGAACAGCAAGACCATTCAGAACATTCTGGTCCTCCACATCTGTTCCCTCATCTCAAATGAAAAAGGGCAGGTACTTGCCTGCTTCCATGTCCATCTACTTTAGAGCAGTCTCCAACTATCTAACTGCAAAGGATAGATTAGGTTCAGTTTTCTCAGAAAACTTATATTAAGATTATTCCTAGGGCTGACATCCCCTCTGAGTGGAGGATGGGTATGCCTGCCACTGCCCCTAGCTGATCCAAAAGGTTGGGAGAACCCCAGAGGCAGAGGCACTCCTGCTGCAGTCCAGCCAGGGCTGCGGGGAATGGCTCTGCGGGGTGCTGGGTTTAGCTGAGGATAGCAGCAGTAGGTGGGTTTCCCCGCCCTGCCCCATCCCCCCAGATGTTCCCTGCCAACCTGGGAACAGCTGCAGGGAGGGGAAACCCACACATCACTGTGCCTGGCTAAGCCTGGCTTCCCATGCAGCTGTTCTCTGCAGCCCCAGCTGGAGAATGGCAACAGATGTTGGGACAGTGGTGATGGCAGACAAGTCTCCCCTCCCTGCACCTTCTGAAGCCTCATTTACTGGTTCCGCATCTTCATTTTCAAACTCCCAAAAGTGCCTATGTGCACAGTGGATTTTTTACAGTACTGAGTGTCTGAAGCACAGTAGATAGATTTGTAGGATAGGGAGAAAGGCAGTAACTACAATTCAGTTAGAAAAAGGTAGAAAATGAGATAAAGGCCTCCAAGATTAGCATCTTCATTACAGAAGAAGAGTTAATGAACATCAGCAGTGTTTTAAATTTTTTTATAATTTTATAGTCTATTATGATTATAGATAGTGTCCAGACAAAGTATATATCCTGATTCAAAAATTCTGAAAATCTGGAGTGAGCATATGCAGGATTTTGATTTAGGAGTTGATCTTAAACAAAATAATTATCTGCACCAGGGCCTATCTTTTTATTACATCTATATACAGGGCCTAACACAAGCTGAGTCAGTTTCAGACCAATAGTTGTGTCTTACCACAATGCAAACAGCAGTTATTTATAATCTCAAGCAACCATGCAACTTGTCATACATTTAGTACTCATTCTATCTCCTACTTTTGTCAAATCATCACCATCACCAAACCCAGAGATTTGCAGTTTCTGGCCAAAGAATATGAACATTTCACAAACATTTTTATTCACCAGAGCCATTTAAATTCTTTGGTGGTTTAGGCATCTTTCAGAAAAGAGAGAAAGCACACAGACTATCTTACATATGTGTATGTTAGCACTTTAAAGGTACACACACAAATAGCACTCTTAAGATGCTAGGGCATGAAAAATGAATTTGCAGGTGTTTGCACATGTAAAGCTATGCACACAAAAAAGTAGGCTGTGATGAGACCCCTTTGTAATTCAAGTCTTCATGTGATGTAAGTTGGGAAGAAACGAGGAGCAAGTTTATTTCCCTGGACTACTGAACAAGGACAGGGTTTTTTTTCTTTTCCCCCCTCCATGCTGTCAATATTAGTTTTTATATTTTGATGCAAAGCTTGAATTTAAGTCAAATTGGTGTTACATGCTAAGACTCTCTGGACTGTCAAGACCAAACAGAACTGCAGAATCGGGTTTTGCAAAAAACAGACTTTTCAGTTTGGCGAGCAAAATAAAAAACAAAAAAACTATGACTTAGATTCAGAACATTTGTTTACACAAACTAAAACACTTTGTTCTCAGGTTTACCCCTTTTTCATGCCCATCAAATCTGAAATGAAAATACCATTCCAAAAATAATATTTGGACTTCTCTGAATTATTTCTTCAGGTAAAACTATACACCAAATTTCATCAGGATTTCCATAGTTTTGATCTCCTGAAATTTGCATTTTTGGTGAATTTAATATTTGCCAAAGAATTCCCCAGCAACATTTCAGAAAGATTTAACAAGTTAGGTAAATGGACAATACAATGGCAAGTAAACTCAGTGCTTATATGTGTAAAGTAAGGAACATTGGAAGCAAAAGTTTAAACTAGTCATACTCATTACACATTCTAAATCAACTGGATTAACTGATGAACAGTTAAAATAGCTGAACACTATGTTTTATATTCAGCTGTGCTTAAAAAGTAAGTAAGATGATAAAATACATTTAAAATAGAATGGAGAATATTACAATTCCTTGGATTTATGTAAAGGCTGTGGTCTCACATGGAATACAAAATGTGGCACTGGTGACCCTATCCCATACAGGATATTTCAGAATCAGAAGGAGCATACAGAAAAAGTGGATGGGAACTTCTGTCTCAATGTTAAAATAAGGCAACAGTCAATGAAGCTCAAAGTTGGCCAATTCAAAATTGAGAAGTGAAAATAGTTTTACACAGTGGGCACATCTACACAAGATGTGACGTCACCATAGCAACAAGCTACGGCGATGGTAAGCACAAACCGTGACGCTGCAGCTACGCCACCATAGCAACGTGCTCCTTTTGGAGGCATATTTCTATGGTGACATAGCAGCTAAAAATAACTGCACCGCCAGCACGGTGCAGTATGGGTTGTTACTCCACTGTCATTTCGTACTTCCAAAAGGAAGTACTAAATGATGGCACAGTAACAATAGTGCCACAGGGGCACACGTAGACACATCTAGTGCGTAGTTGGACTATGAAATGAATTGCCACAAGAAGCCAACCAAGTCAGGAACCTGAGAGGTCCAAAAATAGATTGACCTTGGCAGGTCTAATAGGTTTAAAATAATGTTTTAGCTGTGATTGTCCAGAAAATATGAGGCAAGCATTTTTTGTCATACCTTAAGAAGGAGCGCACAGCCGACAAGATAGATATCAGGTCTAGTGTACTGTGACAATTAATTTGTTTAAAAAAAAAAAAGAGGAAAAAAATTGTCATCTTCCACTAGCAGCACTGCTACTGTCACTTCCCTCTGTCCTTTGAAGTATTATTTTATTCCATGTACACAGTTCATTCTATAATATACATAATACTACCACAGTTATTTTTCATAGACTTTGTTAATGTAAATAAATCAATTAGACCAACTTCTTCAGTTGCATCGGGCTCAAAAAATTGCATTGATAGACCAACTCTTAAGGTCTAGAATCATAGGAATGTAGGGCTGGAGGGAGTCCTGAGGAGGATCTAATTCAATCCTCTGCAATGAGGCTGTATCAAGTATACCTACACCATCATCAAGAGATGTTTGTTCAAGCTTTTTCTTAAAAACCTCCAATGATAGTTTCCCCAACCTCTTTAGGTTGTCAGTGCATGAGATAATTAAAAAGTTATGTGGCACTAGACCATTAATTATTGTAAAGGATGACTATACAACAACGGCCCACACTTGCAGGGAGAAGATTAGAAAACCTAAGGTGGCAACTAAATTTCAGTTAGCAGTGGGAATCAAGGACAATAAGAAGTCCTT
Source organism: Crocodylus porosus (assembly GCF_001723895.1). NCBI lineage: Eukaryota > Metazoa > Chordata > Crocodylia > Crocodylidae > Crocodylus > Crocodylus porosus. Next base: position 18,742,872 of record NW_017728912.1, read on the forward strand.
CTTTAGGTCTGTAGGGAACAAAAGAATAACAAATAAAATCATGGGGCCACTGCTCAACACCTCAGGATAGCTGCTTACACTCAGGGAAAAAATGAACTCCTGAATGATTACTTTGCTTCAGTATTTCACCAGACCAAATGGAATATCATGCAAAATAAGGTTCAGAGTGGGCATGGTGGCATTGACCACCTTCTTACTGTTGACACTGAGCTAGTGCATGATTAGTTGGAAGTGAGACATTTAGAAGTCAGCAGGACCAGATGAACTTCACCCAAGTGTGTAGAAGAAGCTGGCCGAGGCCATCACAGGACGCCTACAAAACTCTTCCAAAACTTGTGGCACGTCCCTGAAGACTGAAAGAGGGCCAACATTGTGCCCATCTTCAAGAAGCAGAGAAGTGAGGACCCAGGCAACTTTAGCCTAACTTTTTTCCAGGGAAAATCCTGGAAAAATTCATCAAGGAGTCTATGTGCAGTATGCTCGTAGAAGGTAGGATTCTGAATGACAGCCAGCATGGTTTCATCGTGGACACGTCTTGTCTTATCAATCTCATCTCCTTCTACTACCAAGTATCTCACCACCTGAACAGGTGAATGAGAAGGTCGACATTATTTAGCCATTATATACCAAAAGGCCTTGAATCTGGTATCCCATGATGTTCTCACAGGAAAATTAGAGGACTGTGAGCTTAACAGCTCAATGGTTAGGTGGGTAGGAAACTGGCTGCAAGGTAGGACCCAAAGAATTCTTACAAAAGGATCTGTGTCATCCTGGTGAGAAGTGGCCAATGGTGTCCCTCAGGGGTACATGCTAGGCCAGTGCTTTTCAACATCTTTATCAATTATTTGGATGTAGGGGTGAAGAGCTCACTGGTCAAGTTCATGGATGACACCAAGCTATAGGACAGCATGGCCACACTTGAAGATAGGTGGACTTGACAGGCTGGAGAGTTGGGCGGGTTGGAACCAGATGAAGTTCAGTACTGAGAAGTGTAAAGTGCTCCATCTGGGGGCAAACATGCCCCAACACACTTACAGTTTTGGTGGCACCAATTTAACTAGCACCACAACTGAAAGGGACCTGGGGGTAATAATAAACCATAGCATGAACATGAGCTGTCAGTGCGATGCTGTAGCCAGCAGGGCAAACAATACTCTGGCATGCACCAACCAATGCATCTCAAGTAAAACCAAGGAAGTGATTATTCCACTTACTCAGCATTGATGAGACTTCCACTAGAGTGCTGCATTCAGTTCTGGGCACCGCACTTCAACAAGGATGTGCAAAAGCTTGAGAGAGTCCAGAGAAGAGCCACCCATATGATCAGAGATTTGCATGGCAAGCCATATGACGAAAGGCTGAGGGACGTGGGCTTCTTCAGCCTAAAAAAGAGAAGTCTGAGAGGGGACTTAGTAGCAGCTTACCACTACATCAGGGGAATATGTCAAGGGCTCGGTGAACAACTGTTCACCAGGGCACCCTTGGGGAAAACCAGGAGTAATGGCCACAAACTTCTGGAAGACTGTTTCAGGCTCAACTCTAAGAAAAACTTCTTCACAGTCAGTGTCCAGACTGCGGAATCAGCTCCCTCCAGCGGTGCTGCAATCATCTACCCTGGAAATCTTCAAGAGGAGACTGGACAGTTACCTCGCTGGGGTCACCTGACCCCAGCTGTCTTTCCTGCCTAGTGCAGGGAGGCTGGACCCAACGATCTTGCAAGGTGCCTTCCAGCTCCTTACAATCTATGCATCTATAAATCTGGGTTAGGACAATGGCATCAAATAGCGTCATCAATTTATACATCTGAAGATCTGATCTTTAAGATGAGTCGATTGTTTCCCAATCTGCCCTGAACAATTTCAACCCCAAGGGTGTAGGTGGCAGCAGAGTAAAAGAATACTATAGCTCTTTTAGAAGCTACGTTGTTACAGGTGGGTTCTAACAGTATGGCAAGAACTGGAGACAATACATGGTGATATTTGTGATGCTATTCCTTTGACTTATTATAAATCCAGGCGCTTCCACGATCATAGTGCTGAACTGACAAGCTTTATGTATTAATATGTGCCTTTACTGAATAACTTCAATATTCCTAGTTTTAGGTATCCTTAATAGCCAGCCTGTTGTTGTTATTATTTCCTATGGTTTAGCATTTCAGTTACACTGGCTGATGGATGCTCAATTGGACTTAGGAGGAGATAGCTATTCATTACAACTTTAATTCAGACAATGTGTTGCCATTCAAATAGAAATTAAAAGGGTTATTTTTTTATTAATTGAAAGGGTTTCACTGAGATTAGGATGACAACTCTGCACTACATGGGCACTGCTCGTTTCCTTATAGATACGATTCCTCATGCAGTTGATATTTTAATGCAGTGTTTATGCACACTGCATTTTCTGAGCTCAATTTTTTGCACCACCAAAACAAACTGCAAATGCAAATCAAAACTGTTGCCTCTGCCTACACTATCAGTGCATTCAGTCAGGCAGTTATAGTTTCAAGTACTCAGATTCATACCATGGTCAAATGAAACTGTAAATTTTGTGTGAACAGTTTACACCTATGAAGTGAAGCACCTTCAGAAAATGTACACCATGCAATGGAAAAGGATTTTCTTATATCTCATAGCCATATCACATGCCCTGAGCCACTAATCTACAGAACTACAACAGAATAGCAAAGTCTATGACATATGTCAATAGGGATATACAAGTGTCCTTCACAGGATTTACATTGTATATATTAAGAAGCTAGAAGGATTTAACAAAATTGCTGTACTGACAACCTTAAAGCCAACTGCATATGTATTGACATTATATATGGTATGGCAAGATATCACCACAAAGAAGTTAGTTACAGAAAATATATGCCAATATTTTGAAAAAGACATAAGATATTATTTATAATTTACTCTAGTTGTATATAAATAAATAAATAAAAAATAAAACATGTCACATTTTGTTTATTCTTTTTGGTCCTCCTAGCCAAACATGCCATTAGTCTGCAAACATTTAACATTTTTAACATCAGCATTTTACCACAGAAGACATCTGAAGGTTATCCTCTTCCCTTTACTCTAATAAAATATAGAACTCAAAGCTTGATCAAAGCACTCGCCCAACATGAATGATGTAAAGAAAGAATATTTTAATTTGAAGTCATTTAAAATTCCTCAGTAGTGAAAAGTTTTGTTTTGTTTTAAACAATCAAATCTTCTTTACAGTTGCAATTAATTCTTAGTTGGGAGAGGGCAACCCATGTGGAATGAAAGTCTCTTTGGAAATCATGTGTTTGAATTCCAGCTGTATGATTACCCTTACCACACCAGAAATTTCCTAATTAAATTGCAATCTACATAAGTGTACTGAAACAGATGTAAATGAGTGCTTTTTATAGTCACTGTAAACTCCTTAAAGACTTTCTTCACAGTAAGCACATGGACAAATTAAAGGAAAGCATTAGAAGATTTAAGCATGTTCAGGGTAACTTGTGTTCCCTGCCTCCTCTAGAACACATGCAACATATTTGAGTTTAAAGACTGATTGAGGTAGGATTTTCAAAAATATACAGCACTGCCCTGGGTCTACAATGAAGCACTTTTGAATATCCCGCTTCCATTGGGGGTAAGCTACTTATCATGTACAGCAGGATAAGTGCATGCACATGAGCAGTAACCACAGAGTAGAAAACATGCTGAAAGCTCACACTATATTTTGAGCTCATGGTAACCTCTTCATGTTGTAACCATGAGTTGCTTTGGTAACTTGGTCGTGGTAACTTGTTCATGCTGCCACACCCTGTATGACTGATTTCTGACTAAATCAATTCAAAGAATGCAATGCATACAATAGAAGATTTTTTTTTTTAATTATTTTTCTTGTGTTGTGCCTTTGAGTAGAAAAGATTAAATTAGGAGCCAAGCAGTGGCGATGTGTAGGGGGTACATGCGTACCCCCTGAGAGTGCTGGTGCACCCCCTGTCAGCCAGTGTTCCTGGGCAGGGAGGGCAGGTGAGAGTGCTGGTGCCCCACCTGAGAGCACCACCTGGAGAGTGGGGGCTCCCCCAGAAGTGCCAGCACTCTCCTGGAAATGCCAGTTGCGGGTCAGCAGGATCAATTGCAGGTCATCAGGATTAGCCGTAGGGGGACTTCCCCCCCCCCAGTCAGCAGGATCGGCTGTAGGGGGACCCCTCCAGTCAGTGACTGGCCACTGGGTGGCAAGTGCCCCCTGTGACTTGAGCCACCAGTCGCCCATGAAGCCAGGCATTTGGGAAACACCACCTGGTAAGCAAATTTGGTTTTAAATGGAAAAAGCCTGTCAAGATCACAAGAAAGCTTAAATCATTGGAGAACTTAAGAGTGAGAAAAGCAGTAAAAAACAATAAAAACAAAATATTGGCTCTTGAAACAGGCTCAAGAGAAGCAAGTGTGGCCTTATGCTAGTCATCACTGACTTGAAGGATGGGATTTATTAAGAAGAGAGAATTTAATGCATTAGAGAGACTAATTTAAAGTAAGTTGGAGAAGTGGGAGGGAGCTCTACTCTCTACAGTAGAACATAAAATGTAGAGGAGGCCAGTTAGCATATTACTCAATAGGACTTGAAGGATTAGATAACATAGGACTTCATCTCTCCAAGTCCTGCCTTTCAGTATCTCAGGGTCCATGTTCAACTCTAGTTTCCTAATCATGTGCAAAAATTGCTGGGAGGTTACTCCTATCTGGATTAGTTCTTTCATCTACAGGATTACAAGGCGAAGAGGAGCCATTACGCTCTGGACCAAACCATAATTTGCTCTATAATAATTGAGAGAGCAGTATAAGATTACACAGCATAATACAAAAAGGTGAACTGTGCTTTACATGTTTCAACCAAAAGATTAAAAACTAGAGAAACCAAAGAGCAACTGAAATACTGCCTAAAGTACTCTGCAAGGAATTTTATACAGCTTAGGAAAATTCAGCCAACTCAGCAATGTGATTGATCTGAATATCTGATTTTTAGATCTCTGATGGCACTGACTGGGACTCAGGAAACCTGAACTCAATTTCTGGGTCTGCCAAAGGCTTCCAATGCAGCCTTGGGTAAGTCATTCCATTTCCTCATTTCTCAGCTTCTCATTTTTAATAATATTGTATCTCTCCTACGCCTTTTCTTGCCTAGTCTACTTAGACTTTAAGCTCTTTGAGGTAGGCCATGACCCTCTCCTACTCAATATCTGTACAGTGCCTGACACAATAGTGTCCCAGTCTCCATAACGCTGCAAGGAGCAAACACAGTACAAAATAAACTGTAATCCAAAAGCAAGTAATAATAGTATCAAAGCAGCATTTTTGAAAGAGGGTGACATGGACATTTCAATTGCTAGTCTTCAGCAAGCAAAACCATATCTACTTAATGTATAATTTTACAATATTAGCTTTTTAAAATTCCTTCAGGGCTTCAGGAAGCTAATGAATTAATTCAGTGGAACTTTTCTCCCTGGCCATTAAGTGTTTTAAAGGGCTTGGTGTGCAATCAATCAATAACTGAGGAACTTAGGATGTGCATTACATCTTCCTCTGAAAGGGGGTCTACCAAAACAAGCCAATGTCACCTTGCTATTTTGTTTTATCACAAACTACTCACATAGCAACACATGGAGGAGTTACAAAGGTGTGGAAGAGCACTGCTAATTGAAATAAATAGGTTTTATTTTGTTCCTTCTATCAAATGAGATCTAAATATGAACAGAGAAAAAAACAAAGAATTATTTCATCCGTTTAATATAATTTTTTGCTTAGCTTTTTAAGCATCTATCTCCCTCCTACTCAGTCTAGCCAGGATTGTTAAGTGCTCCTCTGACATCCTGGGATTCATATTCAAGAAGAATCCTTTCCACAATGTGAAAGCCTCTCAGCTTCAACTGTTATCACACCCTACTCATCACTATCAGTGTCAGAGGCTATATCAGCATCCCTAACAGCGGCAGTTTCAGGGGAAAAAACCATCATGTTTATGATTAAGAATATCCAGCTGTTCCACATGTGCACTATTTTCAGCCAGACTGAAAAATGTGTTCTGAATAAGTGATGGAAACAGGTCAGTGTAAATACTTGGCATCAACAACAGACATGGCAAGCCCTGTGCGTTATTCCCGAAACCAGTACATAATATAAGTGATGGAAAAAACACTGAATACAAAGTTGATTTGGATAAGCACTCAGAGCGTTGACATTCACCTCTGTGCATCTTTTATTATGCAAATATTCTTTCCACAAGGGAGATGTGCTCTATTTTATAGTTAGATTTTTTAAATTTATGAATAACAATCAAATAGAGAAATATGTTTTGTCACCATTAAACTTGATATGAGAGCATCAGCATTTTGGGTGGCTGGCAATAAAGCCTGATGTGTTAATAAGACTGTATTTTCTCTCCGTGTCACTTAAGGATGCTTTAGAAAATTTACTCTGAGCAAAATTCATTTCAGTATTATCTTCTTTGACTTCAATACATTTTTGCCAGGAATAAACCCAGCCCGTTTTCAACTTGTAAGATTGACTTGATTTGCCTTAGAGTTATAAAAATAAATAAGGTGGGGGAAACAAATAAAGCTATTTTAGTTTAAGAAGTAGTCTTCTAGCTGTGTATAACTGTACAGCACTATGGGGGTATGGTTTCAATTCTAACCTGGAGCAGACTCTGAATAGTCTGACATGGATCAAACAAAATTGCCAAAAATATATTCTTCCCTTTCAAAACATTCTGCTGACTCTAGCTTAGTTAGCAAGTTTAAAGTCCATTTCATTTAAAAAAAATCTATGGTGAAGCAAACTAAATTGAAACACTCAAAGACAGCAAGCAATGTAAAGCTTTAACTTTTTTCCCTTTTGTGTGCTTGCAATTCTTTAATAACATGATCACCTCCTATTTCTTACAGTCTAATTCTCTCTCTCACGTTCCCTCTCCCCATCAAAGACAATTTCAGGGCTGTCCTTGGTTGCTGTAAGTGAAATCCTGCCTTCATTGAAGTCAATAGGGTCTTTGTAATTGACTACAGTGAAACCAGGATTTCAGCCCCTTATGAAAGTTGTTGCCAAAAAAACTTAACACATACATACATAATTTTATGACCAGAACAACAACACAATACACTGAAGCATATTTTTGTTCAACATCCTTGTATACTCAATTTAACATCTCCTGATATTCTGTGTTGCTCTCTGTATGCCAACCTTAGCAGACAAAAGTAAATTATTTACAAGATGCATTGTGGGTGCATCTACATGTGTGTCCTAATGCAGAGTAGCCTATTCTACTGCTCATTAGCACGACATGTCGAAAACAGTGCTAATATGCTAATACCCAGCGGTAATAGGCGACTGCGTGCTGGTGTCACTAAAAAGGCCTGGGCTTTTGCTACTGTGCCTTAGGGCAACCTAGTGCACATTAAATGTAGTACCTCATGTTAGAGGTACTAAACTTAATGTGCAGTAGCAAAAGCACTTTAAAATGCATGTAAATATGCCCAGTAAGGATAAGGTAAGGACTCCTGTGTTATTTGGTGCCCAGTAGAAAAATTCAACTAGAAGGAAGTTAAGCCATTTCTGAACATATTGCCAGTTACAAAGAGAGGATTCTCCCCTGCTGTACACCCAGTGTGGTCATTGTACTTTTGTAAGGTCTTATTTGGATAGACTAATATCAGATGTTTACACAATTATAAATTAGCACACAATATGTCAAGCAGTGGATAATTAAACCCAGTTAACACAGTTGATAAGATATCAATCAGTGAAGCTGAGTGCTCTGAGAAGCAAGAGAAACTACTGGGTGATATTAATCTTACCACCAAGGCTAAGTACAGACAGTCAAAAAAGCCCAAGGCTGAATAGTTCAATCTTTACAGGTTAGTCTAAGCTGCATAGATTGAACCAATAAGCAAGTAAATAGACATTTGCTTTTGACTCCAGAAATGCAGTCACATGCCTGCAGTGGCCCCCGCCAGAAGCCAGGGGGCACTAGAGCACAGGCCAAGGTAGGGTTTGGTGGGGAGGTGAAAAGCATCCTGGGATGCTGGGGGACTAAGAGTTAACTTGAATCTGGAGGGGATCTGGGACAGAAGTTCAATAAACATATTTAACTTAAATCAGCTCAGTCTGATACTACATCTAACCAGGTTTATTTTTAACTGGTTTTGGCCATTTTGAAAGTGGTTTATGTGCTTTGAACTTCTGTTACGTTTCATATTTGAACAGATTGCTGATCACTGATACTGGTTTATGTGTAATTTCTGTCCCTAGTCTGAGATACAGCCTCACAACAGCCCAGGATGCCTCACCCACAGATCTGTGGTTGAAACAGCTCTGTCGAGTTCAGTGACTAGCATTCTTATAAAAAATTAATGACAGGTTTCAAAGGCACAGAAAATGAAATACTTTCTAACCCATAAATTAACTGGAATGTCTTCATGGAACATTTTGTAAATGATAATGATGAGCTTAAGGGGTATTAGTATTGAATATCTTCCCCTGAAGTGTTTGCAACCCAAACATTTCAGTCCATTGCTAATGCGAGAGGCTGGAATTGAAACCAGCTATAGCTTAGAACAAGTCTTTCAGTTTTTCTCTGAATAATTCCTTCAATGATGTATGTGAACAGAGTAATCAAACTGTTTTTTTGTTTTTCAAAAAAAGGAATATACATTAAGATTTTTTAATTTTTACCTTTTCATAAGCTCTGATGCTATTAGCAACACAGGTTAAAACCCACAATGCCATTCAAATGTTTTCCATGACATTACCCTCCAAGTGTCTGCCATACCATGTTAAATATTGCCGCAGTTACCAAGCCGAACAGCCTCAATTCATCTAGTTAAATGATACCAAGATATGCTACCCATGACTACTAATAAAGATTAGTGTACTGATGTTATTCAAAGGATAGCATTGCTAAATAAGCCTGAAATATCCCTGGAATCAGACTGAATGCATAATGCCAACCTACGTCCATCATTTAGGATGGGGCACAGAATGCCCTGAATATCAGAATCTATAGCAAGAACCCTTTGAATTCCTCCCAGCTTCCTGGACCTACCTCATCATCAGTCTCTACCAGCTGGCCTTCATGGATTATCTCCTCTCCCACTCATAACCTTAGAGTTGCAAGAATTTTGATGCTGAGACCGTGTTTTCCTGTACATTTATACAATGTCTGGAAGTCCTTGATCCTGACTGATGCCTTTAGATGCCATAACAACATAAAACCACCCTTTTACCTGCACATCAGGTAACTGAAGTCTGTTCCTGTATAGTCTGGCAGTATCTTGGATTAGTTGACAGAGCCTAATTATATACCAGTTGGAGCAAAGAGAGATCAGACAGAAGTCCAGCTCTAGGTGGCATGACTGGATGTAGGAATAAAATGGATTTATGAAATGTTAATATTTAACTGTTAATAAATATTTAATGTTTATTAAATAACTGAATATTTAAAATGCACAGTTTAAGCCAAATTCAAAATATAACCTCTCTGATCTATCCCTTGGAGAAAATAAAGTTCTGGAAGCAAACTACAAATTAATAGACTTTGTCAGGACCATTGTCTGCGACAGAATACTAACGGCCATTTTGGGCTGTGCCAGGCCCATAAATAATATCATGTAGATGCTGTTCCCTATAAAGAGCATACAGACAGGATGGGATACAATATGTTGAGTTCCATTATGCAAGATAGAGGAGATGGATTTAAAAAAACAAAGAGGCAAAAGGCAGAAGAAGAATAAGCAGCCAAAAAAAAAAAAACTCCACAGAGCTAGAAAGAGGGAGACAGCTGACCGGTTAACTATCTAAAGGGCATCTTTCACTATTAATTGAACACAGGCAAGCTGTTGTGATTTAACTAGTTCCAAAAGAATTAGGTATGGTAGATTAGTCTGGACCAGACCCTGGATACCTTGATGCTACATCTGTTGATACATTCAACTTTGCAGTCAGCCTGCACACAGAAGGAATGAAATGACTTGAGCTTGCTGTAGTCTGACTGATTTAGAGCTGGTAGTCTGATGGGAATGTGGGTGCCTTTGACAGCAACTTGTATAGATGGAAAGTGAGCTATGTTATAAACCCATCAAGATTTGTGGTTGGTGTTACGCTTCTCTTGGAAAATGAATAGACTGACTAGGTCTCCTGAGAATAGCATAAAGAAAACATAGCTAAATAGTGGGAAAACAGCTGATTAGCTAATACCTGTGGTGCTTTCACTGGCGGTATGGAAGGAATCCCATTCTTGTTCCCATGAAGCCCAATGCCACAGTGACCTTGACAACAGGTAATAAATGGCTATGATGCATTTGATTCTCCAAATCCCTTTTCAGCTCATACAGAGATTGAACATAGTTTGTCAAGCTGATAACTACAGTGTCTATATCTACTGCTCCTTTGACAGGATGACAAAACAAACCTTGGCCTGTATGTGTTATTTGCAGGCTAGAAACAATTCTGTTCTGGTCTCTTCAACACCTGTAGAAAATGAGAAAAAATAAAGTTTTCTTTCCCTGTACACTCCCAAACAAGAAGGTTACTTCCTGAGAAATGAGGAAGCACATGGTGCAGAGAAATGGGCTTTAAATAACTGACTATAGTAGATTTTACATGCAAATATCCTAACAATTTCCAGGCCTAACAGGATACCAGCCCTGAGAGTTAAATAATTTACTTTTTCACTTTGAGACTGGACCGAGCCCCTGCATTTACAGTAGGGTACCCTTATGCTTCATAAACATCCATGTGACTGAGAGTTATGGGTAGAAAGAGACTATGAGCCCATCTTGAATACCTTTGGGTAGATTTATGGTCCTACGTGAACATTCTAGACGGCTCTTAAGAGCAAATATTTACATTTCCTCCTATTTTTTCTTCCCCTTTCATTTTTCTCTTGTTCATATTGCAAATTCCTTTGCAATTCTCCAGAGGACTACTGGCACAATTTTAAGTTTAAATGTATCTGATGGTTCGTATATATGATAAACCCTTTACAACTTCATATTATAAAGTACATTTAATAATCCTCTCCAACAACTGAACTCGCTAACTATAAAGAAACTATATATCAAAGCATTATTCCATCATTAAATCCAGACCATAGACTTACAAATGTAAGCTTCATTTCATTATTGTATGGCTATCATGTGATTATTGTATGGTTCTCATGGCCACAGCAGGAAAACATACACTTTGTGGTAAGAAAATGAGTTTTGAAAAAGTTATGCTGGTAGGAAAGAGATCCATTCTGTCTCTTCCAAATCAAAGCTACTTAAAATCAAAATCAAGTGTTATGTCCAAACTGTGAAACCCGTGGAACACTGGAAGGACCAACTACATTCAATAATGCTTCACAAAAATCAACAAAACTTCCAGCTAAATTCTGATACCATAATCTTTATGAATGATCATTCATAAGACAGCATATGTAGAAGAAAGAATTGACCTTGGTTTCCAGATGTCAACATAAATTAAAAGATCCAGTGGAACAACCAAAATACTTTATTTTGCTTAACTGAAAATAATTCCTATAAATATATTTATGAATGAATTATGAAGATGTAATCTGCAATGTGAAACATAGTTTTTAAAAGGATGAATTGGATGAGGCTTATATCTGTCAAAAGGCTTGCATCCTTTTTAAATCATTTCTCTATCCTATAATTTTTCAATTTAATAAAACCTATATTCTTTAAATTAACCGAGTCCAATGCTTTCTGATATTTTAACAGGGAAAAAAGCATACTGCTGCTTTTCCTATAACAAATCTTTATGTTTTTGCATTTGGGTCAAATTTAATACCATAAAGATGAAATGATGGGTGTGCAGTAAAACTATCCAAACAAACAGATCCCCTTTCCTTTTCCAAGAGATTCATCCTATACTTGCTGGAGTTGACGATAAAATGCCTAGTGGTATAAAATCAGGCTTCAAAATTTTTGTTTTGCTTACCCACATCACACATTTATGGAAAGCCTTTTTCCAGGTGATTATAAAAATGTATTTTCTAAAAAACTGCTTTCTAGAAAACCCTAAAGCAATTTTGAATATCGTGATTCTCAGAGAAACATTTCATAATCAGGAGTTGTCACAATTGTGATGAATAACACTTTGTATCATTAGGTATTGGAATGATACTTCATAGACAAAAGTACTTTATTAAGAACATTTAAAGCACTTTAAAATTTAAAATGCCTGTATGTAAACCTTAAGAAAGCAAATGTTAACATTGGCATATTAACACTATTAAATGAAAACTATAAAATGTAAGTGTTCCTCTTTTACTTCTGAACTTTCTTGTCTCACAGTCTTAGACTTACAGTCCAGATGGGAGATTTGCATGGATAAGTCAGTAGATGGTACTCTTTCCTGTTTACATGCTCAAGCTGACGAGGATATTGTGTTGCTAGATATTGCCCTTTTTTAAACACAAAGGTCAGATTCAGATGTACAGGCACATGCAATTTATAGGACCACAAGCCTCTTTGCAGCACCATAAGCCACATACCTGGCATGTTAAGATGTGCCCCACACTGCAAATTCACAGTGCAAGGGCAAATTTTGTTACTGAGAAATTCTGGTAGGAAAAAAAACCAAATCCCTCCCCGAAAAAACAACCACCAAACAAACAAAAAAAAAACCACTGCAAAAAAACAGCACAGCACATACCACAGGAGCATGCACCAGCAGACATGGAGGCTCAGTCCCATCAGTAAAAGCATCTTTCTTCTTCTAGTTGTTCCCCAACACCTCCAATATGATGGGAGCTGAGAGGAGTGGGGAAATGGGAGTTACCCTAAAGCAGGGCAATTTGCCCCACATTAAGCCACACATAAAGGGGTGTGTGCAGCTGCAAAAAGTAGTGGCACAAATTTGTGCTACTACTATTTTTGTCACTGCAAGCGCATGTCCCTGCATGTGGGGATGTGCCCCAAAACTCCCGATTTTGATCACTTGGGATCTTTAAGAGCCCTTCCCTAAGGACAGCCCCAGCATCCTGACCAAAATACAATCAAGAGGTCTGGAAGGCTCTAAACAATGAGGTTCATGCTGTGGTCTAGTGTTTGGCTAATGCCTGTCTGAATAAGGGGGAGGTGGTAGACAAGTAGACATGATAGGAAAAGAGGTTTGGCTGTCTTGTGGGTATGAGCAGCTTTTATTTAGAGCTGCCGGGGGGGGCTGGCTCACCATAAGTGTTCTTTTTGTTGTGCTTTATTTTACTTTGCTTTGTTTTGTTTTTGCTTTGGGTGCATCCCGAAATAATTGCACACAAATTTAATTCCATAGTAGGAAGTGTATTGGATTCGAGAGGAAGATTTTAAAAAGGTTTTAGGCTTCAGAGTACTTGGGTGGCTTCAACTTCAAGGGGAAATTGGTAGAGGATCAAGCCACAATGTTTTGCTCTTGCCAGGGAAGAGCAAATGAGAAAATTACTATTATAAATATGTATTCATGTTGCATTATTCAGGAAGGAATGTTGCACTAAGCAGAGATTTCTTTATTGGTGGAATCACCCCATTTGCTATTAATTTTGCTTATGCAACACATAGCTTCCCGTAAGTGATAATCAGGGAGAGGGGGCAGTGGTGTTATTTGAGGCCCTCAATCACCTGGACCTCTCTGTAGTTGAGTCTGGAAATCTTCTATCTGAGAAGAAACTGCAGCCACTGTTTTCAGGGCTGTAGCCTATTGGAAATTGTAGCAATGTAATTGGAAAGTACTTTTTGTTGCAGGTATTAGATTAAATGTTCAGAAAGGATCATCCTCATCCTCACTAGTAATAAAGAGAAGCAATGAGTTATGTAATCTGTAGAGAGTGAATTAATTGTTTAAATCTGAAGAAGAATTTGTTAAGGTATTGTGGGTAATTTCCCTCAGTATACAAGTCTGCATCTAAGATATCATTACAACATCTGAAAAGCAGTAAGATACATGTAGAGCTGGAGTTCTAGCATATCCTCCAATTTCCATGGGGGTCCATGGAAATATTCACTGAGGGAATAAATGAATTGTTTAATGGTGGTGTATTTGTTAGGACACCGTTCCACATTCCTTAAGGTGAGTAATTGTCATTAGTGATTTTAATAAAACTATCATTGAACTGCTGTTCAGTTGTGAAAAGGTTGCCAATTAGGGAACTTTTAAAACTATATAGTGGTATTTTTATTATTTATTATTATTATTTTGACCATATCTTCTCTTTCCCAATTCCTTGGACTTAAAATTTGTACCAGGTTTAAGCCAGCATATCATTTCTGTTTTTACAGCATTGTCATGCACTGCTGAAAAGTTGTCATGAACCAGGGCTGTCTTCCAGGAGTGGATGAAGCAATTCCCTGACATTTGGCATATCAGATTGACAAAACCTACTGGGTCCTTTGAGCTGAAACACCTAAAAGTAGAACAAATGACCCCTAACAGAGAGAAATGAAGAAGGGGGTTGTGGTACCTAAAAGCCTGTCTAAATCTATCCCAACCATGCCATTGGTCTAAAAATGGTATCACCTACAAAAGCTCTTGCCTCTCAACATAACGGTTACTTTATTATTATTTTCCATCAATAGCTCCTACTTAAAAGTGAGAATATTTGTACAAAGTGTTCTACAGAATGATCAAAATGTTTAGGATCTTCTCTCTACCAGTCTCATGTTGAAAATCTCTAGTTTTCACATCATGCTTTTTTGCTGGCTTCCACAAAAGCTAAAACCAGCCCTTTGATGATGGCTTTAATGACTATATTTAGGCGTTGTCAGCTGCAAATATGCTGTGAAAAAAAAAAAGAATTTACTTGATACAATACAAATGTTTTTATATCTGAATGTATTGTTGGTTTAGCTTTACAGCTTTAGCTGGTTTCTGCAAATCATTTTGATAATTACTTAAATGTTATTTCATATGAATGTCATTATTACTAGACTCTGCAACAGCCCCAACAGGAAAAAGATGCTGAAGCCACAAATACAGCCCATTTATTGTTTCCAGTTCAAATGGGACCAAGAATGTAGAAGACCATTGGCATTTTAAAATGTCTGGAGACTCCTGAAAGATTTCTGAAATTACATGGAATAGTCTATAGTGTTTCACAGTCTTGAGAATATTCTTGTTCCTAATTTAGTAAGATATTTAAGGGTGCATTTTTACAAAATGTGTAGCATGCTACATGCCTGATTAAAAACAGGAAATCCATGCACCAATGGGTTCTTTGACTGTCAAGCACAGAAATACAGTCATGGTGGATTTAAAACTGGTACAAATTTGTACCACACATAATATGAGCAAAGAGTAAAGGATGCTACAATACAGTAGAATTGTGTATTGTCACATAAGGTCTGCCACAGGACTACAAAACTATCCTAGCACTTTCTGAAACCAGGTTTGTCCTTTCTAGCAGTTATACCTTTCAATGCCAGAGGAAGGCAGTACTAGAAAATGTAAACATTTTCACAGTGCAAAATTGCATACGTTCACCTTGTGTACACAAAGATTTTAATGTACGAGTCAACTAAGTCACTAGTCATTAGCATACATGAGAGTAAAACTGTATAGTAGCTGTATCTCTAGCCAATATAAGCATGATAGCAGAGCGGTCAGCATTTTGTAGTATGGAACAGGGAGAGGGGACCCACAGACTTAATGGTTATGCAGACCCAGTGATAAAGCCCATGTAGAAGTAGCACTGGAGAGCCTACAGTTACTATTCCATAGGCTGTAGTAATAGTTCATTTTGCCTTCCCAGCATCCTCCACTTCATCTTCATACATCAGGCTATGTTGTGATGCCAGAAACATACCTGGACATTTCTGTGCCATGGGTGGTTGTAGCACTCAGGACAGTGTCAGTAACTGTGCTACCACTGGTAGCAACCAGGCCAGTAGTACGGTAGCTACTACTTTTGAGCTCCCCCAATCAGTGATGTAACTAGAGGGGGATGATAGGGACAACCACCCCAGGAGCTGACTTGGGGGAGGCCAAAACCAGTGACTGCGACTGACAGATATTCACAATTGTTGTGGCAACCAGAAACTGCTGCTTTGTTTTGCCCCAAGCTTCTGGCCACAATCCTACACTGCTGTCTCTAACAACTCAGCACCCAGAGCTTAGCTATGCTACTGGATGATGCTGCCAGTTCTACTTTACACATATAACCTTAAAATATGAAAGTATTTAGGCCAGGGGTGGGCAAAATATGGACCATGGCCCACATCTGGCCCATGGAGCCATTTTGCCTGGCCTACTGTAGGTCCCTCAGCCCACGTGCAGGGGCAGTCCAGGCCACAGTGCATGCCTGGGCAGTTGGACTCCATTTCCATGCAGCCTCAGTGGCTCCTTCAAGCTGCCACTGCCACCAGCCCCATTGCCCAGACAGCCTGGCCCATTTGCCCTGCATCCACCACTGGGGACAGAACCTGTTGCAGGCAGGGCACTTGGATGGGACTGTGGGTTGGTGGGTAGCAGGGTTTCGGAGTGGGACAGGCAGGCAGGGCTGAAGACAGTGCTGTGGCAATGACATCTGGTGCCCAGGGCAAAGCCCGCAGCGGCAGCCTGCCCTCATTCAGCGGCAGCGCACGCAGATGCAGGGGGCACGTGCCCCCCTATGCTCACCCAGGAGTGCATGCACCAGCGGGACCAGCCCTTCCCCCAGCCCTATGCCCCCCAGATGAGCTGCTCACAGCTCTGTCCCACACCCTACCTCAGCTAGGCAGCACCTGTTGGTGCCTCTTTGCTTCGGCACCTGGGGCGGTCGCCCCGCTCATGCCCCACCCCGCTTGCTACGGTACTGGAGGAGGAGACTCTGGGATCTTGGGGAAGTGACAGTTTGGGACCAGGGCTGGGGCAGGGGAAGAGCTACGATACACTCAGCCCATGTCTCAACCCATAGAACCAGGGCTCTGCCCCAGTCCCATGCTCTCGCTGCCCCAAGATCCTGGGGTTTCCATGGAAATTGGCCAGGACTCATGTGGGCAGGGTGCTCCACTAGGCAGATGCAATCAGAGAAGCCATGTGGGCAGGTTGCTAACTGGTTTCCATGGAGACCCCAGGATCTAGGGGGGTGACAGCAAAGGGCTACACCAGGGCAAACCCACAATCTCTTCCCTGCATACCCTTGCTTGCAGAACCTGTGCCTGTTGCAGGGGTGTGCAGGATCTTGGGATGGTGACAGTTTGGGACTGGGGATGGGGTGCGGGCAGAGCCATGATGCACTCAGGGCATGTTCCTGCCCACAGAACCAGGGTTCTGCCCCAGCCTCATACTGTTAGTGCCCCATGATCCTGGACTCACCTGCCCCTCCTGCTTCTGAACAATGCTTCCAGCCTGCCTGTGACCCCATCCCACATAGGGGGTTTTGGTGAGTTGTCGTTGTGGTGGGGGTGGGGGGGGTGTAGGTGGGTGGAGGGGTGCTGACCTATCTTGCAACATCTCAATAAAACTCCCTATGTGGCCTGTGGGCCCAAATATTTGCCCACCCCTGATCTAGGCTGTATGCTGGAAACTCCCAGTCTTATCTGGAATGCTAAGACAAAACATTTTTCCTCAAAAACCAAAGACTCCTGGCATCATACAGTTTTATATAAGATGCTCTCTCAGCTTTTATTTAAAAAATAAAAGCTTATAGCCTTCACAGCTGGGAAGAAAAGCTTGAAACTTGACCACAGTAATTAAAAACAAGGTGCATTTTATTTTAGACCCCACAGTTTTGTTAGACCTAGCTCATGGGTTTTTTTGAGTACATAGGTATTCTCCAATAAAAACTGAGAAATTTAGATTAATTTCTTTTATGCATTTAGATTAGAATCCAGAAGGAATTTTGCACCTAAAAAAACCCAAACCCCCCCCCCCAAAAAACAAAAATCCCTGTTGCCTGAGCAGGGTAAGAGCATGCACAGAGGTAGTTACCACAGGGCAGCTGACAGTAAATCTTGGGCACATCTTATCTCTGCGGAAGATTTACTATTCCTATTCTTGTTTTGTGCACTCAGGCCTTAAGTCATTTGGGAATCAATTTAAGCTAAACTGTGTGGACAGGCTTATTTCAGGGGCTTGCAATTTGCAGTTTAATTTAACCAATGCAAAGATGGCTAGATAATGTACTGTCAGACCTACCAAAATTAAATGTTGACAACTGGAGGATGAAGGTGGTGTTGGTGGGAGTGGCAAGCGGTGACCACCCGCAGGTGCCACCAACACTGTTGTAGGGGGTGCATGTGTACCCCCGTGCACCCTCTACGCATTGCTAGTGACTCTCTCTCTCTCCCCCCCTCTGGCTAGGTACAGATATTACACATAAACCAGTATAAGTGATCAGAAACTGACCTAAACCTGTAACAGAACAGAGGTTCAGTGCACATAGACCAGTTTCAAAATGGTGGAACCCAGTCTCAATAGCCTTGGATGGCTGCACTATCAGATTGAATTGATTTAGGTTAGACCAGTCTACTGAACTTCTGCACCAGATCCCCTCCCGACTCAAGTTAAGATGCAGTCCCCCAGCATCCCAGGTGCCTTTGTGGATCCCCTGCTAACCCTACCTCTCCCACCGCCTCATAGAACAGGTGGGCTAGCCTCAGCCTGCACTCTAATTCTCTGGCCAAGCACCAGGCTGGCCCTGCCCCTGAGCTGTCACAGAGCTGAGGCAGAAAAGCCCCTGCTCCTCAGCCCTGCATCCTACCTATGCCTATCAGCCAGGCCAGACAGCAGGGAGGTGGGGAATGGAGGTCCCTAACTCCACCACCTCACAGCTAGCACAGCTGGTGTGGTCATGTGCTGGGATCTTCCCCCTTTCGCAGAGCTTCTCTCCACAGCCCCATCCCTCCACCAGTTGTCAGCAGCAGCGAGGGGTGGGGGGGAGGGGAAATAGAGTCCCATGCTTCCACCCTGATCCTCCACCAAGCCAATATATCTTGTGGGGGACCTCCATTGTGCCTCTCTCCTTCCCAGCACTGACAACTGCAGAGGGCTGGGGCTGTGGAGGGAAGCCATGATGGGCAGATGGAGCAAGCAGTGAGGAAGGAGGGAAGCCCCCCTGCATGGACCCAGCACCTCTAGACCCGAGCAGAATAGCTGCAGCAGGGGGGAGGCAGCATGGCAGAGGCATCCACATTCCTCCACTCTCCCACCACTACTGGCAAGCTGCTGGTGGGGGCAGGGGGGCCTGTACTGGCTCTCCCACTTCCTGCTGCTGATGACAGGGGTCGCAGGTTTGTGCCTGACAGCCAATCAGGGAGCAATCTCCAGTAAACTGGGAGGCATGCAGGTGTGCCACCCCCCTCCCCCCTTTCTAGACGTGGCCAGTGGAGGCATCTGCCTGCCCCCTCTTCCACCAAAGGGTGAACATGTGTTCTGTTCCCTCCCATTCCAAGCTTAGAAAAACCTGTGAAGGTTTGATCAATTCTGCCCTGAACTTTTTGCATTTCTGTACTTAGCCAAGCACACACTCGCACAGATTAGGCTTAATGGCTGCCTACAGACGTGCTTGTTTGTGTCCTAATTAGAATGCATTGGAACAGACCCAATTAATCATGTCTGCTCCATGTTCTAATTGAAACACTCCAGCACTGCCTCACCAACATGTGTATTAAAGCCCCCTTCCTCCACATTTCAAAATGGATGCAGGGGTGTTTTAACTAAACCTCATCGAATGAGCTTTAGTTAAAAGCACCCCCGTGGCCATTTTGAAATTCAAGGGGGCTTAATAAACATGATGGTGAGCTGTTTTAATTAGCGTGGCTGTCCAGGAACCTCTCTGTCCAGACCCCACATCTGAGCACATGTATAGGCATCCAATATTTTCAGTGAAGGGACATCTAAATTTTTCACAAGCTCCAACATGGAAGTCTCCAGAAAAATTCTCTCTGGGCTGTGCAACTAAATACTGAAGAAGTGGTATGAATTCTCTCATAACTCCTTTCAGTAACTTAGTCCAAATCTGTTAATGCACAATGTATTTTAAATTATTTTTTAGCATGCACTAATCTCTTAAATTTGAACTCTCTCCAAATAATATTCACCTACAAAAAAAACAACACCTTGGGGAAAAATGAACAAGATTTTATTCAATCCAATGTAATTTATTCCCTAAAATTAGAAAAATCAATTTAAAAAAGTTTGTCTGGATTATAAAAATTCCTCTGCACCAGACAGTGTCAAAACATTACATTTCTCTTGTACTGGCTCAGTACTGCAAAGTAAAACCAGTTAGAAAAAAAATATTCTATTTTCATTGCCCAGGATGAAACACACACACCAAGTTCAAAAATCTGTTTGATTCCTGAGGCATTATGGGTAAGATAAATATATATTGTTAAAAAAAAGATTTTCAAAAACAACAAAAAGGCTACTTCATAATTCTCCAGCAAATCCCCTCTTTACAAAAAACCAACAACCCCAACAATAAAAAAAAACCTCTACTTGCCGTAATGCCTACAGAAAACTTAACAACAGTAAGGCAGCTGGTGTGCTTAGACCACTGATAATCATGCTGGCCAGTATTGTCTCGCTGTGTTCTTGTGCTCCATCGCCTGTCTGTATCCACCTGTTGTCTCGTCTCATATTTTGACTGCAAGTTCTTTGAGGCAGGAGCCATCTTTCTGTTCTGCATTTGCACAGGTCCTAACCCAGTGGGGCCCAGATTAGTGACTGGGGCTTCACAATCCAAATAATATATTTTTTAAACAGCGGCATCTCTAATCCTGAAACTGACTAGCTGAAACTCAGGGGGGAAACAGGAGATAAAAAAAAACAGAACCAGAACTAGATGTTTGCTACAAAGTCTGGCAGTGTTCCATGAATTTGTTCAGGGAGGCTTCTTTGCAGGAGCCATTTCAGTGTAGATGTCATTAAAAAGTTTTATCTTAATAAGCCTGCTTTTCTTATATACTGAGATATATCCTGGTCTTGAAATTAATACATTCAGTCCATTTTAAAACTTATAATACAGTGTATTCTATTTAACTGGTGTACAGATCGAGCCTAGATTTAACAAAAATAAGGTGTAATCCAGTAATTGGAGACGGAAGGCGATTCTAATAGCATTTACACCGTTAATAATCATGGTCAAGTTTTCTTTCTGTAGAGATCTAGGATAAGGTCAAGAGATGATTACCATAATTAAGGAATTTACAGATCTCTTTCTTTACAGACCAGCTATTTGGCAGATATTTGGAAACTGCAAAATAAAGTCCTAATTTTCTCAGCTTGTTACCAGTTCCCCATTACTTTCCCAACCAGTAAAAACCCACTGGTGCTGCTGGTATTCAGTATCCTATTGTAGTGAAATGCAACTATTACTGCCATGGGCACAGAAATATTTTCTATTTATTTTGGGCTCCCAAGACATGGAGGAGTGCTGTCAATTTTAAAGGAGAGAAATTTTGCCCTTAAGGCATTACATAACTAACCACTTCTAGCCAGACTGCAATCTCAGTTACATCTGTATAAATCAAAAGCAACTCCATGCATATCAGAGGAGATGGCACAGATTTACATGGGTGCAACTAAAATCAGACTCTAATAACTTCTTCCTTCTCAAAGGAAAGAGTTGCAGACTCTCTTTCAACTAACTTGGGCTTAGATGGACATTACTGGGTATACCCAGTATATAGGCCAAGGCGGAGATGAAACTGGGACTAGCTACCCACATCAAGGACAACAAGAAGTCCTTTTTTAAATACATAGGGGGCAAAAAAAAAGGTACCGGGATTACACGGGGCCCCTGCAAGACATGCTAGGAAATCTGGTCGTCACACCAGACGACAAAGCTAACCTATTTAACAATTTCTTTGCCTCCATTTTCCTGAGCAGGAACTGGATCAGCCCAGCCCCCCTACCGGAACACCCTCAGGCCCCAGAGGAAGCGCACCCAGGCCTAGGGTCAGTGAGGATCTAGTCAGGCAACTTCTGCAGGGACTGGATGTATTTAAAATCAGCAGGCCCTGATGATCTCCACACCGGAGTGCTGTGGGAATTAGCAGAGGTCATTGCAGGACCCCTGGCACAGCTTTACAAGCACTCATGGTGCTCCGGTGTGGTGCCAGAGGACTGGAAGAGGGCCAACATGGTTCCTGTTTTCAAAAAAGGGAAGAAGGGGAACCCAGGAAACTATAGGACAGTTAGTCTTACCTCGGTCCTGGGTAAGCTTTTTGAAAAAATTATCCTGGCGCATGTCCAAGAGGGGCCAGCAAGGGAGGTTATGCTTAGGGGCAACTAACACAGGTTCATTAGAGGCAGGTCCTGTCAGACCAACCTGGTGGCCTTCTATG
>NW_017728912.1:18765398-18773893 GCF_001723895.1 Crocodylus porosus
CCTGTTCAAATCTGCTGAAGACACTAAGATGTGGGGGGATGTGGGCACACTAGAAGGGAGGAATAGGCTACAATCAGACCTAGACAGGTTACAGGGGTGGGCGGATGAGAACAGGATGGGTTTCAATACTGACAAGTGCAAGGTGATGCACCTGGGGAAGAAGAGCCAGCAGCATACCTCAGGCTGGGGAACTCCCTTCTCATCAGTGTAGAGGCAGAAAAGGATTTTGGAGTCTTCATTAATGCCAAAATGAACATGGGCTGGCAGTGTGGGGATGCAGTCAGGAAAGCCAACCACACTTTGTCATCTATCCACAGATGCATCTCAGGCAGGTCCAAGGAGGTGATCCTCCCCCTCTATGTGACACTGGTCAGGCCACAGTTGGGGTACTGAGTCCAGTTCTGGGCACTGCACTTCAGGAGGGATGTGGACAGCATGGAGAGGGTCCAGAGGAGGGCCACTCGTATGATCAGGGGGCAGCAGGGCAGGCCCTACAAGGAGAGGCTATGGGACCTGAACCTGTTCAGCCTCCACAAGACAAGGCTGAGGGGGGATCTAGTGGCCATTTACAAACTAGTCAGAGGGGACCAGCAGGCACTGGGGGAGTCCCTGTTCCCCTGAGCACTACCAGGAGGGACTAGAAATAATGGTCACAAGCTGGCAGAGGGTAAATTCAGACTAGACATCAGGAGGCGCTACTTCATTTTCAGGGCGGCTAGGATCTGGAACCAACTTCCAAGCAAAGTGGTGCTGGCTCCTACCCTTGGGAGGAGGTTAAATGAACACCTTGCTGGGGTCATTTGACCCCATTACTTTTTCCTGCCATGGCAGGGGGTTGAACTTGATGATCTGCTCCAGTCCCTTCTGGCTCTACCAAGCATCTATGAACTACTCCAAGTACACAAGGACAGGTCACTCCTTGCCCAAACATGGCTGAACTATATGAAGTTCTTCCTTGCTAGCAGTTCCATTACAGATTTTGGCCAAGGGGAAAAAAAGAGAGAGCTGTTGATCTAAAGATTCTTCAGATCTAGTCTCCTGTGCCAAATGTTAAGGAAATGGCTATACCTTCAAATAGGGCTTGCTCTCATTGAATACTTAGATGGAGCCAGTTCATTCTCAAGGTTAGCGTAAGGTATATTAATCTTAGTCTAGACCAACTAATCTGGGCTCCGTGAACCTCCAAAGGATGGAGAGGTAATAGAATAAATCAATAATAATCAACATTGGGAGGTGAAGAACTCATTTAAATGTGCTCCCCACTTGTCAAAGCAGTTGTGCAATCAAAATACAGCATGATTACTTGGTTTTATTTCAACTTTTCATTTCAGTTGGTCAGCCAGTCATACAAATAACTACACATTTTGCAAAACTTAAGATATTGAGAGGTAAAAGGAAGCGAGTGATCTGGGAATAAAAAGTTATGAATATTAGAGCTCTGAGAAACAACATTGTTCTGCTTCAACTTCTGTTTTGATGTTTCGATGGAATAGCATTTCGTTTAGAGTTTCATTTCATTTCGTAAGTATTGTTCCATTCCATCAAAACTCTTTCACTGTTTTGATGCAGTTTTGTCATTTCGCCCATAGGCTAATTCTGCAGCCAACTTGAGCAAAATCTGTGCTGTCACTGGCCCCAGCCAGCAGCTCCAGCCTCTTGTCATCCAGTGGGCAAATCAGGGGCCTGCACCCCTGGGAGCACTCTGACACAGCCCCCACAACCCTCCTGGGGGTGTGGGTGAGCCCCCACTCTACCTGCTGGAATGACAGGAGGCTGGGGCTCCCAACTCAGGCCAGCAGCTGCACTGATCGTCCCGGCACAGGCTGTGCCCAGTCCACAGCACCAGCCTCCTGTCATCCAGCAGGCAGACTGGGGGCTTGCCCATCCCCCCAGGAGGGCCCTGGGACTGCTTCTGGGGGTGCAGGCCCCCAGTCTGCCTACCAACTCACAGGCGGCTAGTGCTGCTGCCTGGGGCCAACGACAGGTGGGCCTGGGGCAAATCAGCTCATACAGGGACCCACCCCTGCCCTGGGACTGGGGCAGGTCCCAACATGAGCCGATTTGCCCAGGGCCCTGCACGCTCCTCAGATTGGCTTTGGTGCTGGGCCCAGGGAAAATCAGCTCCCAGCAGCTTGCAGCCACATAAAACTGAGCCTGGTGCGGGGGGAAAAAATCAGAGTGTAGTGCCAGCTGAGTCCAGTGGTGGGAGGTGGGCCGAGTTCCATGAGGCTGGCGGAGCCAAATCAGAGATCAGTCCAGCAGTAGGAGGTGGCAGAGCTGGCACTAAGCTCCAGTTGGCTCTGCCTCCCTCCACTGGGCTCAGCTCCCAGCCCCATGGAACTCAGCCCAGTGGCGGGAGGTGGAGCGCAGTGCTGGCTCTGCCCACCTCCCACAACTGGGCTGAGCTCCATGGGGCTGACGGAGCCGATCGGAGTGTGGCCCAGCGGTGGGAGGTGGGCAGAGCCGGTGCTGGGTTCCAATTAACTCTGCCCACCCCACAGAACGCAGCTCGGTGGTGGGAGGCGGGGAGAATCAGGGCTGTGCTCTGCACTGAGCTGAGCCACATGGGGCTGTGGAGCCGCTGGGAGTGCAGCCCTGGCTCTCCCCTGCCTTCTACCACCTGGCTGCTTCAAATTTTGAAATGTTTCAAAACTTTCAAAACATTTTGATTACCCTCATTTTGTTTTGAGGCCGTTTCAAAGCCCTTCGTTCCGATTTCACTGTTTTGAGCTCGAAATGAGTTGAAACAAAACAGCTGGTGAAACTTCACACAGCCCTAGTGGATATATAGTGGTGCAGGCACTGCTGATTATTTTGTGTAGTTCCAAGCATTTATAGCTCCCATTGACTGTGTGTCAAATTGTGACTCTCTTCAAAAGCTGGGCTCATGGGCCAAGATTTTCTATGTCAGTCATAATTATAGGTGTCCAAATATGATATACCTAAAAAGGGCCAGATTTTCAGAGGTTAACCATTCGGCATATTCCCAAAAAAATTAGACCTTTTTTAAGTGTCTCAAGTTCGGCATTGACCATGGACTCATGCTAGTCCAGGGTTTCCCAAACTGTGGTGGGCATACCCCTGGGAGTACTCAAGACATTTTAGGGGGATACACAAGAGAAATTGTGTCAGGCTTATTTAATTTTCATTATTATTATTATTATTAATAGGAATTTAAGGGGCTTAAATGTATAAAACATATGCTGGTAGGGGTATATGGGCAGCCGGTAAATCTGGAAGGGGGTACTCAATAAGAAAAAGTTTGAGAACCTTTATACTAGTCAGTCCCAAAAATCAGGTTCATAAGGGTTTCTAGGACTAGTTATCATTACTTAATGTTTGACAGATAAAATACTGACCAAGAAATAGGAATAAGAGCTGGAAATAATTCTGTCAATTTTAACCATGGCAAAAGGTTAACTTTGGGGTGCCTCAAGTGTAAGGGGGAAGTGTTAATATAAATAAAAGATCTAAAAAGAGACAGAGCAGTGAAATAAAAAGATGTCTATTGACAAAAGTTATTTAGGTTGGTCTTCCTGTGGACTATAAGGAACTTCACAGGGGAATAGACAACATGGTGGTAAGTGATAGTCAAGGTTGCCAACTGGAAGAGATGGGCAGAGAGGAAGCAAAAAAAGGCTGAATCCCTTCCTGTGCTCTAAATGAGTAGTATCAACTTTGAAGAGGGACTTGGGACTGGCTGAACAGAACAAGGAGGACTTTTGCTCAACATGCAGCTGTGATCAAATAAGCCAATGAGGTTATGTTGCAGCAGAACAGGATGAAGAATAATACAAGAAAACATAATGCTATGAATGCTGCCAACACTAGCTTTGTTATATACTAAGTAAATCTGGTATATTGAAATGTACATGTCAAAATATGATTTTTAAGGGGGTTCAGAGACGAGGCAAATAGAATGACAAGGGAAAGAGAAACTATGGAGAGAGCCTAAAAAGACTGGAGTAGTTTACACAGTACCATAACCAGGGCCGGCAGCCCCAGGCATAGATTTGGGGATGGGGTGAAAACTAACATCTGCCACTACAGACATATGATTAATTCAGGGATCCTGGTTTTCTCTGTTTAAAAATTTAAAAAATCTCTTATAAAACTCCCAAATTCTCTGATTAAAAACCAAAATATGCTTTTTTCCATGATTAAAATGAAACAACACACACACACACTATATATATATATATATTTGATATCAATAAAACATTGTGTTCAACTCATACATATACATAAAGATATATTGTGGGTGTATGTGTGTGTCAGTTGAACACAATGTTTTATTGATATAAAAGCTTAAGCAATTTGGAAGCTTCAATCATTCTAAATACCTATATATTTTGGTGTTTGATTTTAGAAAAATCAGGGCTCCCCCTGCCCCTTTCACTCACCAGGACATGGTTCAAGAGGAAGCCCACAGTTTCCTGCATTTTTCTCCTTTAAAGGAGAACATCTGTATTTTCTGCATTTTTCCATGGCAAACAGAAAACCCAGGTTCCTGATGATATACTGGCAACACAGTGGCAGCCAACTTGTTGCTGCAAACCCCACATGTCCTGCTGCCTTATTACATCTCTGGGTTTATCTTAGAAGGGAGATAAATAAAAGGTGATGTGATAAAAGTACACAAAGTAACAAATGGTATGGAAGAGAGTAATAGGGAGCTTTTAGGACAAAAACAAAGGGATGTTAAATATTTCAAAATGGCACTTTCATACAACATGCACATAGACTGTGGAATTCATTGCCACAGAACAGAGAGGCAAGAATTTATCCAGACTCAATGAGGGACTGCACACTTTAATAGGTAATACATATATCTAGAGTTGCAATAGTCAGAGCTAATAATAAAGTTTTAGAAATAATTTTAAAACTTGATAGCTGATAATTGAAGAGATGCATAAAGACAAGAACGTCCTGGGGGCAAACTCTGCTGCGAGAATTCCTTTATCTTTTTCTTAAGCGACACACATTAGAGGCAGCACAGTCGACTAGGTCAACACGTCTAACAGCTATCACTTGTCTCCATCTGCTCTCATGCTGAAACAGTTAATTTGATATTACTATGAAAGTGCCACTTTGGGGGAAAAAGTGCTAGATAGAGCTGTTTTTCAAATGTTTCCATGGAAGAAAGGAAGAAGAGCCCAACGGCTGAGTGAAGAATTGTTCAGTTCACTAAGAGGTGAGAGATGACCTCTCTAGGCTTTTTACCTTGCTGATCCCCACTACCTGGGACATTTTGGAGCTCCTGTTTGAAAACATTTCTGTAAACTGGGATGAAAATGAGGTTTATGCCTGGTTTGTGTAGTGGGGCTAGGGAAAGCCAAAGTTCACTTTTTGATTGAAATTTTTTTTTAATCAATGTGATTATCTGAGTAGGATTTTGCTCCTAGGTGAGGGAGGGCAAAGGGGACAACTAGACAATGATGTTTAAAAAAATAACTTACTAAAAAGTGTCTGCTTCAGCATGAGTCTCAGAACAACACAAAAACAGGGACAGAAATATTTGCACATAAAATATAATTAACTTGTTTATATCAACTGGTTTGGATTATTTTTCCCTATTAAATTGGGCAGCAAGGGGAGCAGAGGTAAGTGCCACTTTTTCTATTCTACTTGCCCCATGTTCATGTCCATGGTATCCAAGCAACTTCCAGTAGTATATGAAAGTGGATAATTAGCATGTCACACGAGACATTTCTCCCTCTTCCCAGTAAGACAAATTTTTGTTGTTGTTGTTTTCCAATATTGTACCACAGGTCTCTGTTAGTAAAAGCAAGTTAGGAGAAACATGTCTTAGAAGATGATCCAAAAATCCTGAAAAAAACTACTTCAGCATCTCCTGCTTCTGTACTTCATCCTTATCTGTTTCAACTCTAAGTGAACTTTGTGTGCGCTCTAGACCTCTCCCCTATCAAAATGAACCCAAGGTGCCAGCAATAGTCCTCATCTCAGAACTTTAAAACATCTTCTCTATCCCCCAAATGGGATCAAACACTCTGAAGAAGCAAGATCCTGGCTTTCATATGCTGAACTATTCTATCCACCTACAAGAGTCAGCCAGCCGAAATCCAGTTTTCAAACTCATGCACTAAACCTACATTTCATATTGCTCATCTGTATAAATACAACGATACTAAAGACTACTGAAAGTATTTTTTAGAAGTATGTTACTTTCCTGAAAATGCTACTGAGAACGGTGGAGAAGGAGTAGGAAAGAGGAAGAGAAAGAAGAGACCAAATTGTGATTAAGCCTTCCAGTTTTTCTAAACAAGTCTGGAGGGTCCCAAATTAGTTGCAAAATAAGCACTTAAACAGTAGTCTATTCCAAGCTCAGGCACTGGTCTACATGGGAGATTACACAAGTCACTTCTCTCTTGTACTTTCGTATTCCAGCCAATAAAGAGGTGTTAATGATGCTCACCCACCTTTGTAAAATCCTCAAGTGAAATGCTGTAAAATATTATAATCCCCCCCGCCAAATTAGTCGCATTATTAGATTACTTTTAAAAACCTAAAGAGCTCCAAGGGGGTGCAGTTTTTGTTCACCTTATGTTGCTGGTGCCTATTCTTCTGTTTCCATCATCTCCTCTCTAATTTAGAGACCTAATAGGTGGGGCTAGGGGCACTGCCAATGTATCTTACACTGTTTTATGACTCTGAAAAAAAGAAACAACCCAACTGCCAGTAAGCTGAAGAGAAAAGTCTGCGGAGGATTTCAGAGATTTACCATGCCCCTAAATGCAGGTGGCTTTTTTTTCCACTCCCTTACACACCTGACAGTTTCCACTGCTTGCTGAAGATGAGAAAAAAAAATTCTGACCCTGCACAAGCAATTGGATTGCTGAAACTATTGATTTTAGTCATTCTTATTTTATATTCCCTATTCTTTTTTGTTGTTATTTTTTCAGGTGTCTTGTGTTATAGGGCACTTGTCCACATTACACCTCTCCTATTACCATGTTGTACTTACCCTGTGCCCAAGTGACAAAAATTGCCATTAAGATAGGTAAATAAAATCAGCTGGATACACAGATGTTATCGTTTCAGATTTTTTTTATCATGGTAATTTAAAACTCCTCCGACATGTTATATTTTTAGCTCCTGAATTTCTTCCATGGGTTTGTTTGTTTTTGTTGTTTTAAATTTTTAACAAGGATCAGATTTATGCCTGAAAATGTGATTTTACCTGCTTTGCAACTATTACACCACCAGGTACTGCTTGGGTTCACTGGGTAATCCATGGTAATGCATTGAATTTCTATTGCAATACTTCAACAAGACTCCAGGGGCTAATCTTGCGAATTTTTATTGGTGATTTAGTTCAAGGTTCAGATTAATGAAAAATACAACTTTTTTGGATTCAAAAAAAAAAATTCCTCCCTGTGTTCACTTGCACTTTGTGGCAAAGATCAAATTGTTATGGGTCAGGCAGTTCAAGACTCAGGTTAATTAAAATTACTTTTTGTTGGACTGGGTTTTTGGTTTGGCAGAGCTGGGGGCAGGTCAGGAGTGAGGGGGACCAGCAGGGCTCGGAGGGTAGGGGTAACCCAGGTGGTACTCAGATGAGGTACCCGCTCTCCAATTGAAGGGCAAGCTTTGGGGGTAGAGGACAGGAGGGGGAACAAGTATTGAAGGGATCTGGTTGTAGGTTGGGGGATGTGACTTCAAGTGATGATGATCTGCCAATGCAGTAGTTAAAAGATTGACATGCAAATAGACTAAGTGATAAGAAAATTCCTCTCATTGAGCCTGGGCTGTTTCTTTCTTCACTTCAACCCATACCATGTCCCTGCTGTGTGGAGGGTCAGGGGGGTTAGCTCATGCTGGCCACCGTATGGTGATCGTGGCGGGAGGGGGAGTTGGAGTAGGCTGATCACCACCCCCTCAACCCCACTTTGGGAGAAGCTGTCCTGGGCACAGGGATCTCTGGTAGCCAAGGAATCTTAATCAACCTCGATAAGAACTCTAGCCCACTCCCACACTCATTCTCAGCTTTGGAAAAAGTCCTGCTTTTTGACATGAGGATACAAATGACAGGAAACACAGGATTCTTTCTGTTTTAAATAAAGCTTCCTGTAGTAATGTTTCTATTCAGGCTTTAGCCTGAGTACATGATACCCAGATGCTAACACACAGGGAGGAAGGGGGGGGGTCAGGCAGCCAGACCCTTTGTGTACCCTTGTGTAGCACTAAGTGTACCCCACATCCAGCACCCAGTGCAACAAGCATTTAGAAAAAGCAGGGGGAAGAACTGCTTTGGGACTAAGCTTGGGCAGGGGGGGCAGCATCTTTGGAAGGCCTGCGGTACAGACCCCGATGCCAATCCAGACTTGTAAGGGGGAGGCAGGCAGGCTCACTCTTGCAGACCTTTGCATGTAAAGATTTCCCACCCTAACCAGCAGTGCCCTGTACAACAGACTCCCAGAAAAAAGTGAGAGGTTTTGCAAGAGAGGTGGGCAGTACTGCTTGTTGAACTCAAC
>NW_017728912.1:18773993-18778367 GCF_001723895.1 Crocodylus porosus
AAAAAGCAACCCAGCACGACCCAAGAAAATAAACCAACCAAAATATCAAATCTTGTCCTAAAACACCAGTAAAAGTAGTAAAACAGTAAAGTAGTACTGAAAGGGCAGGAGGGTAAAATTGTTCTGATGTGCCCCCTAGCACATTTTACTAGCTATAGCATAATGAGCCATTACATGGTAAATCACGTTCATGTTACCAAATTAGTCATCATAAACTAAGAAAGGAAAATTCAACCAGGAACATTTTTAGTGCATAAATGCTGATTACATAGACAAGCGCCCATATTTACACTGTAAATCACTCTAAATTCCTGTAGGCAAGGAAGTTCAGATATCCTCATTATATGCATGTCCTATGCCTAGTGCAGCAAGACCAGGGCTTCCAGAAACTAGTGGCATATGAATTAAGAAGAAAGTACAAGGCTTTATCTACTCTGGGGATTTTTCCTGGTTTCAGCCATTAGTGGCCAACCAGAAGTGCAGCTACAGTGGTGCAGATCCCAAATAGAAATCAGGTGCAATTCACTACTTGCCCCAATAACACTTAACTTCACTTGATAATATCTGAACTTTATCTTTGCCTGTGCCAAATAGGGATGTGCATAAACAGAGCTATATCATAGACTGTAATCAGGGCAAGTCCAGAGTATAAAGAAGTCCTAGTTTATATCAGCAAATCAACCATGCATAAAGACAGGAAACAAAGGATATTGTTAATGATTTTATTGAATAGTCTACTGTTTATTTTGGGGGGCACTACTGAAGAACTTGGTCATTTATTTCTTTATTTCAAATATGGCTCATCAGTATCTTATTTCAGTATTTTTCTTTTCACTGTCTTAAAGCTCATTCCCAGCTATAAATGCAGATAAATTAGTTCTTTCACAGCTCTTATAAAATGACTGCGTTTCTGTAAGGGTTTTAGGCTAACATATGGTATAAACTGCAGCCAGCTCCCCCAATATGTAGTCATCCTCTTTTGTACTTGTCTGCCACTCCTTTGTTGTTAAAGAAAATTCTAAAAGAGAAAGTAAGTATTGGGAGGTTTGCCTGATGAACCTCATTGCAGCCACATTATGGCTTCCTGCCTCTTCATGGGGCTCCACCAACCCCTATACCCTTCCCTTACCATGTCAGATGTTCAAAGGTACCAATACTTCATCACAGTATCTGCTTAAAGTGTTCACTCTACTTCAATATATATCCCTGAGGGCAGGGGGGATATATAAGCTTTTAATGACACCCACTGACTACATCACCTCCCATCTTCATACTAGTTGTATGTTTTGTAGACTCTAACAGATTCCCCAGTGCTGGTCAGGTCTTATTCCCCACCCCCCTGTTCTCCCCCCCTGCCCTCAGAGATATACATTCCCTCTCAGTTCATGGCTCTCAGCTTTAACCAGTATCCAATTAAATGTCCAAGTCACAGCTGCTCATCATTAGCTCATCAACAAAACAATCAGTGAACCTGAGCCTGCCTTACACAATCACTTGGATACTCTCTGTTGACGGAAACTGCCCCCCACCATAAGCTGGTGTCTCGAAGGTTCCCTCTTCTCCACCTCCCACAGGCAAAACTGAGAAGTGTTCACTCACCAGTCAGGCTTCCTGTGCACCCTCCTGTAATGCTCCCCTGCTGGCTTGCAGCTTGAAGCAAACTTCTCTATCTTCTTCCCTCTCAATCAGTCTCTGTTAACTCCTCGGATAGGAGTCTGGTAAATCACCACACCTCTGCATGGCGAACACAAGCACCTGCTCCAGGGCACCTAACCTGTCTAAGACCCCTGGGCTTTTAACTTTGGGTCAGTGGCCCAGGCCAGTCAAGGTAGCTTCATCTCTGCGCTGGCTCCTGACACAGATCTCAGCATGAATTAAAAAGACTGAACTTCTTTATTGTTTTCTTTTCCCCCATCCATACAGGTTGGGCTCTCCCTTGGCAGCAGTCCTTCTGCTCTA
This sequence comes from Crocodylus porosus, assembly GCF_001723895.1. Classification (NCBI taxonomy): domain Eukaryota; kingdom Metazoa; phylum Chordata; order Crocodylia; family Crocodylidae; genus Crocodylus; species Crocodylus porosus. The sequence goes on from NW_017728912.1 coordinate 18,775,953, forward strand.
TCCTGTTGTGACAGGTTTCACAAATGCCCCATCACAGTTTCCTTTTCAGCAGCATATCCCAAAGTATGGGTGCATGCTTCTTGGCTGGAGGGAAACGGCCATCAGAACAGGCATAGATAGACAAGCTCTCAGCTTTCTTATTGTGACTTTTTAAAGCCATTTCTTTACTATGGGGGGGAGGGGAGGAGAGGAAAACCCTTCAAAATGTAAAGCATTTGTACTCAATGCAAGAACTTCTGCTTGAGTTTACAGAGGGTCTGAAGCAACAAATTTGAGAACTGAATGGTCCCATTCAACGTGTAGAAACCGGAATGAAAAAGAAGTTACTCTAAATAAATATCAATGTAGCAGGCTGGGAGTCCTAGGGTTGCCATGCTGCCCCTAGGTCCCCTCTCTGTACCATGCCAAGCATGCTCCAAGCATCCTCAGAATCTCGCCCACCACATCTTTGATCTTCTAAATCATAGGGAGGCTGCCCTTTGTCCTCATGGCTATGGTTCCTGCGGTATACCAGACCAGTGTTTGGTACTGGGTGTCAGGTACACCCCTGCCTCATCGGCTATGCATGGCTCCAGCCACCCCTTTACCACGCCCCAAGCCTCGCTGATGGACCAGACGTTCACCTGTCTCTCTTGCCCCCTGGCTCTCTGGGACCTTCTGGCGGCTTGCTGCCTCACTGGGCCTTCTGGTGGCCCGCACTCTGGGCTGGGGCTCCCACACGGTGGCTCCCCTATGAGGCCTCCTCCATTCCCTTATAGCCTCACCCAGTCCCTCCAACAAACACAAAACACAAGCCTCTGTGTCATAACTTAACTCCAGGCCTCACAGCTAAAACATCCTCTGAGCCACACCACAATGCTCCCTCTCTCACCTGCATCACCAGCTGCACCCACACTCAGACTTTTCCCTTTCTTCACTCTGGACAAAGCTCTTTCTCTTTTGGTCCCAGGCAGGGTCCCTCCCTGGCCTCTGCCTGTGGTTTATATAAGAGCCAGGCCCTGCCCATTTCCTGTCAGCTGACCACACAGGTGTTGGCTACTTGCTTCCCCTGGTTGCCCCAGCAACTGGCAGCTGGGTGGCCATTCCTACTCTTCAAGTAGCAAGCACCTTAGTGCCCTGCTACAATCAATACTAAGTTTTATTGCTAACCAAAATAGGGTAAAAGTTGCCTGAAGCAAATACATAATTTACAATTTTCGGAGACTAAGCCACTTGGGCTCTTATGAAAAATTTTACCCAGCATGGAAAAAAATTAGATCATACTCTGGTATCAGAATCTCCAAAGCATGTGGGAGAGGACAGCACAAAAGAAGTGAAGGACACGTAAGATCTAGCATGAGACATTGTGGCACTGGGAGGGAGGAGTGTTTAGTTTAATTTTCCAGGAGAGATTCAGGTTTTTAAAATATGGAAAGCACAAACTTACCAAAAAAATTATAAAATAGAAACAAAGACCTTCCCCAGGCAAGAGAATCCTGTTCTATCACTGTACCTTATATAGGCATATTCTATGGTAATCTTCTAAAACTTTAATGTAACATCTTTTAAAAACCTAGGATGTAATCTGGGTTTTTTATCTAAGATGATCCATGTGAAAAAGTGATGGCTAATACCATTAATTTTGATACCCATGAAATACTTCAGCTGAAAGAACTGAAGAAAGATTTTACTCGAGCTAAGCAATGGGGCTTTTGCTGAGTAATATGAAATTATGCAAATAATAGACTTTAAGAAGAACAGAGGACCTTTCCTCTATTAAATACATGCAAGTTTGAAATAAAGGTCAGTCAGTGGTTTGATAGGCTTCACTGCAAATACTTAAGAACATGAAAGAGTATAAAAGGCCCTAGCAGAAGTCACCAGTGACTGTCGAGCAAAGATAGAATTCTGTTGCTTACCAGAAATTAGATTTAAAATGCTTCTTTGCTGATTATAGATAAATGGCAAGAGGGTGAAGGGGTAAGGTAGGGGTAGGTAAGGCAGGAAATAGCGTGCATACGTGTCTTAGCAAACAGACCTTTCTGCTTTGTAATTATTATTTTTGTGATACATTATTAGAATGGTAAGACACTGGGAAGCTAGGTTGAACTAACATACTTCCTCTTTCAGGAAAGTGCTGGGTTTTTTTGTTTGATCATCCCCCACCATGTTTGCTGATCATGTCCTAATGTGTCAGTTGACAACATCAGCTATTTGTTAACAAACTTTTTTTTTCTGCTGTAGTGACAGCTAGATTGATGATCATTTTCAAAGCTAATCTATGTATTGTTCACTGTGGAGCATTGAGTCTATAAGAAATCTGATGTTAACTTTTGTTTTAAGATACAAAATAATACTGTTGGAGCAAAATTTTAAGTATAGGTGCTGCCAATGCATGAACTCAGTTTGATTGAGAGTGGAAAATTCCATGCAGGG
>NW_017728912.1:18779117-18788395 GCF_001723895.1 Crocodylus porosus
AAACTGTAACTGAAGACATCGTTCTCCTACGCACCTAAGCGTAAGTCAAATAAATTCACAACTTGTTTAAGAAACCGCTACGCTTCCCGTGCCTCAGTTCTCCATAGCCAATAGAATCCGGCCTGTTACCGTGTCTAATTGCCACCCCGGCCCACCGTGACTCTGGGGTTTGGTTCCCCACCCCGGGACAAATACATTATACCAAAAAGCTGAAATGTGCTTTTTCTGAATACTGTATCTCAGAAACTATTTGGACGATTGTCTGTGTCTACCCAAAACACTTCCAAAAGAGTTCCTTTCTACTCTTATGCTAAACACTAGAACACCAGACATTGCAGAATCATTTATAGATAGGGGTTAGAATATAACAAGTCATTAAGCCTTACAATTACCATGACTTCATTGTATAAAATGGAGATAGCATTTTCCCATGTTCCCAAGTACTGTTACCAGTAGTTAGACAAAGTAGACATGTTATTTTCATCAACACAATACACTGCCACACAACCCCTATTTGTGTTGGTTCCAGATCCTAAAGAAATCTTCAAATTACTGGCTATATGTAATGAGCTCCCTAATGAACCCTATTTAGAATGGTAGGATTTTATTAAAAATACAAGTTCCTTACTATTTTTTGAGGGTTGTGTAAAGCATATATGCTTATGTAAGCCAAGTCTGTCAGGCAGGGAATACATTATTATTAACATCTTTATTTGTAATGCATCTGTTCAAGCCACATAGTCCGATTAACGCTAAATCACATGCTCAGTTCCATTCAAACTACCTACATGCATAGCTTTCCAGAATCAGGGCCAAGTTACAAGGTTGTCCCTTGGAATCAAGCTCATATCAGTATTAAACTTTGATTGTTGTCCACCTGTAATGGGTAATGTGCAGCCCCTGCAGGATATGCTTGGTAATCTGGTGGTTGCATCAGAGGAGAAAGCGGACCTATTTAACAAATTCTTCGCCTATATTTGTCTCCCTGACCAAGAATCCAGATGGACTCGGGAGAAACACCGCTAGGCCTAAGGTGGGGAGGACTGTGTTAGAGAGCTTCTGGAGAGGCTGGATGTGTTCAAATCAGCAAGTCCAGATGCTCTCAACCTCAGGGTGCTGAGGGAATTGGCAGGGGTTATCATGGGGCCCCTGGCATGGCTTTACGAGCACTTGTGGTGCTCTGGCCAGGTGCCAGATGATTGGAAGAAAGCCAACATGGTCCCCATCTTTAAAAAAGAGAAGAGGGAGGACCTGGGCACCTATAGGCCCATTAGTCCTACTTCAATCCTGGGGAAGCTCTTTGAGAAGATTATCAAGCAGCACATCTGTGATGGGCCAGCAGCTGGGATGATGCTCACGGGCAACCAGCCTAGTTTCATTAGGGGCAGGTCCTGTCAGACCAACCTGATTGCCTTCTACGATCAGGTCACAAAAGCATTGGACACAGGTGTCACGGTGGATGTAGTCTTTCTGGACTTCAGCAAGGCTGTTGACACCGTCTCCCACCCCATTCTCATTAAAAAAACTAGGTGACTGTGGCATTGATGCCTACACAGTCAGATGGATTGCAAATTGGCTAAAGGGTGGTACCCAGAGGGTAGTGGTGGTCGGGTCTTTTTCGACCTGGAGGAAAGTGGACAATAGAGTCCCCCAGGGCTCAGCCTGGAGTCCCTCCTTTCAAGCAGTTGCAGAGCTTACTTCTTTTGCCTCTTCCTCTCCATCCCCTCCAACTCAGCATCAGCAAAAGGAGGAAACAGGAAGAACAGTAGCAGTACAGAACCTCAGGAGCTACATGACCAAAGGGGCTGCATGTTTCTGCCAGCCACTCCTCCCCTCCTTTCCCCTAATGGTGAATTCAGGGTAGAAGAGAGGACTTAGGGAGGAAGGAGAGGAAAACTGAAGATAAACAGAGACTCCAGCCAGAAGACATGCCACAGAGCTTCAAGCACATACACAGCTCCCAGCAGAAGCAAATTTTTACCTGTTTTGGGGACTTGTAAAAAATAAATAAATAAAAGTCCCCAGCTGCTGCTCCCATTGCATGGACCCAAAGAGGAGGACAGAGTCACATCACTGCATACTCTCTGGATTCATCTGTGGTCTTAACCTTTCCCAGTATCTTTCCTTCTGGAAATCTTCTCTATAACATTACTGAAAAATTAGCACCAAGGGTTTCCATGTACTTGACCCCACTTGTTGACACACAAGTACCAACACAGAAATACTTAATGAAGACAGTAGCAAGAAAGACAATAGCATTTCTGTCCCTCCCCCCACAATCAGTTTGTAATTAAAAAGGTGCTTTCATCATGGGAAGGGTAAGGTTAAATAAAGTTTCCTGAAGGACTCATTGACTAGCACTTTTTCCCCCCAGACTGAATGCATTTATTGTTCTTGAAAAGGCAGTAGACTAGAGGGACTGCAGGGGGGAATTTTCCTTATTTTTCATGGACAGTGAGAGATGTGAACTGACAAATTACCTGGCCTACAGATATTTGCATTCCTTGCCAGCCAATAGAAAGTAGGGGTGAAATAATGGCTTTCAACAGTTGCTAGAAGTGGGTAAATTGCTACAAGTAAAGTAAGAATTGATTCAGACTATCCCTAGCAACATGGAAGGCTTGTACCAAAACTTAATCCCCACCCCTTCTCCACCCGCCCCCGTTAATTTTCTAGAAATACTTTAATCAGCTACATAAACTTCTACAACTTCCTTATTTCAGAACTGCTGAAATATCACAGGCAAAGCTGTTCCTCTAGCCAAGCTAGATAGAGGACTAAGAGTGCTTTATGTGATTTCCAGCCCAATTTGGTCACTCAAGAGGTGCTACTAGTTCAGGCAGAAGTAGGACAAGCATCAGAATTTTGGATTGTTAATCTGAATTCATCCTCCAGAAGTCTGCCAATCTCTATCACTACTCACAGCCTCAGTAACTGCTTACTCATAGATAAGATGAAACAAATACTGGAAAAGGGAGAAGGCATTCTTCTAAGACTCTTATCTACTGCTTTGGTTTTTCCCTTAATTTAATTTTTTGTTATTAATTCTAGACACATAGCAGAAACTAAGAGGCCTTTGTAACACTGATAACCTGCAAGTGGACTAATCATAAAAATAAACATGGTTCTATGCAATTTAATTTTTGTGGATGCTTTAGGTATCCAAACATTTAACATGGCATACATAAAATTATTGCCCCTTTTATGTTATGACATATTTAGGAGTTCATTGCAAGAGAATCAAGATTTGGAGTCTTACTGTTTTCCATTAACGTTTACATTTGAAAAAAGTTGAGTGGTCTATATGAAATTCTGAATAATGTTATCTTTTGTAGAGTTGTAAATGTGAGGGAATCACTGCATACATTTCAAAACAGGTTTTCATCTTAAAATTGGATACAGGTAGAAAAGTTTACATCACAAAGAAGAGCAAGGAGGTCTAGATTCATTATACTTTCTATGCATATTCCCATCTGGGCGTGATTACATGCTTTCTCTAACCTGTTCTAATAAATCTTTGCTGTAACTTTTAATTTAGAGCATACCATTGAAATACAAGCTAATGGCCAAAACATGGCTGTCCTTCCATGGCTGTACAGATTGCCCTCACCTCGTTGTGCATCTCTGCAGAGGTCAGCTTCCATCTGTAACATCAGCACTAGCTACCTATTTGGGTTATATTTAGGAGCTATAAAAAAGACACATTGCCAACCTACCTCCTAACTTTTCTCAAAACAAATCTTCATAATCACCCATTTCAGCAAAAATTAAAACAAATAGAAGCCTGAGTCCATCAACATTTTGAGGCCACTTCACCCAAAGGTCTCAAGAAAGTGTCTTCTTCTCACCTCAACCAGCAGCTTTCTGTTCACTTGCAACCTCAAGGATCTCCCCTCTCATCCCCGCTTTTCATTACAGTCTGTGGTTGCCAGCCCAAGATTTTCTTTTTACTGCCAATTAGCAAGCTTTTACTGACAGAAGAACTTTTTTGCTGTCAGTTAAAAAAAATACCTGGGTTGGCAGCTCTGTGTATGTACAGCTATGATTTTTACACACACCTCTCACTCACTCCATACCCTGAAACACCAATAGCACACTGCACAATGCTGCCCCCATCCCACCCCTGTCCCCAGGCCTTGCCCACGAGCCTCACTCCTCCTGTCCCAGCATGGACCCATGCACTGCTTCTCCACCCCAGCTACACTGCCCCTCTACCTGTATCTTCAAGGCAAGCAGCTGTTAGACATAGGAGATAGCCAAAGGGACTCAGCAGCAGCAGCTAGGGAGAGGGAAAGGTCTGTACAGGCTCCAGTAAGCCACAATACCTTGGCAGAACAGTGTGCAGGGTGTTGCACTCCTGCTTGGACACTAGGTGGTGCTGCTGTGCTCCATCTGTCCTTCAACACTGCTTTCAGCTTGGAGCTTAGAGCTCCCAGGGCTTTGTGTTTTTATGGAAGTCAAAATATTTATATGGATTTTTTTAAAGACAGGAGTTTTTAGGGTAGTTTGTTTTTTTGGTTTTGTTTTGTTTTCATTGTCCATAAAATTATGGACAGTTGGCAACCCTGCATCACACACATAAAGATGGCTGTCCTTGCTAATGCACTTACACAGACTTTCAAAAGTTGCACTGAAAGCAGAGATTGAAAATGGGGGTGGGAGGTGCGAGAGGATAATAAAGTTTGAACCCAATGTTGTTTTTCTAACATAGGCACCATTGCCTCTGCACTTCAGCTTGATGGCAAAACCATGGAAATATCTCCATGCAAATTAAAAAAATATATCAGCCCTAGACAGCGTTATTCAGTGAAAAATGTACTGATCCTCCTTCCATTTAAACCCAAGACTATAATTATAAGAAACTTCACTGAAGCCAAATCGGCTTGCCTGATTCTCAAGTCTCAGTATAATGTCTCATCTAAATTCTGCTGTCATGATTGAGCTTAATGGGAGCCCACACCGGTACATGGAATTTTATACATTTTCAAACAATTTTGGTTACAACTTTGAAACATTAATGACATAACGTTTTATGGCATTAACATTTAAACTTCTGCAATGAAATAAAACCATTTTTCTACAAATGCAGAGCCAAGGACTTTTCAGCTCTTTCTGAGAAAAGTCTGGGTTCTTGAGAGCAGCCCAAGGGCATTACGCACCTCAGGCCTTAAGCTTAGTGTCAATTAATTATTTGTAAGGTAACAGAAACTTTTATTTCACTAAATAAATTTTCCCTGTTTACTTGTTCCTCACCAATACACACATGAATCGGCACTTGCTTAGATCTACATACCAATATTTATATATAAATCCACAGTAGTCTATTTTCAGATATTTAAATCAATTCTCTGTGTGCCCACTTAGGTTGCAGAATATTAAAATGAATCCTTGACTGCCCTGTTGAAATGGAATGACAACATTTTATGGAGATCTTTAGTCAATATAAAAATGGGTTCAGAAATGTGTTTGGCAAACAATATTGCTTTTGTAGATCACACTGCTTCAGAAGCATGACTTCTCTGAGGAAACACTAGATCTTGTAACAGAAATATCTTTAAATCTTTTAGATAGCCAGTCCACAGGGAAAGGTTTAAGAAAGGATCAAAGCTTGTCCTTTCAGCTTGAATTATTCCATTACAGCTGAATGTGACATAATTACAAAAGATGCTGGATGTGGAATCTCATCAGGATTATCTGACACTCATCTTTGTTGAAAAAGTCTCCCCAGCTGTTGCTCTGATAGCACAAATGTGACAAGAGTGCAGAGCACAAAAGTGCTTGTAAGTGACCATTGCTTTGGCACTAGCTTAAGTTCCCTAGGCCACTTTGTGACTTTGCAGTTACCACAAATATCAATGCTGCTTGAGACAGAGTTACAGAAGGGAGGGGGAAAGGAAATGCCAAATGCAGTTTTGCCTTCTGTATTTGTTGCTTAACAAGTCAGAGAGCTCAACTGTATTTTTTAAAACCAAACTTACATTATTAATTAGAAGCAGATACAAAACTATTTGTTCCCTTCCCCTCAATGTCAGCCTAATTTAGATCTGAGGCCTCTGCCACTAACACAGTCAGTTCTGTTGGCTAGGTTCATTCTCATTAGGACAGATGAGGAAGAAAATGGTTTGTTATAATATTTAAGATGAAATAAGTGGTCTAGGTACAAATTTCTTATGGCATTTAGTAAATTCTAGCAATTGGTATATCTAACTTAAAATGATAGGAGTTGTCTTTTTTGCTATTGTATTATAATTTAGCAAGTCTTTTTTTCTACTTAGACAAACGGAGCTCAATTGTAAAATATAACATCAAACATAAAATGTTGAATAATTATCCATTCTGGAGGATTTGGTAGCTGTAAAAATACTTTGCTTCCCTTCCTTGTCATGGATTACATTTTCTTCATACATTATTAATGAAGTTAAACTACTAGTAACATGCCAAATGTGCTGCATAGGAGATTTGTGCCTAATCCAGCACAAAACAGGCCCAGTCACATAATGATAGAAAAAAAGAACAAATGTCAACAGTTTCACACTGGGACTAGATTAAGCAGACCATACTTACTGATTTCTTACACAGGGATTATCTCACTTTTAGTGCTATGAGAAGACAGGCCACACTTCGCCTATATTATTAACACAGAACTGCACCTGAAAAAAAATGACACCAGAGTCCTAGAATCTCCCTCCAGACCCATGCCCATAACACTGACCTTTATTAAATATTATGCTCAGTCATTTGAGTAAGTCTACAGAAATATCTAAAAATAACACAAAAAGGTACTAGTCCCCAACAACCCAATTCATCAACCTATTGATTTTAATGGGATTTGGATCCAGTTCTAAAGACCAAATATGATTCTCAGGGCAGTTAAACTCCAACTAGCTCATAATAACTAGTAATTACTATTTACCCAGTTAGCTCTGGGAAGCTTTCCATGGTTTAGGGCCCACTCTGGCCAACAGTTGACAAGAGAAGTGCCTGATTACTTAAGGAGCCACCAACAGTCAATAGAACTACAGCTTCTATTAAGTGTTTACAAGAATATGAACTTAGGTGGTAGACAGTTTTGTCTCAAGTAATACTGGTGTTTAAACATATTAAGGATTTTTTTTAAACCTTCTTTTTTCTCAAACATGTGCTTATCTGCCAGAGGAATTCTTGAGAACATGCTTATATTTTCTCCCGTTTCAGAGATGTGCTTAAATTATATACTGCTGTGGCACCAGAATTGGTAGATGAAAGGTTATCCATTTCAAAATGCATTTTTTAACTAGTCCTTGTTTAAGAAAACCCTTAAAAACATGGTTCAACTCTGCAAATCTTACATTTGCAAAATAAGCACGATTATACCTACATAGTCACTTAAAAAAGGTCCAGTCAGCAAGGACTTTCACAGACCACACACAAAAAACACAGGTATTCCTTTTTGAACATACAGAAGAGTAGTCACATTAAAAAAGATTAAAAATAGGCAGCATGCTGCATTTTGATTAGACAGAAAAATGTATATAAACACAGATGAAGCATTTCCCCAAAAGATTTCCTTAACATCTAGCATGTCTTTATTCAAAACTGACTTAAGCAAAAGTAATATTCTACATTTTATACCATCTTCATAAAAATCATTGTTTATTTACTCTTTTATGACTAAGTTATTATGTGTTACGCAAAACTAGTTTAAACGTTTTAAGAACGGTTTTTAATGTTCATGCCCAGCAACTAATTTAACCATAGTAAATCCAAATTAAACTGAATTCAGCAAATGCCTAAATTCAGCAAATTGGATTTAGAAGCACAGTCTCTGCTTACCAAATACTAAAGTAGAGTCTGAGACAGAAAATAGTAATTATATTTAACTCCATAATGCAGTAGATACCAAAACACGTATGTTTACTTCAGCCCAGTGGGAGGCAACATAGAATAAATTATGTTGATAAGACTTATCCATTGGACCAAGCAAATCTGTTTCAATTAATCACCCTATTTGTTTGCCTACACAAGGTATCTCTATCCCCACACTTCCTTCAGTCTTAAGCAATAAAAGGTCTTTAACTAATATCTTATGCTCAATAAACTATACCACCAATAAGGCACCAATGAAGTATAGCTGTACCTATACTTGTTTTTTTGCTGGCACAGCTACACCTGTCAAAGATCATACCCGCTCAGATCCCCTGTTGAACATAGTGTTGAACAGGCTGTTATGAGCTTAGACTGTTACATCTTTCATTGCAGGGACTGTTTTCTCAATGTTTCTGCAGTATTCAGCATCATGGGGCTCCAGTCCCTACAGTGTTTTTTGGCCACTACTGTAATATTAATATTTGGTAATAAATCAGACAGCTAGGAGAAGTATTAAATCCTTTTTTCAAGGACTTTAGCACATTGGGAAGGAAATGGCCCTGAGCAGTGCATATCTGTTTGTTTACAAGACAGGAACAGCAAGGATGAAAGCTTGTCAAATTTGCTGTACTACCCCCAAGCTAGAGGGAAGACAGAGTCAAATATAATAGACTCATCTCCCACCTCATTTATTTCTCTCTCAAGCTTTTCTATATCAGCTCTCAACCACCCAAAGGCAGGACTCCCACAGCACAAGCCCTAGTGAAACCAAGGCTCTTGTAGGCACAGATGTTTTCTGAATCATGTCATATAGACCTTTTCTAAGAAAGATGTGGCAACCTGGGGGCCAAATGTTAGTCAGTTTACAATAGTGCTCAAACCTCTTTCCTTTCCTTTTCCATACCCTTGCGACAAGGTATTTTTAGTAGAATAGGCAGATTTGTTGAGATCTATCTGCTATGACCTGGAACTTGAGGGCACTGGGCTATCACCCATACACTTTAGTGCCTGCATCACCCCAACCTCCTTCAAGCCACTGATAGTGGTTGATGTTTTCTAAAACTAAACATGATAGTGTAAGAAAAATAGGTTAGAAGAGGTAGAACCTCTAACTCTAACAATAAGATGGCCAGTTTCTGGAAGTATGAGCCAAGTTGCATCTCACACACTGAGTGCTCACAGCTTCCAAGTTACTGGGCTTGTAAAAGTTCAGCACCTGTCAACATTTTTGGCCTCTTGTTAGCAATTGTGGGGTGTGTATAATGCAGGCTAAGTTGTTGACAGCTCATCCACATTGTTAATATAACTCCAAATATCAAAGAGCACCCACTCTGGTAGAGCAATAGTAACCAAATTACATCAAAATCACCAGGCTGTTTATACCTGTAAAAAAACCCACACAGTCAAATGGGTCACCAACTGGCTGGAGGGCC
>NW_017728912.1:18789090-18792838 GCF_001723895.1 Crocodylus porosus
GTGGTGCAGGCTCCTATCCCGGGGGTTTTTAAGAGGAGGTTAGATGAACATCTTGCTGGGGTCGTTTGACCCCAGTACTCTTTCCTGCCACGGCAGGGGGTCGGACTAGATGATCTGCTCAGGTCCCTTCCGACCCTAGAAACTATGAAACTATGAAAACAGGCTACGCACTAGTGCCGGTGCAAAGCCACAAGGCCAGGAGATTCTGCCTCAGAAACTTGATGTTTGTACCACTGATATGTTTCCAGCCCGTTCAGTGGACCAGTGAGGGATGAAGATAATGGTGGCAAGATGAACCTCCACACTCCCTCCCTATCTCTCCCCATTTCTGAAGGACAAATTGTTCCTCAGGGGACAAGGATCAGTGTAAAGCAAAAAGGATTACAAGGAATCCCCTGAATACAAGGAACACAATTATCCATGATCCATTCTACAGGAAGATTCAATTGGGAGAAGACAACTTTCCCAAAGACAAGCTAAACTTCAAACTAACTGGCTGGGAAAAGGCCCAGAAATCTTGCGGAAAGGAATAGATTGATTTACACTGTCAGGAATATTTCTATAAAAGCTGTGGACATGATGAAATGACTCTGGGAAGTGATAGTAGGAACAGGAAAATTTGGAACAGAAGGATATGCATCTGGTAAATACCGCTTTACTCTACGAGGTGCAATAAATTAACAATAAGTGAATGTTTTACAAATGTGATGTTAGTATTCAGTAAGAGATATTTTTCCATTAGAAAACCTTGATACTTAAAATGGATTCAAAGGGACTAATAAATTGGTCCAGTCGGTGTTAATCAATAGTGTGAATGAATAACCAATGAAAAACAGTCACTAGTATGCCAAAGGGGAAATCATCCAAGAATGAAATCAGTGTAATAACACAAGTGCATTGTATCCCTCAACAAATACATGTAAAACATATTAGATAGGTATCAATTCCCATCACAGAAGTGTGCGCTCTTTCCACCACATTAAAATCCCTAATTTTACAAGGGTTAATGTATTTTTCTAATTTTAAGACCTAAAATGCTGAATTCAAGATGTGTGCACAATCTGCTTATGTGACATTCCTATTTAACGTGTACTGGATATTTTGTTTAAAAAACAAAACAAACCACAAAAAAACCCACACCCACCCCATAAATTTTAATTACTATAGTAGACAGCTTTTTAGCAGAGCTTCAAACTGAGGAGGAAAATCCCCATAGATTTGCATGAAAAAAGCTGGTGCCCCTTCCCCTTTCCTCATTGAACTTACAATGACAGATTGTCAGGATAGGCAAAGCTTATCCAGTTTTAATGTATGAGGAATACAGTTTGAGAAACTCAGTGCACTTTTACAAAGCTATAATGTATTTTTACCTAAGCTGTAAAGACTACATAAATATTGGCTGTCTTATCTCTTGCAAAGCTCCTGATGTCTTCTAAGAGTTTGGCCTGCTGGTGTTTGCTACTCTATGCTCTCTACAAGGGCTACATTTCTATTAAGTTCATGACTTTGTTTTTACTGCCTATTTTGGACCCCTAGGGGAAAAAAGGTTTGTGCCATGTTTAGGTTTCTATCCTTGAAATGAGATTAAACTCTAAATTTGAAATGATGGGACACTAGCTGTATACTCACCTGGAAGTCCATGAAAGGGCTCCCATTGACTTCAGAGGGAATTGGATCAGACCCTTACTTTTTTTAAGAGTATACAGGGAACAAATATGTGAATGTCTATAAAATGGAGCTACCTTTGTCTCTTTCTCTTCATTCATTTGATCACCCACCCACTAGATCATTTTCCTACCTTACTTGCAATATTCTATCAGGTGACTTTCATGCCGACAGATTGTCATTCAACATAGATTTTTTTGGTGTGTGTATATAGGACTACAAGTGTGTATGTTGTCCCAAATTATCTAAAAATCAGTGGATTTCTGCATGCATTTTTACCAGTTCAGTTTGCATACTATTTTCAAGTCCTCACAGATCTCCTCCATAAAATTTCGATAGCTAATTTTGTTTTCACCCCCAGTCCATGAAGTCTTCTCCTTGCAGGTCTGAGAACTCAAAATTAAATATAGAAATACTATGGTAGCCACTGGTTTCAAAACTGGTGTAACTCTAGAAAACGTCTTCCAAAAAAGTGAATCTAGCATACAGCATGGAGCCAGGAAGTTTCAAAATCTAGTCCCTGCCTTTGCCTCAATTAGCTTTTATAATTCTTCATGCTAATATGGCATTTTACAGATATTATAGAACAGTAATTCTCATGACAGTTTGCCTCCCTGGGGCTCAGTTTCCCAAACGTTTTGTCTAGGATCACTTAGCAAATTACTATAAAAAATGCAATTAGAACCCAGGTTTTCTGGCTCAGTGTCTAATCCTCCCAATGGTTCTTAAGCAAGTTCTTTAACCTGTTCTTAGGGTGTGTTTTGTTTTAAATCCGGAGCTTTACAAGTCTTAAGAAGCCCATAAGCAATAGGCAGTAAGTTTGTAATAACAGCCATCTTCAGAAACCAAGGCTTATTGCAAAGCAAGCCACTTATCTGGGGCTAACAGGACCTCATGGATCCAGCATTCATCAAGGGATACATATTCTGTTATGTGGTTCAGAGACTGATTTGCCAAGCATGCCAGTCATTTAATTTAGGAAGCTAAACTAAGAGAACAAAAATTACCCCATGTTTAATACAGAAAAAAATCATTCTGTTTGGGGGAAATTTTCATGGTTTTTTGGCAGGTTTGACAATATTTTTTTCAAGAAAAAAAGTTGACTACCAATAGTTTTTTCAGTTGTTTCAAATATAGTTTTGATGAAAGATTTTCTTTGGATTTTTGTGAGATCTGTACAATTTGTGCCCTTTTGAAAAATCGCCATTTGGGAACTCAAAAATATGCAAATTTAAGAAGAGTTACTAAGAATTTGTCTTCACTAATTATGAGGTTATTGGACAATTGTTGCCATGTTCTCCTCCTCCTAGTTTAATACACTAAAGACCATTTGTTAAGGCGAATCTAAAGAATAGGTACAAGTTATCCAACACTAACTAGTTCTTTACTGTCACATAATTTACATGCATTTGGCTGGATCTTCTTTCTAATGTGATATTCTAAATATGTCCCATATCTTGGGCAATTTCTTTTAAAAGGAAACGTGTTCCACAGAACCCCTTTGTGTCAGGTAGGTGAGATACTCTCTCTACACTCAGGAAGGAAAGAAAGGGAAAGTGAAATGCAAAAGTGAGCCAAGGATCATTATACTACATGCCTCAGCTAGCTTCATAAACTAATTTCTATAAACTTTATCCTTCTTCATCCCAGCCACTCCTTACTGGATATTAGGCACAATAGGCTGAGTGGGGGATAAAGTTAGATGGCAGACTCTTGGACATAGAGAACCTGGCCCTGACCCTAGGCTTCATTTGTTCAGAGATGGAGACTAAATTATACCATGTTTACTTCCTTCAGTTCAGGGTTTGTCACAGGCTCAATAGGTCTACAGGAAGCTGAGTGTGAGGTCAGTTGTCATTCTAGCAGCCAAGACTCACCAGAGCCTATACAAAACACTAGACATTCCTCCACCTGCTCATATGTCTCCAGCAATGAATGGGATCTGCATAGACAGTGCAAGAGTAATACGGGTGGTCTTATATCAACCACTGATTCCCTCAGGAAGGCAGAGTCCTCAACTACTCCATTACACCAAATATAGGCTATAGGCTATACAGGAGGGACAGGATAGGAAGGAAAGGTG
>NW_017728912.1:18792849-18802530 GCF_001723895.1 Crocodylus porosus
GATTTTTAAAAGGAAGTTAGATGAGCACCTTGCTGGGGTCATCTGACCCCGGTGCTCTTTCCTGCCAAGGCAGGGGGTCGGACTAGATGATCTTCCTAGGTCCCTTCCGACTCTAGCTACTATGAAACTATGAAACCAACATTGTAGCTACTTTGCACCACAGAAGCAGGGCAAAAGTAACCATAGGGGAACGTCAGTTCACTTGTTTCTGTCTTGCAAAGTGTTCTGAAGCACCTAAAATTATTAATGAAGCCCATGTCAAACAACAAAAGCATGGTATATTTTAATCAGTGACACATGTGACTCCAACTACACATGTGATCTATTGACAATCAATTGACTGAAATAATAATGGGCAGCAGGAATGTAAATCTGCTGGCCCTTCTACCAGTATGTTCTAAGCTTTTCAGTCAGTAGTTATATGTGGCAAGTGCAGGAGGATATGTCTGCTATTACGCAGACATTTGCTGCATTTGCTTCAAGCATTTAACCATTCAGACAAGCCCTTGCTAGACTGTGACAAGCTCATGAATATTCAGCAATAAGAGTGTGGTGCACTCATTTGGTAGGAGTTCAATGTGAGCTACTGGAGCCCAACCTTTTGAAAATCCTGAAATTTGTCCCAAACAGCTACTGATGTAGTATGGTTATAAATGCATGGTAATGCCAGAAAAGCCATCAAAATATTGCATGGGGCTTACAGAATTACGGTGGTTTGGTCTGGTTTTTTAGTAGGTCTGTACTTAAATTCTGGATTTGAAATGGTTATTTGCAGTCTAAGACGGCATCCACGCAAATCACAGACATTTGTTTCCCCAGGGACAAGAAACAACAGCACCCTTTGTTCCACTGCTACTTGTCCCCAGGGCACACCCATGCCACACGCCCTCCAGTGCACAGGCACTTGCCAGGTGGGGTAGGGGAGGCTGGGGCCAGTAATTGTGCTGACCCCAACAGCCTTAGCTGGGGTCCTGGGGGCCTCAGGGAGCTGCAGCCATGGTGCTCCTGCAGCTGGGAGCCTGGCCTGAAGCTGAACTATGGCTCTGGCAGGACAGGCTCCAGTTTTGGGCAGCATGAGGTGTTGCCATGTGTGCTGCCCCACTTTAGGGTGCCAGGTTTTTTGACCCCAGAATCTCACATGGTCAAACAAACCCCAGAAAACAAAAAATAATCCCACATTGCAAGGTAGCAGCATAGGGAATGCCTGCATGTACAGTGTGTGGCACCACATACCACACATCCAGACATTCAGGCACGTGCGGTTTGTGGTCCTGCAAATCTCTTTGCGGCACTGTAAACTGCATGCCTAGAATGTTAAGATGTGCTCCACACTGCAAATTTGCAGCGCAGGGGCAAAATTTGCTACTGGCAATTCCCAGTGGCAAAAAAAACCACAACAAAATGCTGAGGAAAAAAAAAACAGTATGATGCACACTATAACCATTTCCTGGAACAAACGAAGGCTCAGACCAGGGAGCTGCCTTGGCTGCCAGCCAAAGTGTCTCTAACCATTTCATTTGTGCCCCAACTGCTCCAACACACCAGAAGCTTGGAGGAGCAGGAAAAGGGCAGTTTACCCAAAACAGGACAATTTGTCTATCACCAAAGCACACATAAAGGGGCGTGCAGTATGGCACAAAGCAGCAGCACAAATTTGTGCCACTACTGTGTCACTCTAAGTGCACACTCCTGCACATTTCCCCCAGCCTTATCAAATCTGATCAATAACATTTTCCTTAAGATCACCACTAAAAAAAGGTGACAGTATATTTTAAGCTATAAATCAGACTTCACAACTGATCATGTGGCACAAAAAAAAAGGCTTTAAAACATATATGATTGACATTTCTATTTCTCCAATAACTTAACTCTCAGTATATTTTTTAATGTAGACTTGTAAGTGTTGTGCATTTACAACTGTTTAAAAATTGGAGCTTCACAAATGGGTCAAGAACATATTCACTCGAAAAGATACTTTCAGACTTTATAGCATAGTACTTTTTTTTACTAAACAAACATGGCAGCATACAAATATTGTATGAACAAAAACACACTGATCATTTTGCTTAATAATTATCATAGTTTGACAATAGTGTCAGGTCTCAAATTAACATGACAGTTACAAATTGGTATTTGAACCGGACCAATATTCTCCTGGCTGCTCACGTCACCACCTCATAATTTATATGGTAAGAATTACAGTGGAAAGTTAGGACAATTAGAAGCAACTGAAGTAGAAAAACAAGTGTATCCCAAAATCCCAGTCTCTGCTGGAGAGAGTAAAAGCAGACCAACCCCCATGTCTCCATGGAAAACCATTTCTGCTAAATATCCATCGAACCAAATATATTTATCCTCCCATACGGAGCATCCTAGAAAAACCTTCGGCCTGAAGAATTTCTAGATTTTTGCATTCTTGAAGGTACCCCTCAAAATCTGGAGGTTAAAAAGAGTAACACTTATTTTAAAATATTTTCTACAGCTGCTAAAATATGCATTATGTCTTGCAAAATGATTTTCTGCACTTATTTAGGTATGCCTAAATAGGTAAAAAGAAATCAGTTTGCATCATTCAGGAAATGAAACAAGAGTAAGGCAGTCTCAGGAGTACTTTGAGGACTGCTGGGCTCTAGCATACTTTATTACTTACTCATTACTGAAAAATAGTGACTAAATAACTTAGCCCATGAGCTAAAACATCTGTATTGCTCAACCAAAATCTTCTCAGGATTCATGGAAATTATATTACATAGAATAAATATGTAATTTGGCTGTGGCAACCCCACCTCCTATTTATTTATCCATCAAGTGGCAATTAACAACTTTGCAAAATTTAAATCCACAATATCTAACCTTATTAATCCAGATGCACTCTGAGATGTCCTTCATATCTATGTTACTAATAAATATAATAACCATATGACTAATCACCTGCATACATATCTTCTTGTACATACATGCTTCCAGTTGTAGATTTGATCTTGTTTCTACCTACCTGCAAAATAAGCCTTAGATGCAGGCTTTCTTGACATTATTTGTTAGCTTATAGAATAATCTGAACTGCAGTCTCCTCACCCTCTCTGTTTTTCTCCCAGAAACATCAAATTAGTCAGTACCTAAAATCTGCACTGCGCTAGATTAGGAAGAGATGGCTTTGCCGTTAAGAAACCAAACTAGGACTCAGAAATTTGGATTCAGTTCCTAGATCGTCCTTACATATACTTCTTATACAATTTTAGGCAACATAATTTAGGTTTTTTGCCTTTTTCTGTGCATTGGGGTGATGAAGCTTCATACTTCACAGAGATGTTAGGAAGATATTATCCGTTCATGAGACACTGAACCACTCAGTGGGTGCATCTACACATGCCCGTATGGTGCCATTGTTACAACTCCTTTAGGAAGTACTAAATGAGGGCGCAATAACAGCTGTCACTGCACCGTGCCAGCGAGGCACGGTCATTTTTAGCCACTACATAGCTGTAGTGATGTGTTAAAGCAAGAGAGAATGTTGCTACAGCACCACAGCTTGTGCCCGTCAATGCTACGTGACCACAGCACATTGCTACAGTGACAAAGTGTCTTGTGCACGGAGCAAAACAGAGTTGTAAATGGTCACATATACCACATGGTATGGTTTCTGTTTTATGATGATTTAGTGTAATTCTAACAGGGCTCCTACCCTCCAAAGATGCAAGAATAAGAAGCATTTACTCATTTAAACAGCCTTCAAGTGAGGTTGGGGTGAAATTTGAGCCCCAGCAGGAGCAGAAGTTTACCCCAAGTGTTTACTGGACTAGAGGTCTATCATCAGAAGACTTGGACAAAAAAAAAAAAAAAAAAATCATTCTAGGGGTGAGAGATAAAAAAAGTTATGCTGACAACATTTACTAGCTGGAGAAGAAGTTTAAATTTATTCATTTACAAAAAGGGCTAATTGTGTTCATAGACCACCAGAGGAAAAATATGCTACAGCTGTAACTTTAAAAAAAATATAGAGCAAAACAAAGAATTTATTAAATGGGCAGGTCTTCACTTTTCATAACTTGCTGCTATAAAACCACCAACAGTTGTCTCCTTTGGCAAGCAAAGCAGCAGCTAGACGGTCTTTTATCTGTACTAATTGTAGAGAAAAAGTTACCCGCCTTTTAAGATTCACTGATTTCCTCCCTTCTGTATACTCCCAAACTAACCTTTTACAAAACGGCAGATAATTCCTTCAGTCGTCACATACCTGCCTGCTGTGCTGCTGGAAGTTGTGATTTAACCATCCTTGTTACCATTTGCTCCCTAATTTGGCACATGATTAATTACTAACAAGAATGATGGCAATGCTGTCTCTTAAGTGGATTATGTTATCACTGCCATATTTTATACTGTTAAATTCATGTGTGGTTCAACTCACACTTCACTTAAGTATTCAGCTAATGAGAGTTTTCCCCCAAATATCCGACTTACTGTATCAGAGGCCTTTCCAAACCAGCTAAGACTACTATGACCCGATACTGAGAAAAACACCACTTTTAAGGTAAGTCATTGAATTCTTTCCCTCCCCTTTACAACTTCAAGAAATAACTGTTCAAAGTTGTAATGGTGAAGTGCACTGGCTCCACTTCCAGAGGTGCTTCTGAAAAAGATAAACAAAAGTCCTACTCTTCTGGAAATCCCTACAGTTAAAAAACACCTAGCTATGGGTCTCCCAGCCTTTTCCAGACTACTCCACTTTTTGATGAAGAGTGTCTGTAAATCATAAGTGTACATTCCAAAGTTGCAAATATGGCTGTGGACAGGCTACAATGCCAAATTGCCAGTCTTGGACTCCACCTATGCTCTTCCAGCTAATAAAAGTTTTCCCCAATATCAGCAGAAGCCCCTGTAGGTAACACAGCAAAATGCCTTGTTAATGAGTCATGCACAGCAAGGTAAACTGTTTGCTCCCAGATTATAACCCTATAAATCCCATTTATTCCCAGTTTATTACACAGTTTGATGTACCACTGGAATTTTGTTATTATAGTAATGAAGGCAGGAACCTATAACAAACAAAATAAAATCCTTGCATCTCCTAGGGGCCACCACATGGCATGTACAGACTTGCAAATACCCCATCTGATAGGCAACATTTAACATCTAGCCTTCTGGCTTAGCATCCCAGGCAGAGTAGGTGACCCAAATGGCAACATTAATGTGCTGGCTGGAGAAGACCTTTTATCCACTCTCCATTGCTACATGCAAACAGATGACAGAGTGTGCCACTATCTTTGGTGCACAGCACATAGCACATCAAGTTATAGCAAGGATAGCATTATTCCTTGCCCACATTCATAAATCCTATTTGAAAAAAAAAAAAAATTGGCTTTATTATCATGGAAGAGAGGATCTGGGTCACTGCAAGATATTCTACCAATATAAAATTGACCACGGAAAACTAGCACAACATGTAGAGGACAACAATTTATTATTCTTCCCATAAAATCAAGTGTACATCTCAATAGCCAGCTGCTGACATCGGCTTCAGATGATGTACTAGTCAGCAAACAAGTGGCACATTTCTTCTACTGCAACACAATCACATTGCAGGTCTTTTACCTGTTCCAAACTGGCAGGTGAGTATCTGATACTCTGAGGGTGTCATCCTGGTTGACTGAAGACAAGGATAGCATTTATGTTCCCACTCCTTCGTGAGACAGAGTTTAGATAACAAGGTAATTTAAATAAAAGACAGCATGTATATATGAAATTTAAAATGTACAATAATTTATTAATTTTTGCTATTGCTAAAGAACAGTATTGCAATCTTGGTTAGAAGATTCAATTTTAAATTGTCCTAAATACACCAAATACTTTCCATCTTAAATATTTAGAATTGATATTCCTCATACAATCTTTAAATAAATTTAGTTTGAGACATTTTAAAATATATAGTTTATGACAACTCTATTATAAGAGTGAAAAGAGCACTTTAGTAATAGTGTTGTTGAATATTGGAATGTAAATCCCTGAGCTCCTCGTCTTATGAAGTAAGTCTTTTTGTGTGCATAAAATATAGTTCAACATTAAGTATTTTCTACAAAACTGGGGACAAATCCCAGTGTAATCTTTATACAAAGTTATTTCAGATGCCTAATGCCTGTAAAATTATAGCTGTGCCTGGTCCTAAAGTTGAGGGTCTTTCAACATTTCCATTATAAACCCAGTTTTTCAGGGGCTTATAGCTCAACCATAAAAATTTGATTCAGTATGAATCTTGGCATAAAAATATATAGCCTGGAATATCTCTATGACCCATGCCTATATTTTCAATTATTGAGGCCCAACCTCTCTATGGGAGCAAGTTACGCATGCAAAATCTGTGCTTGTGTTTTTATGCATACAAGGTATATTGCACAGGGACATCTGACTAGCTCAGGGGTGGGCAAAATATAGCCCACGAACCAGATCTAGCCCACCAGGCAATTTCATCTGGCAAGAGCCCATCAATTAATTGCATCTGGCCCATCCTGCAACTGCCCCTGCTGCACGCTACATGGGGTTGAATCCCATCCACTCCAACCAGGGCAGCACACTGCACTCCCAACCTCACACAGTAGAAGGGCCCCAGCTGGGAGCCCAACCCTAGCCAGCACACTGCTTCTAGGCAGGGCTGCTGTTGTCACTGCTGCAACCACCTAGGGGTACTGCTCAGCTCCTCCTCCTGTCACTACTGCAGCACTCTGGGCAGCAGGCAAGGAGAAGCTGCATCTGGGTGGGATCATGGATCACAGGGTCAGGGCCAGCTGGACCATGGAGCTCACAGGCAACTGGTAGAGGGGGTACACGCCCTCCCTGAGATTGGCCCCAAACTTGACACTGCTCAGGGCAGGGCAGGTTTTTGCCATGAGGACTGTCAACGTGTTGGGGGCCAGTGGGGGGGTGGGGGGAAGGTGGCACCAAGCCTTGGCACACAAGTATAGGAGTGGATATGGGGCTTTTGGCCTGCCTCCAGGCCCACCCACAAATTGTGTCCCCCCAGACTCAGGAAGCACTAGTCAGCCCTGGTAGAGCTTGTGCCCAACAGGGAGGTGGGAGTGCAGCACCCAGGTCAGCCTGTGGGCTTCCCTGTGGCTCACATGCCAACAAGGGGAAGCCTCACGTGATGGAACTTTGGGCCTTCCCTGCTCTCTGCAGCCATGTGCAGCTCACCAGGACTCTGCTGGAAGTGGCTGTAAGTCCCATGCAATGGAGCCAGGCCACCTCAACCCTGCTCCCTGTCCCTGTTCCTGTTCCTGGTGGAGTCCCAGCAGCTACATGTGGTGGCAGGGTGCAGGGCCAGGCTGCTGGCTCCATTGCATGGGTCCCAGGAGTGGCATGTGAGCCACGAGGAGCCCTGAAAAATGAAACCAGGCTGGCCTGGCCCTGCTCCCTGTTGCCATGTGCAGTTCCTGAAACTAGCCAGAGTGGCACACTGCCAATAGGCTTCACCTGCACAGGCCATGAGTGCCCCAAAGGCCCACTGCCTGTTGCTGCAGCCACTGGCAACAGGAGCTGTACACCATTGAGGGGGCTCACACACACACACACACACACACACACACCCTCCCACATCCCTAACACCCCCCACAAGCCCCATACCCACACCATGCCCCACCCCCACACCCTTCCCCATACATACCCACCCCGCAACCACACCCCATACACAATAGAAAAGAGGATGGCTATTTTGAGCTATTATGCAATTGCCTCTGTAAACACTATGCAAAGACACCTAAAATCAGGATAAAACATTTCTTTAAATGAAATTTGAATATGTTATAGTAGATATTTGATTTTTAGTATATGTTTTATTTTATTCTGGTTCTAAGATGGCAACACTCCCCCCCAAACAGTACTTCTGGAGAGAGGCAAAGGTAGGGTCATTCAGTAGCAAAGTTCAGGTTTTAAGGTAGTACTTCTACTCCCAAGATGGTGAGCAGGGGCAGAACTACCTTTGCAGCCCTCAATAGCTCACCAAAACTCATTAAACAGCCCTCCAGCCAAAATAACTGCCCACCCCTGGACTAGCTGTATCTCTAACTACCCTATCTACAAAACAGGGTTGGGCAGTTAAAGGTGTAGACATTCATATTTTGTCTGTAATTTAGCCCGAGCATTAAAAAAAGTGAGCATTAGGTGCGTGGCTTTATTTATGGGTGAGAAAAAATAAAAAGGTGGCCTCACAAGGGAAACCAAACTTCTGAAAACATATTCAGTAGAGATTTGGAGCTCAAGCTTATGATAAGAGACATCATGGGAGAGTCCTAGGACAGCTGAATGGAGGACAGTTACCTCCACAGCTAGATAGCATGTGGCTGCGACTGCTTCCCCAATGCAACTGAGGAAAAGATACGAAGCCCTGGCAGCACTGGGGGACAATGCAGCAGAGGAAACTGCAGGGGAAGACATATCCGCGACAAACACCAGGCAGGCTGAGCAACAACAGAGCAGCTGGAGGAAGAAACACAGGAACATCGTGGTGGGCGACTCCCTTCCGAAAGGCACAGAGGGTCCCATCTGTCAACCGGATTCCACAGCATGGGAAGTTTGCTGCCTACTCAGAGCCAGGACATCATTGCAAGGATTCCCGACTTCATCTGGCCCTCTGATTACTATTTCATGGTCCTCGCCCATATGAGCTTGAATGATGCAGCAAGGAGTAGTCTCAACCACATCATGAATGACTAGATGGCTCTGGGGGCCAGGTGGTCTTCTCATCCATCCTTCCAATCAGCACTCACCATCAGCATCAGGATGCCTGCATCAGGGAAATCAACCTGCGGCTCTGGAGTTGGTGCCATCATGTGGGTTTTGGCTTCTGCAGCCATGATCCACACTTCCACAAGAGAGGCATCCCGGGATGCGATGGCCTTCATCTCTCTTCTAAGGGTAAGAGTCTGTTTTCTTACAGGTTGACTGATCTCCTCCGAGGGGCTTTAAACTAGATTCATTGGGGGGATGGGAAAGCAAAGGATAAAGGAGAACCTAGGATCAGTGAGCCACGAGCAATGCACTGGATCAGGGCAGGTAAGCACTAAGGGGCCCAACAGACGTCAAGATGGGGGGGAGGTACCAAGGGTACCCATCAGGGGGCCTTAAGTGTCTACACTAATGCTAGGAGCACAGGGAATAAGCAGGAGGAACTTGCACTCCTGCTTGCAAGCAACAACTTCGACCTGATTGGACTAACTGGTTGGAAGTGGTTAACCCTCTCTGAGTGGGAGGAGGCGGCTGAATGGAGCCGGGCCGGGTCAAACCCAACCCAGGCCTCTACTTTCCCCAGCCCCCCAGGGAGCCATGCAAATAGGCTGCACAAACAGGCACACTTGTCTGCTGGCACATGAGTTAGCACAAAGTTCACTCAGGAGGGGGCGCAGGAGGGCCCGAGACTCTGCCTGCAAACCCCTCAGGGTAGACAGTCTCAGCCGTAGCCAGCCTACCAGAGGCATGACACGGATGGGCACGCATCGCACCCCAAGGGTCCCCTTGGGCTCTGTGGCCCCCTCCTCAGGCACCTCAGAGACCGCCACCCAGACGGAGCCCATGGTTCTGGGATCCACGCAGATTTCATAGATTTTCATAGACATCAGGGCTGGAAGGGACCTCGGGAGATCATCGAGTCCAGCCCCCTGCCCAAAGGGCAGGAAGTCAGCTGGGGTCATAGGATTC
>NW_017728912.1:18802541-18831273 GCF_001723895.1 Crocodylus porosus
CATGATCAGAGGTCAGGAAAACAGATCTTACCATGACAGGCTGAGAGCCATGGGGCTCTTTAGCTTGGAAAGGCGCAGGCTCAGGGGTGATCTGATGGCCACCTATCAGGGGTTCACCAGAGCACCCCATGGTTTGATGAGGTCGAACGGTCATAAACTACTGCGAGACCGTTTCAGGCTGGACATAAGAAAGAATTTCTTTACTGTCCAAGCCCCACAAGGTCTGGAACAGCCTGCCATCGGAGGTGGTTCAAGCACCTACACTGAACACCTTCAAGAGTAAATTTGATACCTATCTTGCTGGGATCCTATGACCCCAGCTGACTTCCTGCCCTTTGGGCGGGGGGCTGGACTTGATAAATCTGCTATAGACCACCACACCAGGAGTATGAGCTAGACCTGGAATTCTCCAAACAGCTCTCAGAGGCCATACGGTCAAGATATATGGTTGTCATGGGTGACCTAAACTACCCTGACATCTGCTGGGAGGAGCAGTCAGCCAAATCAAACCACTCACATAGGTTCTTAACCTGCATACAGGACCTCCACCTAACACAGAAGGTATACAATCCCACTAGGAAAAATGCCTTGCTGGACTTGGTGTTAGCTAAAGGGGATGACCTGGTAGGGAATCTGCAGGCATAAGGTAACCTAGGGGACAGTGACCATTGATTGATTGAATTCACTATCCAGCACAGGGTGGGTAAACTAACCAGCAGGGCTGAAGTGCTATACTTCAGAAAGGCTAACTTCAGTGTGCTCAGGAAATTAGTTAGTGGGGCGTTAAAGCTCAAGAGCATTGGCAAAATGGGGATCCAGGAAGGGTGGTCATTCCTCAAGGGAGAGATCCTACAGGCACAGAAGGAGACAATCCCATTGTGCATGAAAAGGGGCAAAGAGACCAAGAAGCCCTCTTGGCTGAACAGGTAAGACCAGGAAAACCTAAAAAAAAGAGGTATGCAGGCTGTGGAAACGAGGGGTAGCTACTAAGGACAAGTATACCTCCCTGGCTCTCACTTGCAGGGAATCAGTTAGGAAGGCCAAACCAGGATTAGAACTTAGGCTGGTGACAAAAATTAAGGACAACAAAAAGTCCTTCTTCAGGTATATAGGGAGCAAAAGGAAGGTGCTGGACAAACTAGGGCAATTGGAGACAGAGAGGGGAGACAAAGCTGAGCTCTTCAATGAGTTCTTTGCATCTGTATTCCTAGACACAGACCAAGACAAATCTTCCAACTGGATTATAGACAGACACAGGAGGGACACCAGCCCACCAACTGTTAGCACAGACTTAGTGAAGGGGCACTTGGAGGGGCTGGATGTGTTCAAGTCAGTGGGCCCATATGAACTTCATCCAAGGGTGCTGAAGGAATTGGCCAGTGTCATAGCAGACCCACTAGCACAGCTGTTTGAGCACTTGTGGTACTTCCGTCAGGTCCCAGAGGACTGGAAAAGGGCCAGTGTGGCCCTAAAAAGATCCAGGCCCCTCAATCTCTCCTCATACAGCCTTGCCTGCAAGGCCCCTAACCATATGAGTGGCCCTCCTCTGAACCCTCTCAAGGTTGTACACATCCCTCTGAAGTGCAGCGCTCAAAACCTGGATGCAGTACTCCAACTGTGGTCTGACCAGTCCTGCAAAGAGGGGAAGCATCACCTCTCTGGACCTGTTTGTCATGCATCTGTTCTTGAAGGGGAAGAGGGAAGAACTGGGAAACTGTAGGCCAATTAGTCTCACCACTATCCTTGGAAAAACTCTGGAAAAAATCATTAAGGATCACATTTGTGGGAGCCCAGCAGGGGAAATAATGCTGAAAGGAAACCAGCACAGATTCATTACAAGTAGATCCTGCCTGACTAAATTTGTTTCTTTTTATGACCAGATCACAAAATGCTTAGACACAGGAGTCAAGGTAGAGGTCATCTACCTAGACTTTAAGATAGTTTCTCATTCTGCTTTTGTAAATAAACTGACAGGCAGTGATGTAGATGATTACACGGTCAGGTGGGTGGCAAATTGGCTTAGGGGTTGCACCCAGAGAGTGGTGGTGGACAGGTCGATATCAGCCTGGAAAGATGTGGGCACTGGAGTTCCTCAAGGCTTGGTCCTTGGATTGGTACTATTCAATGTCTTCATCAGTGACTTGGATGAGGGCGTAGAGAGCACCCTGTCCAAGTCTGTAGATGATACCAAATTATGGGGTAAAGTTAACACAACAGAGGGTAGGGAATGGATCCAGGTGGATCTGGACAGGTTGGAAAAATGGGAAGAATGAAACAGGATGCAGTTCAAGAAAGACAAATGCAAAGTGCTGCACCTGGGCAAAAAGAATCACCAACACACTTACAGGCTGGGGGATTTCCTTTGCAGCAGCATAGCAGCAGAAAGGGATCTTGGAGTCATAGTCAGCTCCAAGATGAACATGAGTTGTCAATGTGACAAAGGGATCAACAAGGCTAACTACACTTTATCATGCATTGATTGGCAGATGCATGAAGAACAGGTCCAGCGAGGTGATGCTTCCTCTCTATGCAGGACTGGTCAGGCTGCAGTTGGAGTGCTGCATCCAGGTTCTGAGCACAGCACTTCAGGAGGGATGTGGACAACCTTGAGAGGGTTCAGAGGAGGCCGTATGAGGAGAGATTGAGGGGCCTGGATCTTTTCAGCTTCCTCAAGAGAAGGCTGAGAGGTGATCTTAAGACTGCCTATAAGGCATCAGGGGAGGGCAGCAGGGAACAGGAGATGCTCTATTTACTAGGGCACCCTCTGGAGTAACTAGGAACAATGGCCACAAATTGACAGACACCAGATTTAGGTTGGACATGAGAAAGTACTTCTTCACAGTAAGGATTGCCAGAATCTGGAATGGGCTTTCAAGGGAGGTGGTGATCTTCCCTACCTTGGGGGTCTTCAAGAGGAGACTGGAGAAGCACCTGGCTGGGGTCATCTAACCCCAGCGCTCTTTCCTGCCCAGGGCAGGGTCAGACTCAATGACCTACTGAGGTCCCTTCTGACCCTAACATCTATGAATAAGAACAATATCACTTTACTAAGTTCCTATGATATAAATGGAGGTGGTTCGTTTAGCAGATGGAATCTTTTGTCCATGTTCCTCTTCCAGTCCAGGTCACTAGCAAGTCAAATTTGCAGCATGTGAAATGAACAGATTCCAGCAATAGCATTTGAAAGAATAGTTTTACCAGGGTCTTTGAACTTGATCCTGCTCGGGAAGAAGAAAAGTGCTCATGAATGAGAGGCCACATCTGTGAGAGAGCTACTCTTGGGCAAAGAAACACAGTAAGTTGAGAGGCAGGATTTGATCCTAGAACTCTGTCAAACAACATGCAAGTCTGGCAAGAGAAAAAAGGGCAGGCTGGCTGACTATTTTAGCCAAGTGCACGTGTGCTACTGTCTGCAGCTCACAACTGCTGAACTAGAAAGTGGGAGCAGACAAGGACATGAGCAGGCATCTTTGAGTAGAAGAGGATACAAGGAGCAATGTTGAAGTTCAGTGTTCAAATTTCTACTGC
This sequence comes from Crocodylus porosus, assembly GCF_001723895.1. NCBI lineage: Eukaryota > Metazoa > Chordata > Crocodylia > Crocodylidae > Crocodylus > Crocodylus porosus. The sequence continues at coordinate 18,806,070 of NW_017728912.1, forward strand.
CCAGAAAATTCAGGAATATTCAGGTCCTGGTTTACCTTTAGGTACCTCTCTACTTTTGCTGCTCCCAACCTTCACCAGAAATAAATAGCTTCCCAGCCTCCACCACAAGTAGTTCTGCAGCACTGCTGTAATAAAGCACCCTAAATAGTTACCAGGAAAGTTATGATTAAGACTGCCATTCTCTCTGCAGACCTTCTGGAGGGGAGAAACGAGAATTATTCATGAAACAAAGTTACGGTTCTGAAAGCACAACGGTGTCTAGTTTCAGACGTGTACATTTCTACACTTTTCTGATATCTACAAGTCACAGCATAGGTCACCTTGTACGGCTTTTATACTGCTAAATGTTTTTGCCACTATGCTAAGCACTGTGTGAATACGTAGCCCTTCTTATACAGAGCTTATACTCCCTATTTAAAGGCAAGAAGCGCAACACATGTCCTATCTGAGTGTCACACATGTAGTATCAGGGAGGGATGACTGGTAATATTGTGATCATGCATGTACAACTTGCTGCTCAACATGATCACAGGCTGCACAACTTGAATATTCAAATCATATTAAGCAGTTTGAGAGCCAGAGGAAACTTTTTTTTTAAATGTACTTTAACTTCTGCTTCTTTCTGTTCTTCTATTAAGCCTCTGCTTATTTTCATTTTTTAAGCAATAACCTGTTTCCATTATTTGCATGGGTCTGATTTGGGGCACTGACAACAGAATTAGGATCCCTGATCAGGCTGTGCGCGCCAAGTCAAGGCACAGGCAAGATATTTTTTCCATTGTTTTGGGGGCCACCCCCTTGTCAGCAACTTTTACCCAAGCTATGCGATGTTAGTCTCCCCTCCTGGGAGGCTTCCATACTCTGGAGTGTACTGGGGTCACTGCCAGATGGCTCATGCCCTGCTCTTTATTTGTGGCTTGCAAAGGCATTTTAATAAAATGTACAGACTCTTTACTACTCACATTTGACATTTGGGTCTCCACCTTGTTTAGATACATATCAATAGACAGCATCTCCCTACTGAGGAATTCTGAATCCACTTCTAGAATTCAGACTCTTTCAAAGACTGTTTAATCAGCAGGGATCCTGGCTTTCCCCCCAATTAAACAAATAAATAAAAACTCACAAATTCTCTGATAAACCCCCCAGATGCACAATTCAAATGAAATGCCACTATATATCTTTAGGTATTGATTGAACACAATGGTTTATTGATACATTTGCAAGTTTAAAGCAATTTGGAAGCCTACCAGTGTCTCAATCACTATAATAAAATAAATTCTAAGTACCTATACATTTTGCTTTTTGATTTAGGGTTTTTTATCATAGAAAATCAGAGCTCCCTCTGCCCCCTTAGCTCACCAGGATACAGGTCCAGGCCATGGGGTGGCAGATGTGGGCTCCCCACTGCAGGCTTAGGTCAGAGGTGCAGATGGCTCCCTGCCTCCATGTACACTCCAGGGGGGGAACAGGAGGACCCATGCTTCCTAGATTTGTGCACGGGGCAGGGGCAGGCTGCCCACTGTCAGCTCGGGCTCTCCACCCTGCTGCCCTCCCCTAGAGCCTCTGCAGCCCAGCAGATGGGGCCTGGCATGGCAGGGCAGAGTGGGGCTGGGCAGAGAACCTTGTTAATAAAGCCATGAGCCCTGCAATGCTCTGGCAAGGCATCCTCTGCCTGCCTCAGAGCAGCAGGGACAGCAGAGTGGATTTGGGCCCCTCACTGGTCAGGGGCGGGTAGGGAGAGCATCACTAGGGCAGCATGGGAGGGCAGCAGGGTGGGAAGTCCAAGCCCACAGCAGGCAGCCTGCCCCTGCCCCATGCACAGATCTGGGGGGCATGGGTTCCTGTTGTCCCCGCAGAAGTGGGTGCAGTGGCAGGGAGCCCCAGCCCCAGCTCTACTCAATTCCTTCCCTCCCTCCCTATGAGGGCCTCAATGCCCCACCACAACCAGAGTTACCTGTGGGAGCTGCTCTTCAGGCTGTCTGGTCTGATGCCCCTTGCCTCTCCATCCTCCTCCTGCTCTCCTCAGCCCCTTGCAGGCTGGAACTTTGCCAGCCTGCAGAGAGTTCTTTGCAAAAGAATAAAATCCACATGTTTCTATGTTAAAAATCCACATTTTTCTCCAGTGAAAAGGGAAGATTTGTAGTTTTTCCCCATTTTTCTGTGAGAAACAGAAAACCCAGATCCCTGCTTATCAGAAAAATAAAGTATTTTAACAGGTCGTCAGCACTGGGAATTATATGAAGTCAAACCAAGAGTCAGACATGATTTTTTTTTCTTTAAAACGTTCAAAAGAAAACTTTCCTATACTTAGCAATTGATTGTAACCTGCTGATTAATATATAGTTTCAGAGTTTCCTTATATTTTCTTTTGCCAGTTTCCTTCTTTTTGTGCCATTATCCTTTTAGCTTTTTTATTTGTTATGTTATACTAAGTTGAATGGCTTATTTAATATAAACCATTGCATAGTGGCAGTGAAATGGCTAGAACCTCTGTAGCACCACAGAGTAATCTTTATTAATTACTAGTTTATTTTAAAAAGCTATGAAAATGAGAAAGACTGATTGATATTTTGTATATTCTTTTTAATATTATAGCTTCAAACAAGTGATATATTGCAAGATATGTCAGACAGCCAACCTTCTCAGACAAGGGGAGTAATTACTCATTGTAACTGTTGAGACGTATTCATATTTAAATCAAATTATAGCCATGCTAGACTCTCTTAATTCTATTAATACCTAGTTTCACACTGAGGATCTTTTGTAGCTGCTGTTATTTGATAAGTCAGACAAAGTTATAGAATAACTTATAAAGGCTTGCTTGAGGTGTTTCTTTTATATTAAATGTATCATAATTAGTATTATGGTACTACCAACACCTCCAACTAAGATAAAAGTGCTAACATACTTTGCATTTGATACAGAATAAAAGTCCTTCCCCAAAGAGCTTACACTGTCTCTAAGCAAAGAGAACTATGTAAAACATACAAGACAAAGGGTGTTTCCCTATCCAGAGAGTATTTTAAAGGCTGTATAAAGAGTATGCCAAAGACTACATCGTTTTGAAATTCTGTAATTGTATTAATGTATTAAGATATAATTGATCTCTTGGAGTCCTCTCAGTAAGAAAATGATGTACATGTCACATAGTATCTCAATGCATGTATAGAGTACATGTATCTGTTTATTTATAAAGTTAATCATTGCAATCTAATGTGTCAACTCATAAGGCTAAATTCTCCATTCTGATTCAGAACTTATTCTGAGCGCAGAACTTTTATTAATGTCAGTTGATGTTCCACACATGGAACAAGTACATCAGAGGTCTGCTGTGTGAATTGCAAGGAAGAATTTTGACCCTAACCTTTTGAGAGTACTATGTGGAGTTATGTTTAAAAGCACTATTTCAAAAGAGTAAAAACACTCCTGGGTAGAAGATTGCAGGAAATATGTTCAAAATAAGATTGGTTTGGGCAAACTTACCTTGGCTTACCAAGCAAGCATTTCCACTGATGCACATAAATAAGTGCTACTTAGTATGAGTTTGGGTGCAATTGTGGAACCGTAGCATTCTTCTTCTGACAAACAGATGAACACAAGAACTTTAGGCAATTCACAAATTACGTCCATTAAAGAGCTCTCTCCAAACAACCAGCATTGAAGTAATTCAGAGAAAGCTGTCCTGCAGTGTGAGTTTTGTCCTGAAAAAAAGACATGACTTTGGATCATTTACATGCAACTCTGCTAAACAAAAACATTGGACCAAGCAGGCTGTTGCCTACAAAAGTTTATGCTTCTGAATCAGTTTGCAGGGTGCCACCCTTGACCTGCTTTCAGACTAACAGTTAGCTACCTTACTTTATTCTCTATCATTGCACAAAGAATCTATTCATTCTGAATCAGTATTTTGCTCTTGCATTTAAAAGGGCAAGATCAAAAGTACCTAGGTTAGGTTTTCAAATTCCAAATCCCTGAAATTCTGTAAAAGTTAGGTGCCTAAATGCATACGACAGTTTTTAAAATGTTACCCAAATGTTTTAAAGTTTCTTTTTATCTGCTGAAGAAGTTTCAAATAAAGTTCTCCTACCCTTAACAGAAAAATAAATGCATCATCTAGCCCAGCTCTCCAACTTGTGCGGACTGCAGGTCTCATGTGGCCCATGAGGAATCAAGATGCAGCCCACATAGAATTAAGATGATCCCTCCTAGCCTCCCCTCTCCAGGCTCTCCCCAAGCCACTACTGACCTTTATCACTCCTGCTGAAGCAGCAGCGGGGTTTTTAGGGCTCCCCCTCTGGCCTCTACTTTCTACTGCATTCCCAAGGAGAGGGATGGGCACAGCAGTGCAGTGCTGCATAACCCACACTGCCAGAGGAGCTGGTGGCCTAGAGTTCGCATGTGGCATAGTGCAGCAGGGGAACCTGCAGCTAGGCAGCCAAAGCTGTGCATGCATACAGTGGGGAGGGGGTTTAGGGGGGAACATCTGTGTGCAGTGTGGAAGGTGGGGGAGAGGGAATGCCCACGGGTGGGCATAGCATGGCATGCATCCTGGGGGATCTGTGACCCCCATAGCATGTGGTCCCCAGCTGCTTAGAAGTTGGATAACTCTAGTCCAGTTAATGAGGAGCTAGTTTTGAATATAAAGAAAGAAAAACAAGTTCAAAACAGTTTGGTTTCAATGGTTTTTTTAATTACTTTAAATACATTTCCCAACTTGTATATAACAGTGTGTCTGTCCCATTGCAATGGAAATGCACAGTTCTATAAAAATAATGCCAAAAATAAGACAAATGGAGAGGAAGTTTAAGGGTAACAAGAGATTAAAAAGTGGGAAGTGTGGCCAAGACTATAACTGCAGGAAAGTTGCTGGGTGATGAGAACAAATTTAACTTTTGCAAACATAAAAAGATAAATTTCCAGTAAAGCTACAGTAATTTAATTTTTGAAAAACTAATGCTCTCAATACTCTGCCATCAAATCTTTTTTTTTGGCTAAAATGCTAAATGCAAGTAAATATATCATTCACTGCTTTCCGGATTTAAACTGTAGTGAAATTAAAGGCATTGCCTTCCTTTTTGGTATAAGGTGCCCATAGCATCATGCATCACTGTTTTATATACAAATCTGAATCCTCCACTTGCACTTAATAGTAAACCATTATTCTCAGTCAGGGTATATTAAACACATTTTAAGAAGATGTTTGCATCAAAATTTATTACATGCCAATCTGTATATCATTAAAATGAAAAAAAATCAATATGTCCAATTCATGCGTCAACAGAAGTTAAATGTTCTAACTGTCGTTGTGGATGACACATAATTATAGAATAATGATTTACAAAGTTCAAATCATATCTCCTGCAAAGGGCAGCAAACAGCAGCAATATAAACTTTTTTGAACAGGACACCACAGCAGCATTTTGTAACTAATAACACATATGCAGCCAAATAAAACACTGTATTTAATAACAGTTATTTACTTAATCTTCACGTTCAGGTGTGGCTATAAGTTCAGTTGATGAAAGAACATGCAGCTTTATGTTACTGGGTTGCATCCAGGTTTTTATTTAAAACAGGAATACTGAAAATAAGAACTTCAAAAAAAAATGTGACAGGCTTTCTGTTCTGGACCATTAATTTTTCAAGTCAGATTGAACTATCATTTAATTGGATCCTGATGCTAAAACTTGGATTCCACATTAAAAGCTTGAAGCTAAAGCATATATAATAATTTGTTATGCTGAGCTATTCATCCTAAAATGTCAAGCGAAAATAAGACAAACTCAAAATAAAGTTAGTCTACCTTCTGCGATGACACAAAGTTAACAACACAGAGAAATACAATCTTTGTGCTGGCCAAGAAACAAATCCATTAGTGTTTCCACACAGACACACTTGCCAGTAAATTAAACATGAGTTAAAATTAACACAAAATAACAGGGAGTGCTATTCAGCAGAAATCTGACTTCCAAAGTATTGGCAAAAAAGACTACACAAGAAAGCCAAGATTTTCAAACGCAGCTAGTAATTTTAGGTGCCCAACTTCAGACTACAGAAAGAGGGCCAATTTCCAAAGACAGAGAAATAGGCACTTCGTGAAAATCAAGCCCTCTTGAAGGTGTTTCAAGTTTACAAATCACTAGTACTTTGAAAATTCTTGATGCATGTGACAAACACAAGAAAATTCCTCACTCCTGAAAATAAGAAGAAATGTCCTTTCCCCTGATGTTAAAATTATGCTTCTAATCTCCTGTTTCCTTCTCTCAACTCATGAGAGATGTCAAAATGAGGATTACAATGCTTGAGCTTCAGCTAGTACCTGCTAGATTTGTTCCCTACTCTGCAGACTAGATCCAGAACACTGTCACTGGGACACATTTTCCACAACTACTCTACTGCAAGCTTACTAGCATCAACAGCATCCACAAAAAGGAGATAAATTCTTCCAGGTTTATTAGCGGCACTACTGTATTTACTTGTATACCATGTGTCTTTCCCCCCCAGATTAGCCGTCCATTACTGGTGCGTTTAAGTGAGGAGGCCGATTTCCTTACCAGAAGGCACGTATGAATATATTGTAATGACTGCCAGGGGTTGCACTGCCTTCCTGAGCCCATACAGGAGGGACAGAGCCTGATTTCCAGTTACTCACCCCCTCTTCCAAGCTCCAAAGCTCATGTTTTAATCCTGTCACAGGATTAAATTGGAAGCATCTTTTGGAGTTGGAAGGAGGGGGTGAGTAATGCATGTGCCTGAGAGTATTCATCCACAGTGAGTCCATGCTGTAGCAGAGAAAGCCCCGAAAAAACGTGTTTTTCTTCATTCTGTTTTCCCAAAGCAAGGTGCCATATTTTGGGGTGTGCGCTATGCAAGAAAATATGGTGATCCTGCTGACCAGAAAAGAGAAATAATGAGCCATAACACTGAAAGCATCCTGGTTGCTCTTGCTGTTGGATTTTTTTGCATGACCCAAGAGATCACCAAAATTATTTTCATGCAAATTCATTCATTTCATTAAAATTATTTGCATTATTTTCATAAAATGTATCAAGAACCATAGGAGATGAAAACTAAAGGTCTACATGACTGAAAACCTGTAAGTCCTTATTTCTAATGGGAAATACGTCTTGGGAGAAGTGTTACAATTTTTGGTCATCTGTAAGGCTTCAGAATTGGGAAGCAGCAATGGGACATTGGGCAGGAGGCAAGTCGGTAATCAGAACAATCACATGCATTCCAATCTGATCCTAGTGACCTTCAGATCAAGAGTTTACAGCTAGAGTCAATGGCACCTTCTTTCAAAATCTTAGTTTTACTTTGCAAATAGTACACAATGCTAGCCTCTCATTTTAGCAATTTAAAAGAAAAAGAATGGCTCTTAACATTCATACTGGAACTGAACAGTAATGCAAGAGCCCTATCACCCAAGTGAAAGGGGTTCCATAATATAAGTACTATTTCAATATTTTTGTTATCGAAGGAAAAAAACGTTCTCCTAAGGCTTAGCATCTCTGGAAATCAGATCACTTATTCAACTAACAAAATTAGGCACCTATTTTTGTAACTGGAATTTTCAATTTCTACTGAGTCTAGGAGTTAGGTTGGCTGGCCTAAAGAATTCTTATCACTACTTTTCATTTCTTCCTCTCATGTCACAGGCTACACATGTAAGTGGACAGGAGAGTATTTTTCCATATCTTTGTTACAGGTGATCTTGATCACCTTGTGAAATTCACATCAAAAGTAGAGCTGTCTTCAGATACCAAATTTTTATTCTACCCTATACTTCAAACAAAAAGATTTTCAAACAGTATGTGTTGAATTAGCACAGTTTCTTTTTTTTCCAGCAAGAATGTGAAGACAGCCTTAAGTCTCAAAAACATTAGTAAAACACTTTAAATTGAATCAAATGTATAATCCCTCTAATAAATATAACAACTCAATGATTTAAAATGTCTAGTTTAAGTAAAGATTTTTTTTTTAAGATTAAAATGCTACCTGGGCATTATAACCTTAAAACTCAATGATATATTAAATTGAGATTTTCATTGAACAGAAACAGTCTTTCCTCACATTACTATTAAATGCAGGATGATCTGACCTTGAAGGAAGAATATAATTGATAAATTTGAAATAAGCAGGGAGAACTGATAAACGATAAAACAACAGATCAGATTGCTGTTTCCCTGCTTTTTTCAAAAACATAGGGCACAATTCTCCACTGCTTTACAACATGCATAGTCATTTAAATCCAAGTGTAATATGGAAGGTGTAAACATTACTAAATCGAAATAGAGGCATTTTGCAGCCATTTTACATAAACTCAGATTCCTAACAGTTAAGGCACAAAGGTAGAAGGTGGTGGAGGGTAGAAGTGAGCTTGTTTCTGCTGTGTTTTCCCTTCTTTTTAATATTGAATGGTGAAGTATTGAAAGGCTGAGAGAGAGAGAGACACACACACACGTTTATTGTTTTATATAAAGAAAAATACATTGCAAACTCAGGTGTCATCTGCCCTTGAAAATTCAATGGCAACTGAGGAGCTAGTGAAATAATACCATCACACAAAACAAGAGACTGACAGCTAAACAAGGGAGAAGAGGGGACTTTTAGGAAGACACAGTTGAAGATACTGTCCAATATTCATTTTTATTAACATTATGTTTAAAATCAATGACAAATCCAGAAAGGAACTTAGGTGCTCTAATGCTAATTGTCACAACGCCAAGTTCTGGGCGCCTGGTTTCTGGAGTTGGATCAACATCCTGAATTGGGCACCTAAGTCCCCTATACAGTACACAGGGAGAGTCCGGTGATTCAGAAGGGGAATCAGAACAGGCACCAAAAACTGAACCTTGAAGCATTTAAACTAGCTAGTGGGAAATATTGATAAACACCCAGCTCAAGGCTACAAAGAATTGGCTATATCAAATCAGAAATTAAAGCCTGGAACCTCTTATATGAATTAGGTAGTCAATCTGTTCCTTTGGTCTTACTTTCCTTTGAGACATGAGGAGGGAAAAGCAATGGTAGTGACGATGCCCCCATCCCACTGCCAACCTCACACAAGCCGAGTGGGTGGAGTATTCAGGCTGGGGCAGGTCTGGGTTCTAGTTCTCCTTAGGAATGAGTTGGTTTGAACCCGTATCCCCCACCCTCATAAGCAAGCGCTTTCAACACCTGGCTATAGGCAGTTCTTGGACAGAGGGAGGGAGGGAATCTCTCCTCTCTTGAAACTTTCATGCTGTTGGGAAAACAATTCAAGAATAATTGGACCAGAGAGGGGGAACAAAAAGAAGCAGATGCATAATGGTAGCCCTACAACCTGGGCAGAGATGGCAGTGCTTAGAACAGTAGTGGCTACTGAGCTGTTGACAGCAGCAGCAATTTTTGCATATACCTCTTCCTTCCTCAAAAGTGGTACCTGGAATACTGCAATGGTCACCACCACCACCACCCCCTTCCCTACCACCCTAGTTATCCTACTGAGAGCAAGCATGACTCTGTAGGTCAGTGATTAGGGCTCACTCTTTGTCAAAGAGGAGAGACTTGGATTCTCATCCCTCCTTCAAAGACTGCTTATGATTTTAATACTGAACAATCATTTGATAAAATGCAAGTATAGTCCTTTGGAAGAAAGACCAACATTCATGAAGAGAATAGTTGAGATTTTAAGTCTTGCATCTACTCAGGCAGAAGAGGGCATAAGACTAGGTCTCTCACATCCTAAACAAGTATTCTACTCATTAAGCTATTGAATAAAAGGGGAGCACCACTGCTACCCGCTTCTCTTTTTCTGGCTGTATTTTGAAATGAGAGTAGCCATGGTCACTCACTGCCTTTTGTCAAGAGCTTATTCCTCTAGGTGTAAAAGATGACGAGGACTTAGGTGGAAGAACACCTAGTTGAAAGCTATCAAACAGGCTCGAACATGACATAGACAACGAGCTGCTCATACCTGTCAAGGCAGAAGCAGTTCAGAGAAGGGCAGGAGCAGAGCTTCAGGCCAATTAGTTATGCCAGGCATGGTAGGCCTAGGCCCACCAAGAGAACAATAATCTTCTCTCGGCCAGGAAGGCCTCTAGAAGCATAACAGATTTTTGGGTGCAACAATAGAGAAAGCTTCAATGGGAGTAATGTTCATAGGCTAATAAAAAGGGGTCCAAGTGAGGACTCCAAGCAGAGCACACAGGCCAGCACTCACTGTCCCTCAGTCCAAGGAGCCTGTGAATGCCACCCATTAAAACTCTGCCTGGAGACATGCACAAAAAAGTGATAAAAAGAAGCAGAGCTTCAGGTAACTGGCCAAAAGCAGCACCCTTGTTTGGACCTTCCACAGCATTTGAGAGTAAATATACCTTAGTCGTTAAGATGTGAAGCAAACAAGAGCACATGTGGGGACTTCTCCCTTTGCTGCTCTGGCTAGTTAGAAGATGCAGGCCACCTATTTGCCAGCTACATTCAGTGGCAAGGCTTCCTGAATCCCTCATGGCCATGCACAATACTCTACATCCTTCTACTGAACCGTCAAGATACTTAAAATAATATGCTTAGCTTGATTTTCTGTAGAAATGTATTTGTATTAATAGATAGCTGAGATACTGAAAAAGTGCATGTGCTAAGAGATTCAGGTACCTTCCAAATCTGAGGGAGTTTGAGCATTGTACCCTTAGACTTGGGTATTTAAATTCTACCCACATCCTTTTACAAAATGTAAGCCTTAGACCATTAAGAAATAAGAACTTCCATAAAGTTTGAAAGCACACACACAACCTCAAAGACAAGAGTTGACAGCAAATGTTACACCCAATAAAAACTCCACTGGCAGAACCAGAAATACCTGATATTTCACAGAGCGCATGGAAAGCCACATGTGTACACATACAAACACATGACCGTAAGGGGGAAAAAAAAAGAAGGAGTCAGCTCTTAATGTATCAAAAGAACAAGGTCAAAAATCCAATAGTTTTATAAATTGCTTACATTCTATTCTGGAGGAAAATTTCTGAATTTCTGTTTATGGTTTGTAAAAATTCCATCTTCGAGACTTTAGTTTTTGTGTTAGTTTAACATGGGAGTTAAAAGCTCTTATCAACTTGAAAAGAAAAAGAAGTTACAATTGCTAAAATGGCCCCTTAGGCCTACAGCTGCCATACAAAGGGCTTGTGACTGAGAGGCATGCTGGGAAAAATTCCTACAAAAGCCTATACTGGTAAAAGTTAACAGGTGCCAGAAAGTCAAAGAAAAGCACTGCTTTTGTTAGTGGGCATTGCTTTAGGCAGCAGGTAGAGACACAAAGCTATAGTCACCTGACACTTCCCATTATAATATCGGTGTTTATAATTCTGCCAAGACTTATAACTAAGCAGACTGTACAATGTCAGCTTCACCTTAACTTTCCTGAAATAAATTCAATCTAAGGTATTTCGATCATTTTGCAAAAATTGTTAGGAAAACACATGTCATTTTGTCCATATTAGAAAAAAAAAACAATACCCTCTCCCCCACCACCACCACCACCACCCAACTTACAACCACTGCATTGAAAGCTTTTTGCACCTTGGAATAGACACTTGAAATTTGGTATAGACATCCCCAAACATCTGCACTGTAGATCTAAACATTCTCATCAACCGTGTGACAACTCACCTGGTTCCACAGAGTTTGTTTTTCAGTCTGTTCTTTTTTCATAAAAAGCTTATCGTTCACGCAAATGAAAAATTCCATTCAAGTATTAACAAATCTTATGCATAATCTGTATTTATTACTTTTAAAAGTCACATGTGGGTTTTATCAACCACTTATTTTGCTCAAATTTCAAGAAATATTTTATCTCATGGTATAATACCTGCTACTTCCTGATATAAGGTTGTCTGGTACTTTTTCTGTTGGAAGATTTCCCATACTTTATTGCTCCGTGCTACTAATATTGGAAATAAGTTATCACACATCTGGAGCCAATAATGATTATATTGTTAATGGTCTTTCCCCAACTTGGCCATCTCCTTTGAATTGTAACACAGTAGAACCGCTGTGGGTCTACAGGTAGCCTAGCATTTGTTATTTTGAAAAATTCTATTTGTTATGATCCCTTAAAATACTGTTTTCTTAGGGCATTCCCATTACACTTCCAGGAAAATTCCTATTCACGCGCACCTTCTCCAGCAATGACAAACTCTTCTTTAAATATTTTCCTTAATTTAAATGGAGCAAAGTGCCACTGGTAGAGTATCTTCCTCTACATAATTTCTCATTTCTTCAGTGATGTTTCTTTTTAAACCTTCCCCCTCCCACTTTTCTTCATAAATGCAATCTTGTCTTCAGGGAAATAATATTTTTAAATCATTATAAAATTCAAAAGTTGCAAAAGTAGGCTTTCTGCTGCTAAGAAACACTTTTGCAACTTTATATTAAGCATCCTACTTATCTTTAATTATATAATCCCCTACAATATTTTTCCAATATTTTAGGGTAAAATATGGAGCAAATTACCAAAATATGGAATAGCCACACTTCGTTTTACAGCTGCTTTAGCTAGCAGCTTCTACTGGCTTTCTACTGTAATACCTATTTTAAAAGGTTTTCTTATGATATAAACAAAGAAACAAGTTTTGTCAGCTTTACAAACGGGGAGCTGCCTAGGTTACACAAGGAGTTGCAAGTTCAGAAAGTGGGCTCTGCCTAGGTTTTGGGGAGCAAGGATTTCCAGGCTACCTACTACAGTTAATTTAGGCAATCCATTCTCCTCTCCATTGCAATCAGTTCAGGCTCTCTTACCCCTGTCTCTACAAAGGGTTCCATAGCTGGTGTTCCCAAGGAAGATCTTGACAGAGGCAGGAGGAACTACTGCTATGAATTACTTTAGTTTTCTTCAGATCTTTTCCCTCCCCTTGTAGAGGAAAGAATCCTGAGCCCAGCTGCTCAGGATTTCATTGTTATTTTCTCATAAGGGCAAGTGGGAAAGTTAGCCTGGCACATTTTGCCCACAGGAGAAAGAGGCTGCACTGACCCTTCCAAGCTACAGAAAGACCAAGACCTCGGGACCTGTCCTACTTTATCTTTCTTCCCCTTCTGTAAATAATATAATAGTCCAACTTCCTCACCACTGTCCTACACCTTAAGAGCCCCTGTCTGCTCCTTTCAAGGGAAGATTCTAAAGTTAGAGAATAGTCTCCTCTTCTTCGATATTGTTATAACTGCCTAGATGTTATCAAGGCATGAGAAGCCTATAGCAACAGTAACGGTGTTCAATTAAGCAGTCTCCTACCAAACAATCTCAGAAGAGAGCCTAACATGTATTTTAAGGTGTTTTCCCACACAAACAAGCAAAATGCAGTTTCTGTTCATGCCAGATTTCATTTAAAAACCACTTAATGTTGTTCCTATTATAGTACAGTCTGAAAAGTGTGTGTTAAAGAGAATAAAACCAAAGCAAAAAAAACTGTTATCTAAAAGCCTTATGCTGCTTTCTCGGCACAAAGCAAGTGTTTGTGATTTGCAAGTTCCTAACAGCTGTGATTATAATAAAAGCACTAACAAGCATTCTTATTAGCATATATCATACTACTTGTAGTCACCAATGTTAAACTCATTCTAAATTTTAAATGAAGCACAGAAGATACCTTTGTGACTGCTGATACTATTTGATATGCTCTGGAATCTATTCTTCTTACAAAGACCTCAGTAGTTACTCTATATTATGGTAATCCACTAGGACGTCTCCTGGTCTCTGCTAGAAAGTAGAGAGGACAATATATTTAAAGTAACTCAATAAGTAAGAATGTTCATCCTCCAGAATCAGGAGGAAGAGGGGAAAAAAAACACCACCTGATTTACAAATCCTTATCCAGTGGCAGAAACACAAATACCAAGTTTCAAAATGGCATCTTTAAGACTGCATCTACTTTTCTCTGCTGAAGTTAAAGGGACAGTATCCCTTCCCCCAAAAGATATTGTTGAGACTACGTTCTTTTAAAAAGGCAAAACTAGATGGGGGAAAGTCAATAGAAGCAACATAGTCCAGAAAAAGAAGGTGATTTTTTCAGCAGCTTGTCACTGTAACAAAATGGAAAAAGCCACAAAAGCAATAGAAGTTGGAAAGAACATAGTCAATGTGAAATGAGCTGAAGTTAGATTGATGAATTCAGTTACACCAGCTGATTCTCTAGACACATACTGCATAGTGGAGTACTCTGCCTCATTAGAGATCTATGGAGTAGGTATGGGGTGATCACAGGAGCCCTGGGTGTTCCCTGTTAAGCTTAAATCAGTACAATCAGCAGAAACAGTAGGAGTTAAGTTTGCTTTGAGCAGCACTGAAGTGCAATAGAGGGAGAAGATTATTAACTAACATGACTTTTGGCAGCAAAGCTATTGTAATACTCTGCTGATTCTCAGAAGGTGAATAGTGAAGATCAGTGTAAAGGAGAATACTCTTAACAGAATTTCAGATATTGTTCCCTTCTGAAACCTGGGGTTTGGAGATGTAAAACCTGGTCTTCTCTATGATTCACATAAACCCCTCTTCCCTATAAGAAGCACTAACTAATGAATGCCACAAGGAAAATCTCACTCTCTGTTTTTTCTGGACTTAACCTCAAGCCTGTATCTCTTTTAGAAACAAAGACAATTTCAACCTCTGTTTACACCGCTCATTGTAGATTTAATTTTATTTTGGTAGGTGTTTTTACTTTTCCTAACCTGGATAGCATTCCAGCTTGGTACTTTATTTTATCATATCACATTCAGTTTCCCAGGGCTTTCTAACATGCAATCCGAACAAGCTAGAAATGCAGCTTTATCAGATTGCCATCTTGTCATCAAGAGCCGTTTCATCTATCTTATCACATTAAACTTGCCATAAATATGAATAACGGATCACATCATAAATTCAATCAGGATAAATATTTTCTAAAAGCCTTTAGTATTTTCTTTAATGGATGATGCCAGAACTGATTCATGTAACAGTAAAATTTGCAAAGCAGCGTTCAGTTGGTGAAGTAAATTTACTATTATGTTTCCAAGTGAAACACACTTTTTAAAAGCACTGTATAATAAAGAGCCAGCTCTTTGACATGGTATATTACAGTGAGTAAGAGAGCTTGGCTAAGCTCCCAGACAAAGAACAATCTATTGGATGCCACTGGGTTTGCCCTTAAATGAGTGCTTTTCCCAATTGCTGCTTAATGTTTTAACCTTTTCAAATTACTTGTAGATAGGTTGCAAGAGGGAGGAGAGAATTACAGTTACTCCCCACCATCTTCTCCACAGTAAGCTATGAGCTTTAAAAAGAACCTACATAGCTTGGTCCAGATGCTGCTCATCTCTTTCAAGTAAGTATGCCATTGAAGTCCCCTATTAAGCTATCCAGTAAATAAGCATCTCTGTAATTCTGGATAGCTACACTCTTTTTGTTTTTGGAATATTCTCTCATTTCTTTTAAACAGCCCTATTGAAAATATTTCCAAAAGAACTTACTGATTTAAATTAGCAGTCAGTCTTTTGTGTAATATAGTCTCATCAACCATTGCAATCACAGTTGAATCACTCCTGTATATCAAAAAGATTTGAGGAGTTAGAAATTGGTCATTGGCTCCTTTCCAATCAATTGAAGACTTGAGAAATCATACACACGTTGAACAACTTATTTTCATAGTGAAAGGTTTTATTTAACTATCCACAATTAAACACCTATTCTATTTTTAAGTTAATAAATTTATCTGGCCTTTATGTTTCAACATATTCTTATACCCACAGGAGCCTTTTTTTAACGAGCAATCTCCACTCACCATTTTCCATTCTCAGCCATTTATACTCCTTTCCCTAAGCACTTGCACAAGGGAAAGCTCCAGTATTTTGAAGTTTACCAAGAAACAGGTACTACTTTTCCAGCCTGTCTCAGGCTTTCCAAAAATCAGTTGTTTATCCTGCCTCCCCTAGAAAGCCAGTTATTTCTCTTGGTAAATCATGAATACAAAGAAATTATTGCAACCTAGATTTAGCTTCTGATTTCTCTTATATGTTTTGTTTCCAGGTCTATTAGCAGAGTTCAAAATGTTCATATTTTTTTTTACTTGTGTATCAAAATATGCAATTGATCAGGAGACTACATAGGAATAGAGACTTTTATAAACATTAATGGTGATATTAGAATGATGTTGTAGCTGTCATATTCCAGGAATTATGTGAAAGGCTAAGATTTCTTAAGATGATCTCTTTTATTGGACTAACTGCATGGTTGAGGTTGCATTCAAAAGTTTGTCTAACTCTATCTCAACCGTGCAGTTAGTCCAATAAAAGATATTGCCCTACAAAATCCTTGCCTCCTGAACATTAATTATGTTTGTATCTGTTTGATATAAAGGAAAGACTGACATTTGAAACTGAACGTTAGACATCAAGTTAGCTGATCACGTTCAATGATTGGAAGTAATGTTTCCTTCTATGTGGTTATATTGTACAACTGCTCATACCCAAGAGAAGAAAAGAGAAGAGAACGGGGGCAAGAGGAATTTGTGAAATTCCCCTCCAGTGTAGCCTTCAAAGGGGTTGGCATCTTTTCTTCTTCTACTTAACCCCACTCCTGACATACACACAGAATGTGTAAAATATGCTGCTTTGGAATTCACAGGCTGCTGGAATACAGAAGATTTCAAGAGACCTGCCAGAGACCATCCATATGTGGAGTGCAGAAGTATCCAGCCTGTCTTGTCAACCTTAGCTTCTTGGAAATATTGATCCAATAGAATTTTCTCACACCTGTTGCTCCTCACACGTGAAGCCTCTTGTCCTCATCATGGAAGATATTACACAGAAAACTTAATGGCTGCCTCAGGCATGAATTTTCTACAGATTTTCCATGGGGCTGGTAGAGGTGTGGTTAAGGCCCCATTGTTGGACAAAAATCTTACCATATTGTACTATATGAGCTCAGAATTCAGCTTCCAAGTGCAGCGTTCTAGGTGATTACTACTAAGTAGCCATTTTCATGGAGTAGAAAAACACTGGCATTGTTTTCTTGGGGTGGGGAAAAATGTTCCCCTTTATTGCTGAATTTGTTATAGGATCATAGAAAAATAGGGTCGGGAAGAACCTCATGAGGTCATCTAGTCCAGTCCTCTGCTAAAGGCAGGGTCATCCATGACTAAACTGGCCCAACCAAATGTCTCCCTAACTTGCTCTTGAAAATTTCCAGGGATGGAGGTTCTATAACTTCTCTAGGTAGCCTGTTTCCATACTTGACCACCCCCTTAGCCAGAAAGTGCTTCCTAATCTCCAACTCAACTGTCCTTTGCTGCAACTTGTGGCCATTGCTCCTAGTCATATCTCCATCCATAATCACCTTTGAGGTATCTGAAAACTGTTATCAAATCCCTCCTGGGTCTTCTCTTCTCCCAACTAAATAACCCTAATTCTTTCAGCCATTCCCCCAAGTCATATTTTCCAGGCCAATAATCACTTGTGTCATTTTCTGCTGGACTTCTTCCAGTCTACCTACACTGTTCTTGAAGAGAGGGGCTCAAATTTGAACACAGTACTCCAGGTAAGGCCATACCAGTGCTGAATAGTGCAGAAGAATCACTTCTCTTGATTTGCAAGCGAGACTCCTGTTAGTACAACCCAATATGCTGTTGGCTTTTTTTTTTCAACAAGAGCATACTGTTGGCTCATATTCAGCTTACAGACCCCTATTAATCTCAGGTCCTTCTCTGCAGTACTGCAGCCTAGCCAGTCTGTGTTTGTGCATGTGGTTATTCCATTCTAACTACAAGACTTTGCATTTGTCCTTGTTGAGTTTCATCCTATTGATTGCAGACCATTTCTCCAGTCGATCCAGGTCATTCTGGATACTAGCTCTAACCTCCAGCGTGTCTCCAACTTCACCCAACTTGGTGTCATCCACAGATATTTTCAGCATGCACTCAATCATTAATGAAAATGTTAAAAAATGCCGGACAATATGTGAACCCCATTTTCTTTTCACTAATGTGAAGCATGCTTTTTAACAGGAGCTGTGAGGGGAGGTTTGAGTCAAAAAATGGAAGGAATTGGTTTGGACTTCTTATTCACCACCCAGTTGTCATTGTCACTAATTTATAGTCATTAACACTTGAAGATGTTTGGAGGCAAGGC
The DNA here is from genome assembly GCF_001723895.1 of Crocodylus porosus. Lineage (NCBI taxonomy): Eukaryota > Metazoa > Chordata > Crocodylia > Crocodylidae > Crocodylus > Crocodylus porosus. Next base: position 18,824,205 of record NW_017728912.1, read on the forward strand.
AGTAAGACAGGCAAAAAGGCAGGCATGTTCCCACACTAGGAGTGCTGCAAAGATAGACACTAGTAGAAGGCTGTTTGCCAACTTGCCAACTAGACTGTTTGCCAGCTTGATCTACCCTTCCCAACAGCAGGGAGTAGGTAAACAAAGACATAAGCAAAAATAACAGGCCCAACACAGTTTACAGGGAACACACAGCTATCACCACATTTGGGAAAAAGAAGAGCATTCTTAGAGAACACACAGTACAGCAAATCCAGTCTTTTCTTTGAAAGCTGGATAAATTTTATTTTTACTTTATGCTCCAGAATAATCACCAGATATAAACAAAAAGCAGAGTCACCCAGACACCAGACAAACTCAAAAAGTTCAGCTGATTCTGAATCATTCTAGTAATCATTTTCTTTCTCTCTCTCTCTCTCTCCAAGAAATGTTCAAAGGGTCAGAGGCTGTGGCTGGACTTGGGAATCTTAAGCCAAAGATTTTATAGCTTGTAAGATGGACTTATACACAAAAAGAAAGCAATATACAGGAGAAGCAGTTACTTGACAAGAATGACAGAAGCTCCCTGAAGAGTGTGAGCCCAAATACTGAAAGCACTCATAGTGTGGAGGAATGATTTCCCCGCCTGCCCCCCACCATGACAGATGGAAGGTGTGACGTGTGCATGCCTTCCAGACAAGAGCAATAGACAGGCCTGTAAGCCATGACATTCAAACAGTAGCAGCACTGTTGTGCTATACCTGTTGTTTGAAAAATATGACATCCTTTTCACCCTACACTTGGAGTACTCACCAACAGAGTTTAATTTTACCAAGTTCAGATAACCATTTATTAAGAAATTGGAGAGACAGAAAGAGGGGAAGAGAATGCCCCCAAGTCTCTGAACACTTTAAAAAAAGGTGTTCAACACAGTATGACAAGGAATCTTGGAAGAGTCTAGGTTGCACTTACTGTAAGTTTTCTGTGCTATTTTTTTTTCATTGCTCAAAATCTGGATCCAGCTCCTGTAAGATTAAATGTGGTGGTTTCATCCTTGTTTTTATTTCACACTCTATGGAGGTCCATGAATGAAAGTATTGCAAGGAGTGTGGTGTGCAGAGAGAAGAGACACTTTGAACCTATTGTGTTGGACATCAGGTATAAACATCCAAGGAGTGGAAGATCTGAAGTAATGAGGCCTGAAAAATAAGGCCTTACCATGCTTTATAGATATGCATCACAATTTCACAGAAAAATACTTTGATGAATTGGGAGCTCATATGGAGTATAAGGAATGGTATAATCAGGAGACTCAAAACTGTCAATGGCCACAGGTTGGGTGATAACATTTGACTCTACCGAAAAGGGTATAAGGCTGAAGAAAGAAACCAATATGGACAGCAGTGAATGCCTAAACCGATAGAAATGACACTGATGAAAGAATATCATGGCAAAGTCCCTAAGATGTGCACAAGAGTGCTGAAAGGCTATACAAAAGCAAAATCAGCAGCAAAATTCTGTATAGATATAGCTGATACGAAATATAATGGAAGAGCTAAAGGTAGCTCTAACACTGTTTTTCACAGCTGTGGACACTAAAATAACAAACTGACCTGTTAGGACCAGCAGAAAAATATGTTAATTTGAGAATCATTTGCTTTGTAGTTAGGGAAGGCAGAGATCACTTATACAGAACAAAAACAAAATTCATAATTGCAAAAGCAGAGGAAGAGCATATCTGGGTATGCAACCTGGGGAGAAAAATAGTTTGTTTCCCTTTAGTCATGAGCTGCAACACGGTGTCTCAGTGCTGTATCTTTCTGTATACAAGCACTATAGATATCATTTGCATTCTAGTGTGCTGACTTTGGTAATAGATTTTTTGATGTTGATTTTCCTGTATGAATTTTCCTTTTTTGCTCCTCCACTCAGACTGTATACATCTAAAGTTGATGATATTCAAACAGAACTGCTTACACACAGTCAAAGCCAGGGGGTTGAATTTCTGATACAGTGTAACACACAGCCCTTGCTGACCCCTTTGCCCCCCCCACTTTACAATTTGACAAAGACTACGTTTCAAATGTTTAAAATTACATTTCCATTCACCTATTACTAAATCCAGGGAGAAAGCAGCAGATTTGCAGTCACCAAAGATACCGTTGCAGTGGGCAAGGGGAAAAGGGGGAGTAGGGGGAAGAGAGAAAGCAATGCCTGCTTATTCTTCCCTTCTCTAAAAAGGTATGCTGGGTTGGAACATGCTTTCATATTCCCTGTCCTTTGCAGAAACTCTGGGTTGTTTTTATTTTATGACAAGTATCACAAGATCTGAAGGTGGCAGAAGGTTAGTGATCGACACACTACAGACCAGAGCGATCGATAAAGCGACCTATAGGTGGAAGGGAACATTTGAATATGAAACTAAGACAAAAGTAATGGGAGTGAAAGCCTGAAAGAATTCTGAATAATTAAAAAAAAAAAAGTTCAGAATAAGCAAACTCTGTTGCTGTCAAAGGATTTTTTTTTTTTTTTTGGTCTTTTCTCCCCCTCTCTTTCTCCCCTCCCTCCCTCCTCTCTCCTTCTTCTTCTTCTTTTTAAAGCAGTTGATGTGGTAATTAAGAATTTGGTGAGAGCCCGGTCAGGTCACCTCGTTTCTCAGATCAGAGCCCCATCAGAAATTCTTTCAAGTGTCCTTCTGCGTCGCCAAAGATGACAACAGCAAATCAATAAGTGCTTGAAATGAAAGGGGATGTTGACTAGCCCCCGAGGCTACAGATTTTCACACCGCCAGCCTTTTTCTGAACTTCTAGCATTCCTTTGCACTGCCTCTCAATAAGAAGAGATACCTTTTATTCCTATTCTCATGACGAAGGTAAGTGCTCAGTTAGCATATCTATTACATTATGGGCTGCACATGCTTTTGCTCTGCTTCCCTCTGCGGCTGGCTGGGGCTTGGGCTTTCTGTCTGGAAGGTGAAAGTACAAGGCAGCCTCTGCTCAGGGCATCTTGGTTAAGGAGCAGCTGCTGCATGTACTTTCTCCATTGAAAACTAAAGCTCGATCGCCCTGGATAGCAGACATGCTAGAACAAACTGGGCAATATTTGCATTTCCTCTCCTTTTCTCCTTCTCCTCCTCCTCCTTTTTTTTTAAGAATTAATAGAAGAGGGGTAAGGGATCAAAGCATGGAAAAATAAATACAGGAATCATTGTGTGAAGCGTAGATTACTTTGTGTTAACAGAGATTGCTCTGCTCCGGTTCACACTGTCCTACTTACCCCTAATGTGCCCTGATTTAACAATCTTTCTAACGACCAACATCCTCAGGACGTTTTAATTAGGTAATTCATTAGTGAGTCAATACAGACATTTATATATTCTTTTAGCTCAAGTGGTTAAGCACTAATTTCGAAATGATTATAAACCACTGGAATATGGGAGGCATAGTAATTTTAATTTATATGCAAATCAATGGGGCCATTTGAAATGCTTAATTTTTTAACAATTATTGTATTGTAGCGTCGGGATCAACCGCCTGAATGAGCAATTTTTGAGACAAGGTTTGGACAGGAAAGAAAATTTCGAGCAGCCAACAAATCAATAATGTTTGAGGGTGTTAAACATAGCTTGCCATAGGTATTTACATACTCGCTTGTTGTCAGATAAGAAGCTGGTGGGGGGGAGAGAAGGGAGGTGGAGGGGATTGCTTGCAAGGGTTGAGATCATAATCCAGGAGTGAAGTAAATGGGAGTGAATTGCCCCATCCAACACTTTCTAAGATAGCAACAGCTGTACCGATCTCGAGTGCCACAGTGGTGGAGGCTGAACCCTTGCCTTGTGCCCGGGTCCCTCCTTGATCCTGGCTCGTTTGGGGCTAAGGGCGAGGGTCTGTTAGCTTGACAGTAAAGCAAAGCATCTTAATTCCTGTGTTGGTTTGTCCAGCACCTGGCTTTGAGAAGTAAAAGAAATACCAGGCGACACCCCTTAAACCTTTTTGGCCATCCTGCACTCACGCCTGGCTTTTATGCCATGTGACGAGTCCAGGGAGACTACTGATACTCATAAAGCAGCTTTCCAGCATGTTGCAAGATGAAGAACTTTTAGACCTATTTTCAAATCATGTCCCGGGGAGGCGCTGGGGAAGGGATCCACGCATGGAAAAATCAGGGGCAAAGCAAGGGGAGCTCTAGGGGGCCGGAACTGCGGAAGCATCCGAGCCAATGCTGTTTCTATAAAACCGTGCCAAGTTTGCAATTCAGAACTAGGCTGCTCAGGTCGGCTCCCTGGTCCAAAACTCAAGGATTCAGACCTGCTGTAGCTGGCGATGAAATGCTGGTTATGTTCACTGGTGGTTCCAACTTGTTGTTATTGTCTGGGGCGGTGGGGAGGGGGAGAGAGGAATAAAAATACAATCAGCCCGGCCTTTCCCTAGCCTCCGATTCTATTATTACATTTCTTGCTTTGACTGAGGGGAGGGGGGCGGAAAAAATGAAATCCATGTATTAAGTCAGCTCCACAGTTTCCAGACACCCTAGAACCCGTATTCCACAGCAGCATGTCTAATGTATTCCCTGGTGATTCTGGGCATTAATTAGTTGTTTAATAGGAGTATGACTAAAAATGTAAAAGAAGGATTAGGAGCGTGAAACGTATGTCCAGCTCCTTCCACACACTCGAGGAGGGAATGAAAATCACCCTGTATCTTATGTTTCTCTAGGAGCCATTTGCATTTCCCACCAGCTGCTCACTTCAGCTGCACCGATTCTGGGGCAGTGGAAGTGCCCGGCTCAAGTCGGGAGCTTGCTGCAGCCCCGTCTGGGGGCAGCAACTCTGCCAGGCAGGCAGGGGCCAGCCTCAGCTCCAAACCTCTGCAGCAGGGGAGGGAGGCTTGCACACTTGTGTGTGCGTGTGTGTGTCCCATTCTTCAGCCGGCTTCAACGCACAGCCAGTCTCAACACCGAGTATTGTTAGCTGTTGTGATCCGCCAGCACACACGCCATCTCAGGGCACACGGACACCACTTTGTTCCCCAGGACAAAAGTGGGGGTGGGCTGAAGGTGGCTGAGGACCGATCCAAGTATTTTGCGAAAAGGCAACGTTGCAGTCATTCAGGCGGATTTGCTTCTCTTCTGTTTCTTGTCGCAGCTCGGTTGAGAAAATTGAATTCACTTGGCCCGCCAGTTGCAAGGACAGAAATGCAGAGTGCCCAAGGCAGATTTGATCTGATGCGATTTTATTTTATAGAACGCACGTGCACCTATTTTAAGTCCTTTCCAAGAAATTGTTTGCGCCGCTTTTTTTTTCCAATGGATGCTACTGGTTGTTTAAATGCATTGTCTGCCCGTGGCAGGAATTCTTGAGGCTGTTGGAAATTAGCTCCGTGCCTTTAGAAACCGAGAGGACAACGCGTTCAGTAAAACGACTCTCTCAACCCTTAGCCATTGCACAAAATTTGTTTCCGCCCTAAGACACTAGGCAGAGGGCTCGGACGCGGTTATTCCTAACTAAATCTCATTGCGAATGGGAAATTGCTAGAGTAAGTTCACACACACACACACACACACACACACACGGTTAAGACCATCACTAAGACAAGCACTTTTTTTTTTTCACATGGTGCAACCATAAAAGCAAACCACTAAAAAAATCAAAACAATTGCAGGCAGAAAACAAATAATCTCATTTCGGTTTTAACTTGTATGTGTATACACAAAAACACGCACTATATTTATTTAAAAAGTAGAGAAAATGCAACCAAATCGAACCTCAATTGATAGTGGCACGAAGGCGGTTAAAATGTGACGAATATTGTATTAAGTCCTTAAAACGATATCGTGTGAATAACACATATCAGTGGGAGAACTCAGATGAGGTCAATTCCTTTTCCACGGTTATATAATATAGGTGACATAGATAGATAGATAGATAGATAGATAATTCATTAGATATAATAACCAATATATATTCATTATATATAATGAATATACAAAGAAGTCCATGAGGTATCAATATATATAACAAATATATATAAAACATTATATAGATAGGTAGATATTATATATAATGAATATACAATGCAATCCATGAGGTATCCATATATATATAATGAATATATATATGGATACATAGATAATACATATATATATATATATTATAGATAGATATAATATATAATGAATATGCAATGAAATCCATGAGAGAGAGAGAGATGATGGAGCACATAATATATAACTATGGCCAAGAAAAATAGGTATTGCAACCATATCACACAATAGGTTTGCAACCCCTTTCCCCACCTGGTAATGAATCCCCTGAATTGTATAGCCCTCATCCCTAGCTCAGCTACGGAAATAAGCTGTGATAAAGTTGCCAGCCCTCCGTGCTTGTTCACCGTGCCAACCCGGGTTGTGTATTGAAGCGGGCAGGCACAAGCCCGAGCCTCCCAAGTCCCCACAGGAGCAGGGAGCACGGGGAAATGTTGAACACGCACAGACCTGCGAGGCAGCGCCGTTCGTGCGGGGACCTTCACCGCGTCCTTTTAAAAAAGGAGGTCTCGGTGACCCCGCGTGAACCCGGCGGTGCCGGTGCAGCCAAGGCAGTCCTAGCCTGAACTGCGCGGCGGAGCCGCAGGGCGATCCCGGCGCCGGCCGGTGCCGCCCTCCCCGCTGCAGCGGGCCGTGTGTTTGCTCCTCTAGCCCGGCTTGCCTTTGAACTCGTGGGACAGTCCCGGGCCCCCTGCACTGGCTCTGTTCTTCTTCCCCCCTCCTTTTCCTTCTGGCTCTATCTGTTCGTCTTGCTCTTCCTTCTTTACCCTCGTTGTTGTTGTTGTTGTCCTTTCCTTTCTTCCTCCCATGCCCCTTCTCTTCTCCCCCTTCCCTCCGGATCCCCACCCCCTCGCCCCTCTCCCGCCTGGCACAGCGCAGGGATGTCCTGCAGAGCCTGCACTTTCGCTCGTCCTTCGCCTGCCTCCAGCCTCCCTCTCTCTCCTCTCCCTTCTTCCTGCTTCTCTTGGCTCCGTGTCTCTCTGCCCGGCTGTTTCCCTCCTGTTTGCATTGCACCCCCCCTTCTCTGTCCCACCACCCCAGATCCCCC
>NW_017728912.1:18831401-18835996 GCF_001723895.1 Crocodylus porosus
GCTCCACGCCGGAGTGAGTTTGGTGGAAACTCTGCTGACGTCACGTCGCTCCCAATACAGAGAGGGAGAGGGAGAGAGAGGGAGCCGGAGAGTAAGAGGGAGCCGGACACGGGAAGATCTCGGATCCCGTAGCCCATACACAGCCCTCCCCCGCGCCGGAGCCGCGCACTCCCCTTTGGATCCTTTATTCCTCCTACAGCCGCCGGGTTTCTGCAGCTCCGCGCAGCCCGGCCCCGCGGATTTGCTCCTTCTCGGGGAGGAGAGGGAAGAATAACGGGGTGGAAAGCTCAGCTGGGAGCCGGTAAGTGGAGGCCCATCCTTCCCCGGGGTGTGAGATAATGCGAGTCTGGGAATTGGTTCCACCCGGGGGGATCTGCCTCCCCCCACCACCACCCCACCCCCATACCGCCCTTGGGTGATTTGTGGGACTCTCCTGTCTCTTTCTTGCCGGGCTGGAGACTTCCGTGCAAGCAGGCAGCCCTGATCCTGAGCCATGCGGGAGTTGCACGGGGCATCGCCCCCAAACCCCAGCCGCCTTCACCTTGGCCTGCCCGCAGGCACCAAGTGCAATGGCCAAACCACTGATCTCTTTTTTAAAAAATTATTATTTTTAAGGGCTTCTCATTTTTAAGGGCCTGGAAGGTGGTGGGGGGATCCCTTAACTAGCAATCACGTGAGGCCTTGAGACGTGTACCTGAGAGACAGGCCCATGTTACCGGGTCACGATTTCGATGAGGCCAAACGGATCGCAGCTGAAAACCGGATCAGGCCGAACCGGTCGCAGTTTTCAAGCAAATCAGGCTTTCCAGCAGGCCGAACCGATCGCTTGTCTTCTTTAAGAGCTACTTTGCAGTGAGTGCGAGGGGCTCTTTCGTTCTCCACCCTCCCCGGAACGAAGTCACCCGAATTACTAACTAATTATTGGGGGAGGAGAGTCCTGTCTCCCTTCTCACCCCCACCATGTCCTGCTCTCCCAAATGAAATGACCATGCTTCTTCAGACCCCCTTCCACATCCCCTTCCTTCCTAAAAGCAGCACGCAGAACATGTTGGAGGGGGGGTTGTTTAGTTGGTTTTATATTTTTTTTTAATAAATCAGTTTTAAAAGTCTCATCTTTCGGAAAAACTTCTGCATTTGCTCGCGCTTCTGTTATCCTTTGCTGGATAGCCTGTCCCTAAATCAAAGAGGGGGTCTAGGACAGGTCAGGGGCGGGGAAATCTCCCCCATTTTTTACCTGGTTGCAGTGCCTTGCTTGTAGGAAAAGCTCGAGTTGGATTTATGCACAAAGGATCTGCCTATGCTTGGTAGGAGACTCTGCAGGCTGACCTGTGCGCTGGGAGAGGCTGGGGGAGCAGTAAAGATTAAGTAAATATACATATATTTCTACATATGTAGAAATAACATCGATCCATTTCCTGGGGGTGATGAGATCCTAAACAGCCGGACTCGGGCTGTCGTGCCATTGGAGCAACCCATGTCTGCAGCCTCTACTCACTTGAGTAATCCCGATTTAGACTGCGCCTCTGGGTGACTCGCCTGCCTAGAGACTGAAGGATCAGGCCCTTTTCGTTTGAAGCACCTATCATGACACTTGTGTAACACAATAAAAAGAAAAAAAATCCTCACTCCTGAAGAGTGCTTCGGCTTCTTGTTGGCCGCGGACTCCGATTCATTTGTTCCTACAGTAATATTAAGAGATAACAATTCAGATGGTCTCTCTCGTTAGGGATATGCTGCAGACCGGGCTGGGAGCTGGCTGTTCATGAACTGCGATTTTTAGAAAAGAAAATACTTTGCGAGCCTGGGTAAGGGTGGTTATTATTATTTAGCGTCCTGAAAATCATGAAATAGGCTAGCGAGTGTCAAAGTGAATAGAAATAGAAATTAATAAGCCAACGCGGAAAGCAGATCCTGCGTTCAGAGAAGCAGCAGACTTGCACCAATGGAAAAATCCTTCATTTTGTATGCCCATCTCCCTGTCCAGATGTGTTTGCAATCGTTGTTATAACACTTTTTTATTATTTTTTTTTTAAAAAAGGCAAATGAAGAGTAGCGGCTGTGGGTAGAGCTGGGGCGGCTGAAGGAAATAATCCCGTCCGACAAGATGTATTCATCCCAGGGCTGGAGGGAAGAGAAAAACAACTTCCCATCCGAAGGAGGGGAGGCAAAAGTTGTGCATCTCAATTTGTTAGATAAATTAGCCATCCAGGCAAGCGCCGCGGCAGGGCAAGTGAATTTGTCATGCGAAGCTTGTCTTGACAGAGTCGGCTGCAGGGACCTGCAGAGAGGAATTAAGGCTTTTTTAATTACCTCCCAAATAATTTAGCTACAGCTTAGCCACTAGGCCCGGCCCTGAGAAGGAGCAGGGAATACAGCTCGCAGCTCTTCCTAAGGCCTTCTTTGGTTTCGAAGATAAATCGCCAAGTCATTAATAAGTCTCAGAAGTGTCCTGAAAAAAACATAGCTCGATCTTTTTTATTCCTCCCCTCCCCCGCTTTGAAAAATCGCCACTTCCTAGGACAAAATCCGTGTTATTTCCCCAAACTTTTGAAAAAGTGATTACGTGAATTTCAGCCCTAGCTCTTGTCGCAATTATTATTATCACCATCATCAGTATTATCATCATCATCGCCATCATTACTATTATTATTTCAGCCCAAAATGTTTGTGAGCTCCAGTCTGCGGCATTTTCGGTACCAGCTAATAATGCACCCAGTTCAGACATTAAAAAAAAAGAAAGAAAGAAAGAAGAAGAAGAAAAGATTACCGAAATGATGATGACATGCAAATTTCCCCAGAAATTATCATAAGTAAACATTTGAAGCCTGGACTAATAAAATCCCATCTGTGTTACTTCATATCGAGTTAGTAGAGAGCTGTGATAATGAATTTTGTAATATCTCACGAACAGACATCTCAATCAGGCACTAATCCTGTGATTTTACTGCAGAATCACTAAATCTGGAGGAGCCAAATTGGGCTGCTCTTTGGCACAGAGAGAGCAGAGGCGCGGGGACCAGCGAGTGCTCCCAGGCTGGGGGACCCTGCGTTGCCAGCGCCGGGCGCCCACCGCCTGGCCGCCTCCTGGCTCCTGCACTCGGACTTCCCAGACAAGGAGCTCGGGTAGTCAGCAGAGGCTCCTTAATGAATAACAAGGACCTGGCTCGGTTCTCCCTGGGCCACACTCCTGCAATCTGCTCGCGCCACTGCTTTACCTGCTCCCCCACAGCAGCTGCTCCGTTTGTGCCTGCTTGAACCTGCCTTCAGCACAATGGACCTGGGGCTTGCCCAGATCAGGGCAAGAGCCTTCCCAGTGTAACACACACACACACACACAACCAAAAAAAAACCCACCCACCCCCCTAAAAAAATCAACAACACAGACATCTCAATCAGGCACTAATCCCCTGATTTTACTGCAGAATCACTCATTTTACTGCACGGCTGGGATTTTCCCTTTCCTTGCTTCGCCTTCTGGGTTTTTTTAAGGCAGAAGTGCAAGGGAGGCAGGCATTTTAGGCCAGCTGTAGGAAACAGTGTCACGGTCTCAAACCTCCAAGACAAACGCTAGGAGTTGTATGGGGGCAGCCCACAAGTGAGAAGAAACCAGCCGCTCCAAGGCACCCAGGCGCACTGTGCCTCGCGTGCCTCCGCCGGCCCAAATACAACGCGGAGTATTTTTTTTATTATTATTTGTCTTTACCAAGGCAGATTTGACTCTTTAATAGTGGCTGATCATGATCATCATGCTCCGGGTGTTTGCAGGCTCTTTCTAGGGTAGGGGGGAAACTGGGGAGACGTGGGGGGGCACGGGGACTTGCTTGAGACCTTGTTGGGACCTATTTTCCTAAAGACTGATGTATCAATCTTTGATCCCACCTAGGGGTGCTGGGATGCTGTATCAATCTTAAGGAAAACAGCCCGGTTTCTTATGAAAATGATGATCATAGAGATCATAGACAAGTAACGCTGGAAGGGACCTCAAGAGGCCATTTAGCCATGATGATGATGATGATGATGATGATGATTTTTTTCTGAACTGATCAGCTCTTAAAAAAAAACAACCAACCAACCCCGATCCATTTAATGTTTTGCAGATAACGGGTAATGGAGTCCAACTGTCGCAAACTTGTATCCGCGTGTGTTCAGTTAGGTAAGGCCAGCTCTTTCCCAGTCGTGGCTTTGCAACCCCGTGGCTTTTCTGCCGCCCGGATGGGCCGGCGGTGCGGGGCCGTGAGGCTGCCCTCTCCCCGCTCAAAGAGGGGTGCGTGCCCCCGGCCCCGGTGGCGGCCCCGGGCGTGGGGAGGGACCCCTCTCCGGGCTGGGGCCGGGGGTGAGGCGCTGGGGGTGGCCCCGCTGTGTGGCTGCAGCCCTGACCGCCCTGTGCCCCCGCCTCGCCCTCTCTGTGCCCGCGCAGGGGTGCAGCCTGCCGCCGTCGAATGCCTTTTCTCCAAGGACGCGGATCTGAAGAAGGGGGACTTCAGTGACTCGGCGGACAGCAGGAAAGAGGCGACCAGCAGCAAGCTCTTCGGCAGGCAGCATCCCAGCGCCCACGGTAGGCCTCCGCCCCCGCCCCCGTCCCTCCGGGCCGCGCG
>NW_017728912.1:18836439-18845312 GCF_001723895.1 Crocodylus porosus
TGAGTGTGTTTGGGGGCAGTGTATATGCATGTGGGTGTATGGGACTAGTATGTGTGTGAGACCGATGTGTATGTGTGTGAGTGTGTGGCCAGTGTGTGTGTGTATGTGTGTGTGTCTGGGACCAGTGTGTGTGTGAGACTAGTACTGTGTGTGTGTACGGGGGATGTTGAGAAGCTGCCGCGCAATACATGCAGGCGATTCCTCGCCCCGCTCGGGAGGCCGCCGCTCGCTGTGCACCCGCGGGCAGCGCTATCTTTCATTTTTGACTAAGGGACTGAAATGCAAAAGGGAGTTGGTGGCTGGGGCTGGGGTGGGGGGTCTGCCTGAGTTCAAGGCACAGGATCTGTCGATTATGCGAGCGATCACCCGTCCTCTCCTGGAAATGCTAAGCCTTGCGGTCCGTCCAGCTGTAGTTGCATTGCTCTCTAGCTTGTGTGCTTTATTCCGCGAGGTCTGGGCAGTATCCCTCCCTTCCCCGCCAAAAGTAAACTTCTCCTTGAAAACTGCTACTCAAAATTCTCTCTCGTGCGTGGCGAGTCCTACCCCCTTGACATCTAGAAATGTCCGCTCTGGAGGGGTGGGGGATAGGCATCCTAAAAGCATTTAGCTTCCATTGAAGGCAGGATCTCGCCATTCCTGATCCCAAGTTGAGTGGCTCTCGTAGGCAAATGCAGTGTGCAATCAAGAAAAACAGCAATGCAAACATATTACAAAGAAGAAAACAAAGCGCTCTGTGTTTCAAGAGTCCGTTTAAGCCAAGATAAACGTGATTTTGTTTAAATAAAATACATTAAGCTGAAGTAATAATACAGGAAACCAGACTGAATTAATAATGTAAGTATCCCGGGTCTCGTGGTTAAACACTTACTTGGAAGAATATGGTATTACCCCTATTTGGCTAAATAGCGTCATATTTCTCAGATAACGTCCGGCGATTTCAGTCGTGGCAATGGTGCTCGGTGGCCTATCCCTCCCTTCTTTCTTTCTTCTGTCAATGCCTTCGGAAGTTTTCATCGCTTCTTCATAAAAATAAATTATTAGATCCAAGGATGGTTAAAAAAAAAAATCAAGATCAGAGACAACTCCAAACGTATACGTATTACGACCCAATCATTTTAATCCCGGAAACGTTCCTGATATTAAATTGAACACAGATAGGGTTTACCAATGTTTGACACCTTTTTTCCCCGACAAGTAATAACTGCTAACTAGCGTGGAGTTGCAGGATGACATCGCTTTATATATGGTTGAGAACAACAAAAGCCTTTTTACCCTTCACCGGTTTTCCCTCCTCAGTGAACAGGTGGTCTTAATCAAAGACTGTAGCACTATGCAATGGGAAAGTGGGGACCTTTCTGATATAATAAATTTATGAGTCCTTACAAGCCACTTCTATTCTACTAAGTATTTAGAAAAGAGAAATCCTCATATGCTCTGTGATATGGTAACGTAGGCTTCCTTTGCTGAGAAACAAATGGCTATTTTCTTAGCCATTAATTATGAAACGGGATTATTGTACTACACACAAAATTTCCTGCCTAGTACAATATCAATACGTCTATTTTTCTACCCGTCGGATTGAAGGGGAAGTGGCTTTCTAAACATGTTTAATACCGTTGAGTAAAAAAATGACTCTGATCTAAAGTAATGCTGAAAAACGTGACTACGTTGCCGTATTTTTTGGAGAATATTTAAAAGGTCCTGTTTAGTGGGCTTTGCTAAAAGTAGCGCCATCTACAAATGCAGAGCGTGAATTTATATTTAATGGATAATTGTGACTCTAGAAATGACCTCAGTTGTAAGTGGGGAATCACTAAAAATAAGAAAACCTCTCCCTGGCTTTATTTCGTGTTACAGCATGTAATCCTTGCTGTTGTTGTATTGAGTGTTTGGAAGGACACTCCAACGACTTCATATTTCATGTTATTTACTTCTAATAAGTCTTGTCCTCTGGTCAATCCTTTTTTTTTCAAACTGCTGTAATAGGAAAGGAGGTGACAGACGCAGGAAACGATTTTTTTAGGACCGTAGCCTGCTATAGTTCCCTTTGGGGTCCATGTAAGTGTTGGGTTAACAGGCAGTTATATAAAAGGAGAGAAAAACCATATTTGTTTACAGCCTACAGAATATCAGGGTTGTTTTTTTTGGGGGGGGGGGGTTCACACCAGTGAGCACATAACCTTTTTCGCAGAACACAATGTAAAGATTACTTTAAAAGAAAAGAGACTTCGGACATAGCGATATGAAAAAATCACTGCTATGAAATATCAAATGCAAATATTTTGATCTTATCTTTAGCTATAAAATGAAGTGACGAAATTTATTTCTGGCTGATAAAGCTCAAAACAAAATTCCTAAAAATAAAGTACATGTACAAATTATTGTCTTTTATAACTACTCTTTTAAAAGACTTTATTATTTCGCTTGTATGTCCGTACAGCGTCCTGAACTCTTTGGCTCAGGATGCTTAATATCTTTTAAATATTATTCATTACTTTTGTAAATTCCCTGTAAGAAATCCTGTTAGGTAATCAATAACTACTACAACTGCAGACTCCTAACATGCAATTGTTACAAATGCGTAATGGAGTATTTCACCCCTCCCAGCATCACAAATTGATTATTTCAATTATAATATATATATTTTTTTAAAATCGTTCTTTTGGCTGAATATGCCATAGCTTTAACAAATCTACGTGTTCCCCTCCATTTCCATATTCCCTAGCAAAATTAAAGGCTCAGGTGCTGTTTCTCGTTTATTTTCAGCCCACGTATACATGTATAGAGGAGGTATATAGGAGCCTTCACTCCTCCGTTCATCAGAGTTGCTTGTAGGACCCCACCAGCAGCACCTAACCCACCGCAAGTGTGTGAAGGGCTGGACGGATGGCGACTTGTGCCTAACAGAAAAGCTCTTTCTCCTGCTACAAGTTTCAGTGGCACTACCCTGGCACCATAAGTGCAGATCTCTGGCCTCAGAAATGGCACCCCGGCTTAGAGGGAGTGCCAGGAGGAGATGCTGCTCTGCTGTACTGCAGTGGCCCAGGAGAGGACCAGGTTTTAGGCTTTCTAGGAGCAGCTTGGAGGAGACTGGCCCGAGTAACATGAGAGACAACAGAACTGGCGTGGAAAGGAGGGTGAGAGAGCTGAGGTAGTGCTTGGCATGGCCCGGGAGTGGAGAAGGACCTGCCAGCTGCACAATGAATGGGGGGAGCCTGGAAGGCAGAGAGATTTTCAGGTCCTTAATGAACACCACTGAGGCTACATTGATTGATTCCCCTTTCCGTGGCAAAGCTCTTCCAGCAGCTCCTGCGCCCAATTCGCGTTTGCCTTCCACTAGCCCGTGCAAAGTGCAAACGAAAAGTTACTTTATTGTTCCTTTGATATGTCTTTTCCGCCGTCGCCTGACAATAATATATGCAGCAGTTGTTAGACTGGCTCCAGGGAAAACTAAATGTATAACGAAAGCTTATTCGTGAGGAGGAATATACTAATGGAACAATCTGATGTCTTCTTAATCCTATGTAAAAAGCTTTGTAGTCTTCCTAATATTGACTGAATGGGTAATTAATGGCTCTTCATCTCGGAGAATACCCGGTAATCCAAGATAGGCGAAAGACAACAAGCCAAAGGTAAAAGACAACAGGACTAGCTGGAGACTCTACATAAGAACCAATTTATCCATTTAGGAGAGTATTACGTCTAGAAACAATGATCTTATAGTAGATAAAGGCAAAAGTGGGAAAATAAATACCTGCAGTGTGTCTTGCAAACACACCAGTAGCCCGCTAAGCAGGTCAGCTCAGCTCCTGTTTCCAGCTCTCTGGGGCTCCCTGAGATAAGTGCAGATCTCTGCAAAATTAGGGGGGTGCCCAACCACTGTCCCCCGAAGCTGGCGTGCGGTACCTCGAAGTTACCAATGACCTGGATAGACAGAGCATGGGGCTTGCCAGGCATAGTGGATCAAATGAGCTCTTCTGGGAGCATGTCTCTGAGAGTGGTCAGCATCAGCTGTTTCAGAGGAAAGACCAGGCACCCTGCAAGAAAAAAAAGAAGTCTGTCCATAATAAAAGTTTCTTTCCCTTTTCTCTAAATCCCCATTATTTAGAATCTAGTTAATACCCTGAGCTCTGGCTCAACGTGGATACTTTTCTAGTAAGCCTTAGCACTTTTAAACTAAACATGAAGGGTAATTCAGCAAAAGGTTGTTTTTCTTTGACAGCCTGGTGCAGCCTGTACAGACTCGAGTGTGTGTGCGCGCGTGTATTAGAAATCACAAATGCCAGAATCACTTCATCTGGAGCTTCTCGAATGGAAACAGCACCACAGATTTTACCAGCAGTTAAAAAAAAAAAAAAAACAGCCCAGACACTTTTGACATTTTAATTCAAACCTTTCCCAGTAATTCATTACTTGGGTGACTACAATTAGGTTGCTTTTTTGTCAGCTGACAGCTTTTAAAATATTATTTCGCTAGGGAAATAAAAGCTTCATCTCAGATTATAGGTGGGTATTTTTGGATTTATGTGATTTATGGTCACCATGACAACTAATGCTGAATGTTAGCTACCCTCCTGGCTGGGGAAAAAAAATGCAGTGGCGGTGTTTTAATCAAAGTATTGTAAATAAGTGAATGCAACTTTCCCTACGTCCCCAATGCGTCCCCACACGGACTCGCCACTTCCCGCATTCAGGTAGAAGTGGTCCTAGGTTTTGGGGAGATACTTCGCGATAGGGTCAGCAAGAATTCCAATCACGTTTTTAGTCGGGTTCTACGCGTTCATATATTACATATATTAATATATCAAGGGTGTTCATATTAAGCATCCTTGTTATTTTAATAACATCTCGAATGGAGAATGGGGCCAACTTTACCTGATTTAGACGACAGAGATGGGGGAGAGACAGCTTAATTGAAAGCCACACACAAGAGAGAAAAGGAACCCAACAGGGTCCCGGGAATTTAATAAGAGTTTGTTAAAAAAAAAAAAAAATTATTGTAGCTGGAGATTTTCTTCCATCGGAGCCTGACAGCCAGGTGGTTCTGCGATTTACCAGCTCAGAGCTTCAAATGCGTAAAATGGGTCTGCTGAGCGGATAGGAAAGAATCGTGCTGGAGTCATTTATATGCATAATTATTCTTGACGGTTCTAATAACAACAGGAAAAAGATGACAATACTGAAAGCAAAATGGAGGGGATGGATCTTTATTTAATTAAGAAATTGGACCATCCTATGGGAAGGGGGAGAGACGTGAAAGGCAGACGGAGAGAGATTCCAACTTGTAATGTGTAACAAATGCGTGTTAAAGGAGAGCACTGCTGGCCACACAGCCTTTCTCTGAGTTCAGAGCAGAGTGTGTTTTGAGAGCTGGCCGTCTGATTTTATTCTGAACTGAAGTGACAGATCCAAGGATCCACTCCTTTACGTTGCGGGGTGTTTCCTCGGACACGGGTTTGAACAGCTACAGCTAACAACCCTGGCAATGAGTAAATCTACATGCATAATCGGTTGCTAAAGACGGCGTCAAAACCCGCAGGGCGTTTTGTCAGATCTAAAACATGCAGGGCCTTCTGTCTTCCCTTCCCCCCGCCCCCCCCATCCAACAACAACAAAAACCCCTCCTTATAAACCCTGCCTAAAACCTTCGGTTGGAAGATAAAATAATTCGAATTAAGTGTCCTGTCCGGGGACCAGACATCGCATCTATGCAGAAGTTCCCTCGTGGCTTTGAGCGTGTTAGAAGAGTCCTGTGTACAAATTTGACCAGCGCAAAGCTGTGGCAGAAGCTAAAAATCATAATGATTTATGACCCAAAACTAGTTAGAATTCAACACAACATCCTATTACAGAGGAACCCACAAAGTGCATAATAAGTGCCTTTCAGCTTCCAAACCAGAAGGCTCTTCCTCTTGATCGCAGGATTCACAGGGAAACCACTGCATTTCTGCACTAACAAGACGCATCTTCAATAAAATAAAATAAAATAAAATAAAATAAAATAAAATAATGAAGGCAAACTCTCCCAAGCGCACACACAGGCTCAGCCTCTACCCCGCAGTAAAACTGGAACAATTCTTCCAGCCCTGCCCTTTTTGTTTGTCGCAGAACCAAAGGCTCTTGTCCGCGAACCAGTCGCTCAAAGGTAATCTAGCGCTTTCCTAATTTTTTTTCCTCAAGCTTTTTATTTATAGTCCTGCAATGCAAAATTGGAAATCGCGGGTCCTCTCTCAGTCTCTAAGAAGTCGGTTTTGCGCAACTTTGCAGAAGTTGTGCTCCTTCATATCTATCGCGGGGGAACGTCCCAGCCGTGCGCTGACAACAGCGACACTGGGACTCCTTGCTTTGTCCCTAATGGAGTCCATTCATTAAGGAGGCTGGGCGGATTTGTGAAGACAGGACCACAGTCGTACAGAGAGGTTAAGAAGAAACGAGGATATGATTAGTAAACAAATTGTGCAGAATGGAGCTGGTTTCATATTGACTTAGTTATAGGTCATCTCCTGCCGGTGCAAAGGGAGGAAATATTTACTTTACACATATACTTTATGATCTTGGGGGAATTAGAGGAAATTCAATAAGAAAACGGCTAGAATCATTTAAAACCCCCTATTTAAAAGACTTAAGCAAATTAGAGTCTTATCAGATTAAAATCCACTACAAATGTAAGAGCATTGTCTCCATCGAAACGCTGTGGGGTCTGAGGAAAGAGATTCTTTGCCAAATCTCAGGGATAAAAACACGTCATTTAAACACCAGATAATGAGCAGAATGTAAATTAATTTAACCTTCTTTACTAACAGGCTGCTAAAGTAATATGGATAATTTAGTGATAAGTACGATTGCAAAGACACGATACAAGGAGGGAGAGCACCAGCTAATAAGAAGGACCCAGAAAAGGGGTGGTGGGGGGGAAAGAATCTGGATATAAGGAAGGGGAACTGGGAAGATGTCTTTGGGTTTAAGAAGGGTCCAGTCTATTGGAAGCTCTTTGCAGCTTCCTCAATGTCTGGAAGTGGGAAGAGGAATTATAAGTAAAGGACCTTTGCACCCAAGTTTTCAGTGTCTGGGTTAGTTCGTGCCATCCATTACTAATCAGGACCTCTCTCATCCAGGAGTAGAAAACCCGTGGCAAGCTCTGGAGCCTACCGACTTTTGGGGGGAGAGGGAGTTTTCCGGCGATCCAATCCAAAGGAGACAAGAGTGATAGATTTAAATCCATCGCATAGTTGTCTCTGGCTTTATCTGTGGGGCAGGCTCTTCTGATTGTATAATCTTCCATTGAGCCGAATTACAAGGAAGGACAAACAACCCCACGGGGCTGGAACTGCCGAAGACCCTCGCCCCCTATTTTTCTACTGCAAATCATTGACTCCAATATCGCAGCCCTGCATAGTGCAACAGAATCACCGCGCCTGATAAATAATAGTATGGTTGCAACACCATGAAGGGAGATTAGTGCCTGGGTTGAGAGCAGAGATACTGCCCCAGGGTCACTAACTGGGTTGTGGTTTGGGGTTTGGGTTGCGAAAATAAAGCCATGTCCCGTCCTCGCTGCCTTGGGAGTTGGGGTTGAACCGTGACAGGGGCTGGGGAAGGAGAAGGATTTTGTTCTGGGCGTGCGGGATTTATGGATGGGCTTTGGACTGGAAATAGACCTCTGAAAAAACTTCACCGGGTTCTTCTTAGTAGCCAGGTCTTTGCTGTAAAATGTGCAGTGTAAATGGGGTCAGGAGAGACTGTCTGCACCTGGGCAGGGACGGGGCACCTCCCTTTACTTGGTGTTCTCGCTTCCTTTTGTTCCTGTCCCGTGGACAATGCGTGTCTTACTCGGCAGGGCGATGTGCTCTATATGGCAGGAGAAGGAAATGGTCTTTAAAAAAAAGAATGGGCATTTGGAAAGTTTCCTAGTGAGGTAACTTTTGAACCCGCCCTGGACGGAAGGAGGCAGCAAGACAGAAACTGGCCTGTCTTCTTTCATTTGACGGTCTCGCGAAGGCAGGATGAAGGCAAAGGCTTCCAGAAGCGCCAGTGAAGACCGCAATGCATGGTCTTGCCTTCTGCCTTGCGAGCCATTTTCTAAGCTCGCCATGACTTGAAAAGGACCCCGCAGGGGGGTTCAAGGAGCATTTGGGCTCGACTCGCGTTCGCGCTGGGCCGTGGGACTTGTGCTCTGCCTGCCCCCGGGGGAGCTGAGATGCTGAGCCCCTGGGGTGAGCCATCAGCATGGGCATGCCCCTTCGGCGGCCCCGGGCTCGGCTGGGATGCCGAGTTAGGAGGCGGCCTTGCTCTTCCCCGCGATTCAAGGGCGGCTGGAGAAATTGGGTGGAAAAAAACGAAGAGCCGGGGTGGGTCGGCTCTTCTCTGCCCTCCCTCGCCACGCCTCCTTTTGAGACAATTGTCTAGACACCAAATCACGCCGCTTCCCCGCCTGGCTCTGGAAAGGGATTACAAGTGATCTGGAGGAGCACTTGAACCCCCGGCGCACACCCCGAGAGGCACACGCCTGCCCGTGAGATCACCCCGCTTCCCCGCCCCGGGCCCCCGCGGCTGGGGCAGAGCAGGTTGCGGCAGCCCCGCGGCCGGAGCCCGCTGATAGGTTGCGAGGACCCGAGGCGTCCTCCAGCCTCTCACCTCCTGATTGGTCCGGCCCCGCATCCGTCCTGCCCTGGGCGGTGGCGGGCGCCGCGGGGGTGGAGGCAGGGACTGGGCCGGCTGACATCACCGCCCGGGGAAGGCCGCCTCTGGCTTGAAGATGTTATAGGCAAACAGGGAAGCGGCGGAGCCGAGCGGGTCCCCAGCTCGCCTGGGCGCAGAGCTGTGCACAAGGCAGAGAGGGGGAGACTCCGCTGGGGAGGGAGACTCTGCCGCCG
>NW_017728912.1:18845412-18907558 GCF_001723895.1 Crocodylus porosus
CGCGCCCGCCCCAGCCGGGGGCCAAGCCGGAGCCGCCCGGGGCCGGGGCAGCTGGCCGGGCACAGCCCTCCGCAGCAGGCGCCTGCTCGGCTTGCTCTTGCCCATGAACTGCATGAAAGACCCGTTAAACCTGGAGCGCCTGGGAGCCGGGAATAAGCTGTGCTCCACTTCACCCTCCTCCTCCTCCTCTTCCTCCTCCTCTTCCTCATCTTGCCACCATCACCAGCCGGCACTGGGCATGGCTTCTGCTCTAGCTCCCGGGCAGCCTCGCTCGTCCTTGGACTCCTCCAAGCACCGGCTGGAGGTGCACACCATCTCGGACACCTCCAGCCCCGAGGCCGCAGGTAAGAGGGAGATCCCCCCCACCCCCCGCCGTCTGCTGCCTCCCTTCCTTCTGCTCCCTCGGGTGACTTCTGCAGCCTCCATCCCTCCCTCCATCCCCGGGGCTGGGCCCTCGCCCCCCGCTTCCACCCCGTGCGGGCACCGCCGCCCCCCGCGGGCTCAGCGGCATCTCCTCCCGGACGGGCACCCCGCGGAGCCGCCTCCCCGGGCAGAGCAGGGCAGAGAGCTGCTTTCTGGCGGGAGCTGCGGTGGGATGCGGCACGTGCAGGGACTCCTCTGCCGGCCCAGTGAAACCCGCCCGGGAGGACAGAGGTGTGTTGAGATCTGGATCCACGAGCTGCGGGCGCCTCGTGGTCCGCACGAGTCCTGCCTGCGGCGGGGCGGCCTGTGAGGGGCGGGTGCGGGGCTAGGAGAGCTGTCACGGGGCAGCCCATCTGTCTGGGGAGCTGTGCATCCAGGGGCGGGTGCCTGGAGCTGCCCCAGGAGGGGGTCGAGGTGCAGAGGCAGGGGCAGGGGTTGTGCTGGAGGGACGACCCCTCGGCCTCCAGAAGGTGCTGGAGAGTATTCGTGGTGGTGGGATTAGCAGCGTGGGGCTGTGGATGTTGTGTGTCGGGGGTGTGGGGAGGTGTTGTGTGTGTGAATGTGAGCGCTGTGTGTCTAAGTGTGTGTGGGTGTTGTCGGTGTTGGGGGTGTGTCTAGATGTGGGTGTTGTGTGAGTAGGTGGGTCTGTGTGTGGAGGGTGTTGCGTGCCTCTGGATGTGGGTGTTGTGTGGGGGGTTGTGTGGGGGGTTGTGTGTATAGGTGAAAGTGGGTGTTGTCGGTGTGTGGGTGTCTAGGTGTAGGTGTTGTGTGCATTGGTGTGTATGGGTGGGTGTTGGTGTGGGGGGGGTGTCTAGATGTGGGTGTTGTGTGTAAGTGGGTGTTGGTGTGTGGAGGGCAGTGTGTGTGTGGGTGTTGTGTGCTTAAGTGTGTGTGCGTGTTGTGTGCGTAGGCGGGTGTTGGTGTACGGGGCTGTGTGTCTAGATGTGGGTGTTGTGTGCCTAGGTGTGTGCGGGTGTTGGTGTACAGGGCTGTGTGTCTAGATGTGGGTGAGTGTGGGTGTCGTCTGTGTGCGTGTGGGGGGGTGTTGTGTGCGCGCGGATGTGGGTGTTGTGTGTGGGTGTTGCCCAGCCCATGTCCATCGCTTGCAATCTGCCGGGGTGCCTCTGCTTTGCTGCCTGTCCTGGCCCGGGGAGAGCAGGCTCGTGACTCTGGGCCGTCCCTGCTTTTGCAGAGAAAGAGAAAAGCCAGCAGAGCAAGAATGAGGACCCGGGGGCTGAGGATCCGTCCAAGAAGAAGAGGCAGCGGCGGCAGAGGACTCACTTCACTAGCCAGCAGCTGCAGGAGCTGGAGGCCACTTTCCAGAGGAACCGCTACCCGGACATGTCCACCCGGGAGGAGATCGCGGTCTGGACCAACCTCACGGAAGCCCGAGTGAGGGTAGGTGCGGAGCGCGGGCCGCCGGCGGTGCGGGAGGGGGCCGGGCCCGAGCCGTCCTGTTCCTCCGCAGGGCGCGGGCTTGGCCGGGAGCACGGCCCGGGACAGGCTGCAACCTGCGCCGCTGCTAATGAGAAAAAGCTGCAAAATCCACAAGGGCTTTGACTTCCTCCTCGGCGCCCGAGACGTGCCCTTCCTTGCGTTTTCTCTTTCGTTTGGTTTCACAACTCTCCGGGCGCTTCCCTCGCCGGCCCGCCAGGCTCTGATTTATGAGACCTGAGCGGCTCTTGGGCCGGATCCGGATCGCTAGCAACTCCCCCTGCTCCCTTCCCGCGGCTCCCAGACGTATCTCGCAGGGCTCCTTGCAGTCTCCACGTGCAAACCAAGACGTGCGGCTCGCTCGGGGTGTGCAGGGGGGCCCCTGGGGAATGCCAAAAACTGCGGCTGAGCTGGCAATCGGTGCATCGCCTTTAGCAGTAATACCAGTGTTATTATTAATACTAGTACTGTTACTCTTAGTGTCATTGTTAGTATTAGTGTTAGTTTTAGGTTTAGTGCTAGTTGCAGTGTTACCATTGGTGTTATTTGTATTGGTAGTAGTAGCATTAATAGTAATATTAGTGTTAGTATTGGTGTTCGTGTTATTAGTATCATTAGTGTTATTGGTGTTAGTGTTAGCATCATTCGTGTTAGTGGTAGTGTTATTAGTATTACTGTTAGTATTGGTATTAGTGTTCGTGTTATTAGTATTCGTGTTAATATTAGTGTTAGTATCAATATTAGTGTTCGTTAGCATTAGTATTGGCGTTAGTGCTATTAGTATCATTAGTATTATTGTTAGCATCATTGGTATTAGTGGTAGTGTTATTAGTGTTAACATTAGTGCAGTTAGTACCATTAATATGAGTGCTAGAATTGGTATTAGCGTTAGCATCAATAGTGTTAGTCTTATTAGTGTTAATATTGGTGTTAGTGTTATTAGTATCATTAGGATTAGTGTTAGAATTGGTGTTAATGTTAGCAACATTAATGTTATTAGTATTGTGTTAGTGTTAGTATCATTAGTATTAGTGCTAGAATTGGTATTAGTGTTATTAGTATTAGTATTGGTTAGTATTGGTATCATTAGTATTAATGTTAGTATCAGTGTTAGTGTTCGCATCATTAGTATTAGTGTTAGTAATATTAGTAGCATTAGTAGTTAGTAGCATTATTACTCCTGCTATACCTAGTGTTGTTATTATTATTCCTATTCCTATTCTTACGAAGACCATTACTGTTATCGACCACAATAACAAACCTCCCGACTTGAGAATTCCCCTAGTTCTGCTCTCGAAAAAATCCCAGGTTTTGGATCAGGGGCAGCTGAATACATAGAGATCGGGGAGCAAGCGGCGATTGCCTTGCAAACGCGTGGCATCGGAGCCGAGGAGCTGGGCTGGGCGGGGAGGCGGCTCTCATGCGGCTTCCTTGCCGCTGCGGAGTGGCACGTCCTGCCTGTGCCGGAGGAGGACAGCAGCGCTGCGGGTTTAGCTCTCCTGGGAGGTAAAATCGGAGACGATAGAAATGCCGGGAGTGACTGCTTAGCAATCACTAAGCTAGCCATAGTTTATTCCCTCGCCAGTCATGGTGGTGCGCTGGAAGTGGGGGCTGCTTTGCGGGATTTGGGGAGGCGCGATCTGGGTTTATAGCTCCGAGCCGCGCCGGGGACGGAGGGGCAGTTCACAGGGGCTTTTCAAGTTAAAAAAAAAATCCCGGGCAATGTAAACAGCGAGGGGAGCCCAGGACGGGCCGCAATACACAACCAGCCCCGAGATGTGGATTGGGAAGGCGCACGCTTTCATTGTCTGTCCCGGAGCTCACTTCGCACGTTGTCAAGGCCGAGCTTTGCCTAAGAGCAGTCGGACAAATCGGTTGAGAAGTTGTTTTTCGCTCATGGAAGTTGTTTTCCCCGCCTAATCTTCCACCAGTAATACTACTGCTGCTGTCAGATTAGCCTGTGAAGAGCTTGTAGGTTTAATTAACTGTGGAGGCTCCGATTTATTAGGTCTTGGACCTCCCTCCCCACCTCCTTCACCCCTGCGATCTGTAAAAAGAAACATGCTTTTTATTTTTGTCTCCCCGCTGACCAAAAGCCTGCTGGTTTCCCGGCATTTTCTTGTCCTCGATTTGCAGGTTTCTAATTTTCCACCCCCCTCCACCCCACTGGAGATTGCTGGGAGCACGATCCGGGGCTTGCTAAGTGCTTTGGGGTCGCATGAGAGAGGAGAAGTGTTGTGAAAAACAAGATCCTGTGTTTTTTTTTTCTGTGCCTGCTGCTCCGTATGAACCTAAGGCAGGAAGGCACCGCGGCAACATGTTCCCGAGCTGCTGGGGAGTTTCTTTGGCAATTTTGCAATCGGTAATGCTCAGTTACTACGAGCTTGCCCACGCGATTGGGGTCTATTGAATGCTTCTTTCTTAAACATGCCAGTATGTGTTCACGGTGGGGGGGAAATGCAGTGCCCCTTACACCCGTCAGCTCCCTTGTCTGAAGAGTTTGAGAGCTGTTGTTTTTTCTAATGACCCTCACTGTTGGCGACTGTAGTTTTTGCATAACTAACCCGAGTCTTACATTTCCTCCCCCCCTCCCCCCCCTCTTAAAGGTTTGGTTCAAGAACCGCAGAGCCAAATGGAGAAAAAGAGAAAGGAACCAGCAAGCTGAGCTTTGCAAAAACGGCTTTGGTCCGCAATTTAACGGTCTCATGCAGCCCTACGATGACATGTACCCGGGCTACTCTTACAACAACTGGGCAGCTAAAGGCCTGACCTCTGCTTCCCTGTCCACCAAAAGCTTTCCTTTCTTCAACTCTATGAATGTCAACCCTCTGTCTTCTCAGAGCATGTTCTCCCCTCCAAATTCCATCTCCTCCATGAGTATGTCTTCAAGCATGGTGCCCTCTGCAGTCACTGGGGTCCCCGGTTCCAGCCTCAACAGCCTGAATAACTTGAACAACTTGAGCAATCCCTCCCTGAATTCTGCAGTGCCAACGCCAGCTTGTCCTTATGCTCCTCCAACACCTCCTTATGTTTATAGGGACACATGTAACTCTAGCTTGGCCAGTCTGAGACTTAAAGCCAAGCAGCACTCCAGCTTTGGATATGCCAGTGTGCAGAACCCAGCTTCCAACCTGAGCGCGTGTCAATATGCTGTGGACAGACCCGTGTGAGATATTCCAGTATAAAATACTGAACGGGAATCCCTCCCCTTCCCCGCAGAGACTGAGAATTAAACTAGAAAGTAATGGGCACTATAGAGAAAGAGAAAGGAAAAAAGGAGAGAGAGAGAAAAGAGAGAGAGAAGGAAACCACTGAAATAAGATAGCTCCTTTGTTTTCAAAGGATCTCCGACAGTTTCTGACATCCTTCATTTAAGAGTATTTCCAACAGTTACAAGGACATATATATATATATGTGTGTATATATATATATATATATATATATATATGGACAGACAAATGTTTGACTGGATATGATATGACATTTTAATGTTACTATAAGCTTGTTATTTTTTAAGTTTAGCATTGTTAACATAAAATGACTGAAAGGATGTATATATATCGAAATGTCAAATTAATTTTATAAAAGCAGTTGTTAGTAATATCACAACAGTGTTTTTAAAGGTTAGGCTTTAAAATAAAGCATGTTACACAGAAAGCGATTAGGATTTTTTCGCTTGCGAGCAAGGGAATGTATATACTTAAATGCGACACTGTATGTTTCTAACATAATTATTAAAAAATAAACCTTGTGTGAATATCAGTTTTAGAATAGTACCTCTGGTGGATGCAATGATGTTTCTGAAATTGCAATGTAAAACATGCCCTGTGTATAACATTTCGTACAATATTATTGTTTTACTTTTCAGCAAACATGAAAAAAATGTGTTTTATTTCATGGGAGTAAAATATACAGCATAAAGTTTTGTCTGGATTTTTTTTTAATCAATTAAAGTGTGCAGCGGCACCGCCCTGAATGATTGACTGATCGATGACACTGGATCCCCTTCTTTGGAAACACAGGGCAGTAATTTTTTACTGCAAGACAAATAAATTGCAGGGTTTTTCACACACACACAAAATCCCTCCCTCTAAAGTTACACGCTAAATCAACTCTGTCCTTGCAGCTCCCTGGGTTTCTGCAAAGTAGACAAGATTCCTTTATTCCCAGGAACAGAGCCGAGAAAAGAGCTCGCTTGATACTGCTGGACTCGAGATTTCACCAGCCAAAAAAATAGAAGTTGGTACTTCTGGAGTAGCAACCGCTCCCGCTGCGAAGGAGGCTTTTATTAAATAAACCCCCCGAGTTTGCAAACAAACACCTTCTGTTCGCAATAATCCCCCACGCTCACTTTTTTTCCCCCCTTAAGTAGAGCGATCTCTCATGTAATATTACATTTCCATCTCCAAATCCCTTTTCAGACATTAGCAGAAACAAAGACCACTCCAAGCTCTGAGCGCCCGAAAGGTTGAGAGGTTAGCCTGAAAGTTTCCTGCGCCTTGTACTGCAGGGTGTAGTTGAAGGGAAAGGTCGTGCTCTCTGTGTTTTGTTTTAAATAATATTGACCCATTCATTCTAAACCTGCTTGTTCGTGAAATGATACAGGATTATACTTTGCAATCTCCGGGACAATGAAGCAAATCAAGATGAATTACAGCTTTGGCCCTCCCATCTGATGACATCTGAACTGGCAAGGAAATGTCTGGGACTGTGCAAAGCGTTGGGGAGTGAGTGCGTGTGCGAGAGAGAGGGAGAAGGAGGGGATTTGGGACTTCAGCATCAAGACGGAAGTATTAAAGCACGGAGGCGACTGAAAGCAGCGAAGCTGGCTGGAGGGGCGAGACTGGGACTGGGTTGGGACCTGGAACTGGGAGCCCCCCGGGCCTCGGAGGAGTGGGACCCGCGTGCGCGTGTGTGTGCGCGCGCGTGTTCCTTTGCGCCGGGGTGTGTCTGATCCGCCTGCAGCTTCACCTCCAGGCAGAGCAGACACTGCGCCTTTGTTCTGCCCGGACTCGCTGCCACTCCAACCGCGATCGCAGATAATGCCCCGCTTTACAAGCCGCGCTCGCTGCACATTAACTTGAGTCTCTTCCCCTCTGGAGGAACCGCTCCGAGACCTGCGGGCCCAGGCCCTTTGGACAGCGGGTCACCTCCCCCCTCCACCGGCTCCTTTGCAACTGGGGTGAAAGGGGAGACCCTGGATATGGCACTGGGGGGTCTTGGTGGGGGGCGAGGTTGCTTGGTAGGTTGGAAGGGGCAAGAGCAGGGCTCCTGGGAGCCGCTTGGCCCCCGGGCGATGCGATTCAGGCCGGATCCTCAGGGGGCTGCAGGTTGGACGCCCCCAGCAAGGCGGAGTGGGGAAAGGAGGGGGGGGGGGTTGAGGTGCTGGGGGGGGTTGTGGCTGAAGCCTCCCTGGCGCCCAGAGGTAGAGGGGCTGCTGGACCCCGACCCCCCCAACACACACATACACACACCCCTACCTCTCCAACCCGCACCGGCTCCAATCGATTCTCTGCACCATGTCAACACTCAATGCTGGTGAGTGCAAGGGGGGGGTCGCTGCGGGGCTGCTGCTTCTTCCTTCTTTCTCCCCCCTGCGTGATGTCCGGGCTCGCCGGATTACAGCCTGCCCCGCCGGGCTCGGGGGCTCCGCGGGGAAACACGGCGAGCTCACAGCCCCAGTCTCCGCCGGCCTCTCTCCCGGCGGGGCAGGACAGCCACCTCCTCTCGGGACCTCCCAGCCGGGCGCGGGCCCCGCCAAAGTGTCCTCCTTCCCGGCGCTCTTCATCTCCCGTGCGGGCAGCAGCTTCGCTTTGTGCCTTGGCTTGGTTGTTTCTATTTTGTGCACCTTTTGTACATGTACCGGGGCAGGGAGTGTGAGTATGGGTGCACACGGACGTGGATATATGTGTGCGTGTGTGTACACACATTTACTATATATAGTATAGTTAGTATATCTAGTATAGAGATATAGAACTATATCCTATATTATATAGTGTGTGTGTGTGTGTATATATATATAGTATAGAGATATAGAGATCTCTCTCTATATATATACAATATTTATACATCTCCAATAGTCTGGGTCTATGTGTACACACACACACAGACTACTGGAGATATATAAATATAGTTATAGATATACAAATTTCAGATTCAAACTATTGGATATGTAGATGTGGAGGTAGATGTAGATAGAGACATGCAGGTATATGTGTACATGTACATGAATATCTGTCTGTCTATCTATCGATAGCTATATATGTGACTATATTAACATGAATGTATTAATATATATTCATATCTTCATGTTAATATATTCACATATTTAGATGTGTGGGTGTATCTCAGCCCCAAGATATTGGAGATATATAGATTTCAAGATATATAGATCCCAGATCCAAACCATATGTATATGTATATGTATATGTATATGTATATGTATATGTATATACATATATTTCAGCCCCCAGTTTCTGGATCTTCGCTCGCGCCCGGGTCGGAGGTCGGGAGATGCGTGTGGCCGCGATGGGGGCACACAGCCCGGCGGGTGCAGGCTGAATTTCTCTCTCTCTCTCCCTGAAGTCCAGAGGCTCATAATTTCTCTGCGCCACTTGACCAAAGATCTAATGTTTGGATGAGGTCGTAAATCAACATGTTTTCTTGCCTTCCCTTCCCCTTATTAGCGATGGCAGCTTGAACACGGAACAATTGGGGCAGTAAATATATACATCTACTATTTTTAATGGAGAAGAAGAAAATAAACTGGAGTCTTAAAAGTGCCCGGGCTCGTAAATTAATCAGCTGATGTGCGGCTGCTCTTTTGAGGACTCTATTAAACCTCGGGCGAGTGAAATGGCAGAGCGCCCCAGTGTGAACAAACAGTGCTGTCTGGGTCCCAATCCACATCTCAATCCACAACGGCACCGGCGGCCCTCACCCCCCTCCCTCCGGCGGGCAGACCTCGCGCTGGCGCCTGCCCCAGGCCTTCAGTGCCGGCTCTGCGGGGGCAAGGGCGGCCTGCAGGCGAGCACGCCGCGCTGGGGAGCGCACACGTCTCTGAGCACAGGCCGCTCTGGACCGGCTTCGGCGCGGTGCGGCGCGGCTCGGCTCGGCTCCCCAGTGTCGCCGGGCCCGGAGCAGAAGGGAGACGCAAGAGCCCGTCCGCCCTGGGGCTTAGCTGGGGACGGCCCACCGGCCCCTGGCCACCGTCCTTTTCCCGGGATCGCACCAGCCCTGTGAACACAATGCCCTTTTTATCCCACAACGAGTTCACTTGGAACCGCTTCCCCGAAGGTACCTGGGTTTTTTTTAAACGATCTATTCGCAAAAGAAGCAAAATAACCAAGCCATGTTTATTTCTGCAATCTTTCAGAAATAGCCCGCGATTGCTTTCTCTGTGTCCTGCTCTTTCAAATATAAGCTTTTTTAAAAAAAAAAAAAAAAAAAAAAAAGTCTCTTGAAGCAATAGCCAAAGGTTTCTTTCTATTTGTTGTGTGAATTCAGGGTGCCCCCCCCCACCCCTTTAGCTGCTACCTTTGTGATTTAGGAGACAAAACTGGGCATCTGTTTTACTTTCTGTAATTAAAAAAAATATTTTCAGGATGCGCTGTGCATTGTAGTGACTGATTCTGGATTCGCTTAGAAGGGGAAGGGAAATAAAAAAGAGGCAAGCCTATTTAGTTTAATCCCGATGAGGTTGTTTACTGAAAGCAAGAAAGGAAACAAGAAAAAGAAAGACAAAAACAGACAGAGACTGCCAGAAAAGGAAGGAAGGAAAGGAAAGGAAGAAAGAAAGAAGTTTTAGCGTTTCTACCACTAAAACTTCCATGAGGATCTTGTGGCGGGGAAATGACTTCCTTTAGAAATAGGCGACATTTAAGATGAGAAGTATTCAGCACAGGAATGTCTGAAAGCAGCTTTGCAGGTTTCCCCGGGATCATATAAAACGAACACGCCAGGGTGCCTGGGAGGGGACCAGGATCGTGGTATTTTCCATATAGTCCCCCAAGCTCCGCTGGGAGGAGAGGAAGCAAGAGACATCTGAGCAATGAAAACACATCAACTCTTCCTTCTTCCAAGTCTGGGGTTTGCAGTGCGCTCACATTGCACCCAGTGTTGGCGTGTGAATGCAAAGCAGTTGTCCTCCTCTGCAAATGTGTGTGTTGGCGTGTGTGTATCTCAGTCACACCGTGGACATGCCTGTGCATATTTCAGGCTAACTCTGTGTGTGTGAGTTTCCAGCCCAACGCTGTGGGTGTGTTTCAGGCCAGCTGTGTGTGTGTGTGTTTCAGATGAGTCCTGGATGGGGACTTCAGACAAACCGGCACAAGCAAAGCCAGGGTTCAGCTCGAAAGTGTCCTTAATCCTCTCCATTGTGCCTGCCTAGCCATGGCCGCGGGTCGCTGGTGTGCAGCCTGATTTCACATCTCACACTTTCAATAATACCTAAGCATTCCAAGGGCATATAATTTACCTTGCTAAATGCCTGCTTTGGTACGCATATTATACATGTGTAGGTCTGAATATTATGCACCCAATAGACCGTAACAGTCAATAATCCAGGAACCACGAAGGATTTACGCCTCCAGAGCACCATGCCATGCTGGACTAATTGATTGCTAAACCCACGTTTTCGAAATCAAAGCCTTTAAAAAAAAATCAGTTCTCCAAATATCTCCAATCGCCGCTCTTTCTTTCTTTTACTTTCTTTCTTACTCCCTTATGACGGTGTGGTGGCAAGGTCTCATATACATACACACACACACACACACACACACACACACACACACACGGTCTCATATATATTGTGTGTGTTTGTGTGTGTATATATATACACAGAGAGAGAGAGACAGTCATAAATATATCTATATATAGGCATATCTATCTATATATCTATGTATATATGAGAGACTTCTCTCTCTACACACACACATACATACATTCACACCTTTCTGTCTCTATATATGTATACGTCTTTCTATATATCTCTTTATATCTATGTATATATGAGAGACTTCTCTCTCTACACACACACATACATACATTCACACCTTTCTGTCTCTATATATGTATACGTCTTTCTATATATCTCTTTATATCTATGTATATATGAGAGACTTCTCTCTCTACACACACACATACATACATTCACACCTTTCTGTCTCTATATATGTATACGTCTTTCTATATATCTCTTTATATCTATGTATATATGAGAGACCTTGCCACCACCCATTCATAAGGGAATAAGAAAGATTTTCCTATCTTCCTCTATACGTATATAGAGGAAGATAGGAAAATATCTATCTATCTATATCTATCTATCTATCATATATATATATATATATATATATATATATATGCTTAGGGTGGGAGCCGCTTCCGCGGGGCTGCACACGCAGCACCTGGAAATATGTCGGTGAGTACTGGAGATCGCCTCTCGCCAGAGGAATTCTTCGCTTGATCCCAACTTTCTTTGTGCAGTTGGTAAATCAGCTGCCACCAGGAACCTCTTGACACCAAATGGGAGCAGGGACCAGGCGCTTTGCCTTTTGTTTTGTTTTCCACATCTGCTCCCGCACTGAGTTTTTTTCCTCGCTTTCTTTCTTTCTTTCTTTCTTTGAGCCTGAAGGAGGGGAATTTGGGGCAACATCAAAGTTCCCCCGACCGCCCCACTGCTGCTGCCTTGGATGACCAAGCCCGAGCTATTGTTTTGCAGGGCCCTTTCCAAGAGCCCTGGCTTGACAGCTTTCTACAATGAAGTCAGTGAGAGAGAGAGCTATAGCAGCAATCGGAGGTGCGTAAAGCAGATCCTTTATTTCTTTCTAATAACACAAGACAAGGCGATGTGTAGTCTGATGGGGGGGTCGGGAATGTGTCACGTGCGTTCCCCAAAATAATCTGATCTCCAAGCGAGAGGGCAGCTGAAGAGTCCGTTCCTCCTCCCTCCCCCTCCCCCCCCGGCTGAGAATGCTGTTTCTGTGCACTGTCACCCCCCGGAAAGTTTGGGCTGAATCTGGCTACTCTGCTGCCATGTCAGCTGGCTGCAGAAAGGAGAGCTGGCCGCGTCGGATCCGGGACACGTCTGACTCCGCTCCCCGGTAGCTCCGCCAGCCTCTGTTATAGCCCCGCCTTAGCCCCCCGGGCAGCTGGGCCGCAGCGCCGCCCCCGTCCGCCCCCGACCTCCCGGCCAGGCGCCGGCCCCGCGGTGCAAGGCTGAGCAGTGGGAGCAGGCACCGGCCCTCGCGCCTCCGCTCACACCTGCGTGCATCCCTCCGCGCTCCTGCTGCCGCCTCACACAGCCCCAGCAGGGAGACAGGGCAGCCACGAAACCTCCCGCACAGCGCGGGCGCTGTGCCACAGACCGCACACTAGGTAGGACCCAGCATGTAATGTATGCCGTGTGGCACATGTACGTAACACATATGATATTACAGACAACATGCCGCGGACAATCCACAACCCATAGCAGATGGAGCGCCCAACCTGTATAATGCCTTTTGTATGACGCATAACAACACGGAGCATGTAACATAACATAACATAACATAACATAACATGAGGTAACCTAATATAGTAGGTTATACAGTACAACGCAATACAATACAATACCGTATAATACACTATAGCATGAGGTGATATAATATAATGTAATAGAATACCCGATATGATACGATATGATCTATATACATATCATACGCAACGTTTACTACACAGTCCGTGCCAGGCGTGGTAACACGTCATACCTCGATGCCAGTATATGGCATACATACAGCACCGGTCGCCGTCGCGTTCAGTGGACCCGAGGCCCGCAGAGCGCGCGCAGGCGCGCGGCCGAGGGAGACGGCTGGGCCGGGCTCCGCGCACAGACCCCGCAGCAGCGGGCAGGTAGGTCCGTGGGGCCCCGGCCCCGCTCCCCCTCCCCGGCCGCAGCCCGGGCTCCCCCGCAGGCGGCGCGGTACGGCGAGGGCAGGGAGGGCTTTCGGTCTGGCCTTAAAAGAAACTTTCCCCGCGCGGAGCCAGCCAAGCCTCCTCCCTTCCCGCCATCCCTGCCCCTGCGGGCCTCGCAGGTGGGCTGCACTCCACCCGACCCGTTCCCAGGGCAGGTTTGCTACCCCATCCCCTTCCCACCCCCAGAAAGCTGCTGCTGCTGCATGACTGCGGGAGGTCACAGCCCCCTCCCCCAAATCCCAGTGCTTTGATCCCCCCCAGCTCTCACCCCCCCACCCACGTTTGAAAGCAGTTGGGCAGATGCCAGAGAGCCAGGGTTGCCCTGCCAGTGGTGCTATAAGCTAGAGGCCTGTGCAGTCAGGGGCTCCCCCCTCCCAGTAAACCTGAGCTTCTGCCTGGGGCTGTGTGGGGAGAGGGGGCTGACTCCAGAGGAAAGCAATCCCTGACTGCCTGCATGCACAGGTGCAGGGGGAGGGAGGGTGGCAGGGGTTTCTTTGCTTTCATGCCTGGGAATCTGTGCCAAGGCCCTTGGAAGCAGCAGCTTGGGATGCCAGGCGGCCTCTCCTATCCCAAGCAAAGCCCCTTTCCCCTCCCCTCCACTCCCCAAGGCAGAGAAGTGCATTGCCGAAGGCTGAGAGTCTTCTGGCTGGACCCAGTGCCAGGGTCACAGGACCCAGCCCTGCCACTCTGGGGTTTCCAGCTGCAGGGGATGATTCTGTGTGGCTTGCACAGATTGGCTTTGATTGCCAATCTCAGGGGATCTTTGCTGTTAAAGGGGATGGGGGGTACAGCCGCAGAGGGAGCCTCCCAAGATCAGAACTTTTGAGGAGGAACAAGGAGCGCCGAGGCTACAGCTGAGTTTTGCTCCACATGCCCCCAGCCCTGATCCTGTCAGTGGAAAGGGGTTTTAGCACCCTGCTCTGCCCTGGCGTGGGAGGTAAGGCCCAGCTCTCACAGGACTGGATAGAGAGGGGCCAGCCTGTTGGCTGGGTGGGTGCCTGGTGAATGGCTGTCTTTATTTATCACCTCCCCTGCCACACTTCTGGTCGCTGATCTGTACCCACAGCTCCCCTTTTAGAAACACGATAGGCAGATAAGCTGCCTTTCTTTCTGTAGAAGCAAAACATTTAGGGATAGGGCCCACTGGCCTTTTGCGCAGCTGTATCCCTGGGTTTGTGGTTAGGTTGCTCGGTAAACCAGGCAAAAGTGATAAGTGCATGTAAGTCATTTAGTAGACACAGAAGTTATGTTATCAGAAGCAGTAACCATCGTACGTTATCTCTCTGCAGAGAAGCATCGTCTCTCCAGAAGAATGAAGCCGGGCTCCTGCTCCATTCTGACCCTTCCCCTCACAGCAAAAGCAAACAAAAAACTTAGTTCAAAAAAGAAAGCAAGCCAAGCCTTTCGAACTTGTTATGCTGCCAGTTTTCCATTTGCACTGGAAAACTGCCCTTGGGCATTCAGGTTGAGATCCTGCCCCCATTCAGATTGAAGGAAAATCTCCTCTTGCCCGAAAGGAGGACTTTACCTATAGTGTTCAACCTACCCCAGGATTTTACCCCTTGTGTCCAACATTTTAAAATGTGTTGTATAAAAATCCTTCTGTTTTTCTTCTTCCCAATGTCAGATTATCTACACACTCCACAATAATCTTAGTCTCTTTAGGCTTGACTGCTGAGTCTTGCTTACTCCACTGTTGGTAACAGTTTTCAGAGCCCTCATGCACAATGGCCACTGTTTGAAATACTGCACAGGACTGACAAGCTGCATAGTCCACTATCAGCACGTGTCCCTTGTGGTTCCTAAGCTTGCAAATGCTGATGGAGCTGGATCAATAATAGCATGGGGCTGACTTTTCTTGCAAAATTTTTTTAGTGTAGCCCAGACTTTTGTGTCCATGAGGAATGTTGCTGTGACTTTATTTCGTTGTGGCAGCTTTAATGGATATCAGAAGAGATATGCCCATATGATATCAGGGTGATATAGAACTCAGCATGGGTAATAGACACACATTTACTGTGTATTTTTATATGGATTTTATATTACAAATAAGACACTAAGTGACATTCTCAGGACCCAGATATCTATATACCAGTCACAAAAGTGATTGTTTTAAAACAACACTCAAGACTTGTACAATTTGGAGATAAACCACATGAGTAAGTCCATTTCTGAGTAAAAGACAGAAGTAAAAGCATTCACAAAATGGCCTTTATGGAGCAAAGCTTAACTAAGCACATGAATTAGTTCCCCTGACTTAAAGGGATATGTTTAAAGGTACACACATGCTTGAATGCTTTTTTTATTGGCACCATACATAATGCAAATAGGCCACCTATATGTCTATGTTTCAACATATTTTAATAGAAAAAATAATTACAATATACATTTTAAAATCCTCAGCAGGATTCTACTGCATTCTTTGCATGTATTTTATTTCACCTTACCTCTACTGATGGTTTAATTTCACCTCTCCATGGTACTACCTTATGTGGGCTCAGAAAACTCTATGAGGTTCCCCAGCAGAGTTTTGTCTGGGTTTTTGCATCAGTGAGGTGTGGTTTTTCTAACCTTCCATTGAAGCAACTGGAAATCTGGTCCTCAAACCCAGCAGGTATTCAGCATTTAACAGGGGTCAGGATTATCCTTGGGACTTTATTCTAAATGTGAGTTCCCAGAAGTTCTCTACTACTCCAAAACACTGGTGCTTCATTCTGAGCCTCCTTTAGTGAGAGCCTTTTTGACATGAGTCGA
Organism: Crocodylus porosus; assembly: GCF_001723895.1. Lineage (NCBI taxonomy): Eukaryota > Metazoa > Chordata > Crocodylia > Crocodylidae > Crocodylus > Crocodylus porosus. The sequence goes on from NW_017728912.1 coordinate 18,860,977, forward strand.
GAGGACATGGGTCATAAAAAGCTAATACCTGGTTCCTGGAGGATTTCAGTATGACTGGAGAATTAGCAAAATTATGACATCACAACAGTACAAAAATACTGAAAGATGAACAAATCATGGTTCACCAACTCTAGAGGGCAATCCAGCATAGTAAAGACATAGTTTCATAGTTGTTAGGGACTGGAAAGGGCCTTACAGATCACTGGGTCCAGCCCCGCTGCACCTGGGCAGGAAAGACTGCTGGTATCAAATGACCCTAGCAAGATGGGTGCCAAGACATTGTTGGAAGACTGCCAGGGTGGATGACTCTACCACTCTATGGGAAGTCTGTTCCAAACCCCTAGCACTTGGCTTGTAAAGAAGTTTTTTGTTATGTCTAGCCTGAAGCAATCTTCAATCTGTTTGTGCCCATTATTTCTTGTCCTCCCTGGGGGTCCTTGGTGAATAGATGCTCCCCCAAGCCCTGATCTGTGTCCCTGATACACTTAGAAGCTGCAACCAAGTCCCCCCTGAGTCTTCTCTTCTCCTAGTTGAACAGTCCCTCAGTCTCTCCTTATATGACTTCGCCTCCAGACCTCTAATCTAGTTTTTTTCTTTTTTTGGTTGTAATTTTTATTTTTAGAAGGCTGCCGTGGGATGAAGTTCTTCTACATTATAGAAGCAAGTGGAAGAAGTGGGGAATGGGAATGATGGACCCCCTTTGTAAAAATAAAAGGGAGAGCAGGGACATGCCTTTAAGCAGAAGGGATGTTTAGGTTGGACTGGGGTTTTGTTTTTATGAGTTGTTTTTTTTTTACTCCAGTGTCCAATGAACTCTTGAGAAAGAAAATAAGCTTTGCAGGTATAATGATGCTGATCTTTTAATCAGTTCATACGAGTTCAGAATAAGCATTTCTGGAGATCCCCAAGTAGTTCTCCAGCAGATCCAAAAAAGACCAGACTTGGTAAGTTAAGGTAAAAAATGAAGAGACTTCTTCCTCTCTCCTTCTTCATTTTATTTTTAAATGATCACACTTTTTAATATATTTTAACAAAACAAGTAGAGAGGCTGCACAAACCCTTTCTTTATACATATATTTTTTGCACAGTACTTTTAAGTCTATGCTTCTATCCAAAAAGCAAGGAATCCATGAATTATGTATCTGTCTGCTATTAATTCCATGAGTTTCCACACTTTAGGATTTTTTTTGCATGTAGTTTGATGGGCACCACATTAAAAATCAAACTAGGTTCTCTGCTGATATACAGAGAGCTGCTACTGAAGAAGCTATGCTTCGCTGGAAGCTAAAGATTGATTCTGGCACAGGTGGTCTTTTGGCATGTCACTGAAGTCATAGGAGCTCTGCAGGGGTTCTTGTGAGCAGGTCTGGTGGCAGGACTAGAGAATAAAAGAGCAGGAACTCTAACCTTTACACTTCCTAGAATCACACATTCAATGATTTCTCATTTGTGTGTGCATAGAGGAGGATAGTGGGAGTCACAACACCCTCCCAGCACCTCAGCAGAGGCTAGAAAAAGATAAAGAGGAGGCAGGTATGGTTTTCCTCTGCCCATCTTCTTGACTTACTGTTTCTGTGAAGCCTGCACTAGGACTGCAGTTTGAACTGTTTTACTTCAAGTTAAATGTATTTTGAACAAAGGAACATGATCCTAGGCTTTTGGCAACATTTACTACAAAATCATGACTGTTTCCCTGTTTCAGGACCAGATTATGTGTTTTCATAAAACTTACTGTGACAATTTTTTTACCCTTGATCATTGTTAAGGTATTTTCTTCAGAATTTTCATCTAGTCAGCATAAAAATGATACCCAATACAGGCATACCTCGTTTTATTGCCCTTCGCTTTATTGCGCTTCGCAGATATTGTGGTTTTTTACCAACTGAAGGTTTGTGGCAACCCTGCCTCAAGCAAGTCTATCGGCGCCATTTTTCCAATAGCATTTGCTCACTTCGCATTTCTTAGCAATAAAGTATTTTTTAATTAAGGTATGTACATTGTTTTTTAGACATAATGCTATTGCACACTTAATAGACTACAGTATATGTAAACATAACTTTTATATGCACTGGGAAACCAAAAAATTCGTGTGACTCGCTTTATTGCGATATTCGCTTTATTGCGGTGGTCTGGAACCGAACCTGCAATATCTCCGAGGTATACCTGTATATAACTCTGGTATTTCCCCACATCCAGAAATTCTTATCCCAAGTCTTGTTACTTGAGAGAAATTGTAAAGATTCACTCCAGAAAAATGAAGATAAGGCTTCTGGGACAATAGTACTTCAATATGAATAACACTGAGCGAAGAGTTGGAATCAGATTAATGTAGTATTACAAATAGGAAATGGCTGTACAGAGATAAAAATACACTCTGTGTTTTGCTGACACCAAAATTCAATCATGCTTTATTTTGATGTTACCAGACACCTTTGTTCTACTGATGTACTTGTAATTGATGGCTGGGCCAGGAGGTCAGAGACTTTAGCTTGTAGTCAGTGGGTAGCTGGCAACAAATCTGACAAATATTCTCAGTGTGACGCAGTCAGGGATGATAGAACCATTCTAGCATGTCAACAGCTATAGGTTAGTAAGTAGAGCCAAGTGAAGGAGAGAGATGAGTTTTGCAGCAGTAGGATTTTTTAAACTCACACTGACCATGTGCCTGGGGTGCTAACCAAACCATCAGCCCATTTTCTGGAGCAGAAGTACCTGAAAATGGATACTGCTGAATGAATACATGATCTTTTAAATAAAAAAGAAAACAATCTTTTCCTCTAACCCCCCATCTTGTATTGACTCATCAGCAGTTGAGGGCACTCTGTGTCTCACAGGGCTAGGTATGTGCTCTGCTGTCTTCTTTTGGCTGTACGTGTGGAACCTGTTGCTTCTTTTTGTATAATAAAAGGCTTTTGAAAGAAAATAAAGCTTAGTCTTAGCAATGCCATTTATAATTACACCATGGATAATATAACATGCTACACTTATTAGGGACCAGGTTCTGCATTCCTGCTCTCTCATACCTCCCGAGGATATCAGTGGAAGCTTTGAGTACACAGATAATGTAGTGTTGAGATCCAAATGCATATCTGATAGAGTATAAATGCTCAGCTCATCCCATCTGAGAAAAAACATGCTCTTGTGTGCCCTAATATAGCCAGGTGCATAAAAACATGTTCACCTCTTAACTCAGTTAATGGAATTTTGAACCAAGGCCCCAATTCAGCAAAACATTTAAACACTTGCTTACAATTCATTGGTTTCAAGTTAAAATAAAGCCCACACTTTGCTGAATCAGAGCTGTGGTCCAAACTGTCATTGGATGGAGGAGCACAAGTCAAATGGCTTTATCTCTCACCTTCACTACCATAAGGGCTCTGGGTATGATCTTCATAAAAGAGTATGACTCCACAGCTTGTAGCTGGGACACACCTAGATGAGAAAGAAGAATGGGCAGGGGGATCATGCACACCATTGTACCTGGAAGTATTCTCCTACCTGGTCTATTCTGTACCTCCTGTCCTTCTACCAGAAGCCTCAGATGCATTGAGAAAAGTGTTTGTGAGATGGAAGAAGTTGGATTTGAGGACCCTCTCCATGAAGTTCAGTTCTGTAAGAGTTCTTTGTGCACACAGGCTACGGTTGGGCTCAGAGGCAAGGAAGAGGGAAGGTTCTATAGAGTGGATCCATAATCCATGGTTAGGCTTATTCCCCTAAGCATGTGTAATTGTACAAGGTGTTATTGGGGAACAACCTGAGTACAGTGGCTATTATAGCCATAGGGTGTCTCCCTCAATCTGTGCTCTGGAAAGAAGGGAGGCAAATGTCTTATTTCCAGCCTTGCATCAAGCTCAGCTGCCTCAGCTTGTCACACGGGTGAACATTTGCTGACGTTTTGCTCTAAGTGTGATCATATAGTAAGAGACCTACTGAGAAATGTTGTTCATGGCTCAGAACTTTAGTTTTCATAAGAACCATTATTTTGAATTCCATTGTATTTGTATATATACTATTTTTGTATGCATATTTATAGAGGCAGGGTTTAGATAATAAACTATAGATAGTGAAATGTTCCCATTCTTAAAAAAGATGCTGTTTAAGTAAGTAAGCAAAATGTTAACTGAATCAGAGAAGGACTGTACAGAGAACTGCAATGGACAGTGCATCTTACTATAATTCCATAATGGTGATGATAGCAACAGTCCATTCTCCAGCTAATTTCATCATTACTTATTACAGTTGAGTTTATCAGCTACCCTTTAGTTTATCAACATGTAAAAGGTTAGGCAACCTAAAAAAATGGTATAGTAAGGGAACAAATCCCATGTCCACTGAGTTTTACTACCGATTTCAATGGTACCCAATCAGGCCCTTAGTGTATTCTGTCATAAAAATATAAAACTTAATGCAATATGCAGGAAGCTAACCATAATAAATCTTGCTCTGTCACAACTCCCATTGAAACCAGAGGGAATTTGCATAGCTATAAGAGGGTAGGGTTTCCCCTAAGATAATATAAATTCAAGCAGAAAATATTCAGCATAGTTGGCTTTCCTAATGGAAAGACTCCTAAAGAAGAGTCTTGCTTTATCTGTCAACATGCCTCCAATTTGAGGACTGCAAACACAGATTGCATCCAAATTGATGGGAAATATAAAATCATTAACAGCAGCAATTTTTATCACAGGAAAAAAGTGCAAGACTGCAGCATCAGTCACTCTTAGCTGGATACCCAGGGAATTAATACTAACCAGGCCCAAACCCCTTTAGTTTTTAAGTAAGATAAGTCAATAAAATTAATCCTGTGTTCTCTCTCTGGTAAAAGTGCCTACTGGTGCAGTATATTGGTGCCTACGGTGCGTACAGATTATTAAGTAGCTCCTGAGTGGGTTCCCATTCACCCAGATGCTGCTGGATGTCTTTGATGCCACATCAGTGACTCTTGGGGGAATTGACGGGAACCAGAGAGGTCATGTTGTCTTCTGATTTCCATGAGTGGATCTTGTATTTGCGGCCATCATTTCTCTGAAATAGAGCTATCAGTGAGAAGCTGTCTTAGGATGTGCTGTGCTTTGAGGCCATTTGAACTACCATGCCTAGAAGCTTTCTGGATTTAGTGGAGTAAATATGGAGTATTGAGGTAGCATTCCTCAAGGGACATGGGGATGAAATATATGATTGGGTTTTCAGCATTTCTGTACACAAGGCAACTAATCTGGGTGCCAAAATGGCTGAAGTCTTGCAGCACTAGGTTGCATGTAGGACATCCATGTCCAGTTCCCAGCTTAGCCAGATATTTCCTGTGTGAACTCAGGCAAGTCACTTAATTTACCCTGTGCACCTGTTCCCCATCATGCCTCCTTCCTTGTGTTATGAGTATAAAAATCCATTAATGATTATGAGGTACTTACATTCTAATGTGATTAAGATCATACAAGTATCCAGAGCGGATCTGGATAAAAAGTATAAATAAGTATCCAAGTGAACAGAAAATACGGATTGAAGGGCCTACCTTTAGGCTCTGTTGACCATAGTACACATACTCAGCAAGTCTGTTTAATTTTTCCAGGTTACACCTTGCTATTCTAAACCCAGATTTCTTCATAAAGGCTAAAATACAACTTTCATTGAGAACTGAAAACATTAAATTGTTTGATGCAAGAAAACATTGACAAACTAACTACCAAACAGTCATTAAATCTTTCCATCCAAAAAGTAATACAGAAGCTTGTAAGCAACTGGAGAGTAAGATTTAGACACGCACATCTCAACGACAACTACAGCATTGTTACTGAGACAATGTAATAGATAGAGACAGGTTTATATTAATTAATTCAACTTACACAGTATCCGAAACAGGAAGTATAAGGAGTGTGGCATGACTTTCCTTGAAATATTAGACTTATTTGCACAAGTGTGTGCTGATTACATTACATGCAAGTAGCAGAGTGAAGCAAGATGGTTGGCCCAAATACATGTAAATAAAGTAACTAATATTTTAATGAAAGTAATGCCATGTGCGATTTATGCTTTAATACTCTGTTGAATCACATTGGCCAGGTTAGAAATTCTCATTAGTATTTTAGTCTCCACTGGGAAAAACCATCAGAGTATGTCAGAGATCTCTCTTTTAAATGTGCCGTATAGGTAGAGGTGCCAACTCTTTTCACTTTCCCAGTGGGTGGTCTACTGCAAAATCCCCAAAAGACTAAGGATCTAGAGTGAACCCGGGCCTCCCTTAAGCTGAAACATTTTAAAGATTTTTATATGTAATTTAAGATGTTTGCTGAGAAATATAGGCTCTCATTTAACTATTTGCAGCTTATGATTTTTCCATTAGAAAACTGCAAGGAACCATCACTACATTCCATATTTGACCAATTACAGAATCACATTTTCCCCCTTCAATCTGCTGTAACACAGCAAAGGATCCTTGGATTCAAATCTCTCTTTCTCTCTCTTCCCCCCGCTTTTTTCCCCTTCCTCCCCTGCTGCGCTCTCTCTTTTCGTTTCTCTTTTATTTTGCTTTTATGTAGAAATTGCCAGGGAACACTCTGCCCCTTTCATTCATGTTTTGCTCCATATTTATGGCCATCAACTTCATTACAAGGACAAAGATCAGTAAAATTGTCATAATCAGATCCCAAGTTAATTTTTAATGTAGTGCTAGAAATACTAAAGTTTCCTTCTATCCTCCTAATTCTATACACACCGATTCTCCCTTTACATTTTTCTTAAGGTTTCTTTTCTCCTTCTGGATATAAATCCAAATGGCTTCAATAAGATTTATTCAATATGCTAATGAAGAGACACATGAGAATTGACTTGTGCTTTTTATTTCAGCGTGGCTATCATATTTTAAAAAAGAAACGTGTAATGGTTTTGATTTTGTAGCAAATAAATGCATCTTTTTTCAGGAGTCATTGGGTTCACAGCTAGCCCCACCTCATATGCTGGGTCTCCTTTAAGGAAACACATATTAGGAGGAGCAACAGACGGGCCAAAGAACAAGGCTAATGCGGATTAGATAGCTGACTCATGCTCAGGCTAAAAACCTGTTAGCTATCTTTGCATGACTCTATTTAAGTAGCTCTGGGTACCTGGGCTGTGCTACTGTCTCCAGCTTCCAGACAGAAGACTTGATGGTGCAACCCTCAATGGAACACGGGACTGCTAAGTATGCTGACCACAGAGAACAATCCTGTTGAAAGAAAGCTTCATTTAGGAGACAGGATAAGGATAACTGGCAGGTTATGATGGACTGTCACATGAACGGTGCTGATGCTTTATCCTACTATAGGTTTGAAAAACACATCAATTATCCCTGGCCATGTTTACATTAGACAGACATCCTGGGATTTTGAGCCAAGGCACTGTAAAATAGAAAACCAGCATATACACATATATATGCACTACTCTTCTCAAACATATTTGGCAAACCCATGCTGCATAAAACACAGTTCAACAGGAGAATCACAGGAGAATAGTTTTGGACCTGCACATTTGTTTACTGCTTCCAAACACACTACCAAAAATCTGGCAATATGAAGGGGGCTGCCCAGACAGCCGGTGCTCAGGGGCCTGCTCAGGAAGAGAATGGGTTCTGGGATTAGGAGGGAAAAGAAACCTTTTCCCTTCTAATCCCAAAAGGCACCTCACACTTCGGGTTCCTCTTTGTGACTGCTCTTTATTCCACTTTCAACTCACAGTGGAACAGTAGTGATGCCACTGCTTAATAACATGTATACCCCTAGGCACAGCAGGATATGATTTCAAGCCCATTCAGAGTGTCTGCTGTGCAGAAAGCTTCCTCATGGATGTCTACCAATGATCTATAAATCAATTGTAGCTTTCTCTGTAACATGAAAAATACATTCCTTTGGAGAGATTACAATTTTTGTTTGTTTTCCATATAGTCTCATATAATATTCATAGACCTCTGGAGGGGAACAGGCACTGAATGTGTAAATCAGACACCAAATGAATGTTCTAAATTCTGCTTACATGTACATTCTGCCAAGCTTGTGTGTGCGGTTGTGCATAGCAGATCTATATATATCTAGCCTGTATTTATTCATGTTTAAACCTAATTATGAGATTTAGCCAATCATCATGATTCATGATCTTTGCATATCTGACAACATGCATCAGAACTCAAGATTCAGGGAAGAAACGTCCTCCATTTTGCCCTCAGCTTGTAGGTTGTTTTCCCTACAAGTGTGGCGATTTAAGCCCACAATACAAATGATTGCAGGTTTAGAAACTGAGCATTAGGGGTGTGCGAAGCTGGCCCCATTCAATTTGGATTTGGATTTGGCCCAAATCAGGGACAGTGTTTCGATTCGTTTATTCAGATCACTGTCCCTGATTCGATTCAGCTGAATCTGAAATCAGAAGATTCAATGCTGATTCAGAGAATCAGCAATTCGGACACAGACAGCTTTAAAAGTTTTTTCTACATACCTTGATGTAGCAGGTGCAGCTTGTGCTTGCTGCAATGCTGGGGCTCATGGAGCATCCCACAGGCATACAGGGGGGGAAGGGCCTCCACATGCCCAATGGCAAACCTGGAAGTGCACCGGAAGGATGTCTGGTCCACTTCCTGGTCTGCCGGGAAATGCGCTGGTGAGCCCCCCACTCCCACCCCTGGATCGGCTGTGGGGGGATCCCGAGTACCCCCCCCCAGACCCAGGAGGCACTGGTCGCCGAGCCGGGGGGGGGCGCAGGAGGGCCCAGTGGACCCGGAAGTGGACCAGAAGTGCTTCCGGTCCACTTCTGGGTCTGCTGCTGAGTGGAGAGTGGGGAGCCCCCCACGCTTCTGTGGGACACTCCATGAGCCCTAGCACTGCAGCGTTCATGAGCCCCTGCTACCTAGAGGTATGTAGAAAAAACATTTAAAGCTGTCTCCATGTCCAAATCTCCAAATCTCTCCGATTCGATTTGGTGGGTTTCGATTCAATTCAGAGAGATTAAAGGGTCCTCTGATTTGATTTGGATTTGGAGATTCAGCCACTGAATCGGGTTGAATCACCTCTGAATCAAATCAGGGGCTGAAGCTTCGCACAGCCCTACTAAGCGTTATGGGGAAAGCTTGGAAGAACTGGGATTATTTCATCTAGAGAAGCGAAGGCTGAGGGGTGATTTGCTCATTGTCGTTAAATACAAGACAATTACACAGAAGACAGAACAATGCCTTGAATTGAAACAAGGGAGATTTAGGTTAGATACAAGAGCAATCTTTTGTAGCATCTGAAGAAGTGGGCTGCAGCCTACAAAAACTCATGCATCTCTGAATCTATAGTGTGCCACCTTGCCCTGCCTTCTGCCTAACTTCAGACTAACTCAGCTAACTCCTTTCCAATCTTTCAACTAGGAAGGTGAATTTTCTAATTATGAAGGTAGAACCTAGAGAGGTTGTGGAATCTCAGTCCTTGGCAAATGTAAAGTGTAGGTTAGGCAAACATTTGTCTGGAGTGGTTTAGACAGGAATGATTCTGTCCTAAGCAGGGCATTGGATTAGATGACCTCCTGAGGTCTCTTCTAGTCCTATTTTTCCACGGTCATAAGGACTTTATACAGGGCTGGGCCATTTGCTCCTTTTTACTTCTCTCTGCAAAATATTCCATGTTACAGAAGGAGAGGAGGGGCAGGCAAGGGAAAGGAGGGGCAGAAGATGAGCAAGTTCTGGGAGCTGCAGACTGCCATAAGGTAAAGCAGTCTAAGTCATTGCAAACACTGTGATCCATGCATGCGGAATGTGCTGTAGAACCTCTTGCTCTGTTTCCAAACTATACATCTGGAGTTCTGGGAAGGTTTTCTTTCATGACTGCTGCCAAAACTATTGCCATAGAAAGAAGGTTTTGATTATATAGCACCATAAGTCTTTCTACTAGTCCTTGGCTTAAATAATAGGTCTGGAGAAGCTACATTGGTGATCCATGCCTCTGTCACAGATTGCAGGGGGAGGGCGGGGAGGAGGGCTTCCCCCTGAACACTCTAGAGCTCCCCTGCACAAAGCCTGTTTGCTATTATGGGTTACAAAGTAGGGCCAACTAGCTGCAATTAAGATTGGTTATACATTTTTTTTAAGCATTGTACAAACACTGAGTGAGAGAGTCCCTGCCTAGAAGAGCTGAGGGTCTAAAGAGATAAGACAAATTGTGGGAGGGGAAACAGAGTCATGGAGAAATGAAGTGATTTGCTGAAGGTCACACAGCAGGTCAGTCACAAGAACAAGAACAGAACCACTTATCTGCTAATTCTCAGTGCCCTACTAAATCAAAACTGGTGTTCTTCTGCTGCCTATGATGCAGTTACAAACAATCATAAAACATTTCCAATTAGCAATGCAATTCAGTTATGAATTCAGTTTAATTCAAGTAACATGAAACCTTCAAACTTTCTAATATTTAAAATCTATTAGGGCCTGACCCTTCAAAACTGTTGAATTGAATGGAACTACCTACTCTGGTAAGTAAAGGTTTGTTGGATTGGACAATTGTTTTAAAAATATTTGTTTAAAGAAAGCAAATTTATTGGGCAGTCCATGCATTTTCTATTCTGAAAGGAATGGTTCAATGAGCATAATCTTGGATAAGATAATGAATAAAAAAGTACATTTTCCAATGGGCTATTTTAAGTATGTGTGTGTACACAGAGGTAATGTTTATATCATGGCTGCTGCATTTGAAATAGCAAAGCCTGAGAGAACCATTAACTATGTGAAGCATCAGCTATGTAAGGCATCTTTGTCCTCTGCTAAATGATTAGCTCAGAGCAATGCCCCTTCTTAAATTTTCACCCAAGCAATCCCTACAAACACACACACTAATAGCCATTATAAAATAAAGAATCCTTCATGAACAACAACATTTCACAACAGAGTAAATTCAGAACTATCTTTATTGCCACACACAAAAAAAATTAATATTGTATGACAATGTTTACAACATAGTTAAAAGTAGCAGCGGAGGTAGAGTGTAAACTATAGAACGCTCCCCGTCAGGATGCCAGATTCCTATTGATTTTCTTCCACTTAGTTCCACTTATAAACTTGGGCATGTCTCTCAAATTTTGTTCCCCTTACCTGTGTGTAGGATAGTTATAATAATTCCCTACTCACGGATGGATGGATCACTCCTTGCCATAGGAGAAGTTTATGAGAGTCAGCATCATAGGGCTGAAAGAGACCTCTAGGGTAGTTTAGCCTACTTCATACAGGCATGATATCATAGTTATTAAACCATTCAAGACTAGAAGAATTCAGCCTCTTCTTAAAATCCTCCAAAATAGAAGGACTCTGCTTGGACTGACCTCTCCATGTCACTTCATACTGCAAAACAGAATCCACAAACCTGGAGATTCCCAAGGGAGTTATGAGGCTCCCTGAACAACTGCAGAAGGATTTGTGCTTCTGCAGGTCCTGTTGTGTTTGGAAGGCCACTGTTCATTGTGGCACAACTCCTTTCACAGACTCTTTGGATCATTACATTCTCTGTGGAGAAAAAGACATGCTCTACAGATAACAGAGACCTAAAGCATATTTTTGTTTCCTGGAAATCTCTAAGGAAGAAGAGGTGACAGATTATGATCATCTCACCTGCCCTATCTGGAGCTCCCTCCTGCTCCCAAGTCCCTCAGTCTCTACCTTTCCCTCTGCCTTCATCTCAGACCCATGGAGCATGCTCAACTGGACTTGGAGTCAGAGGACAGCAGTGCTCTAGGAATAGCAGAGGTTATCTTTTATACCACTCCCTGCATGAGAGGATCTGAAGAGGTGAGGGGAGATCTCATGCCCAGTTATTTCCGGTTTAATTGCAAGAGGGTCTGGGAAGGGAAAGACATTTTGTTGTATTTTTATGTTTAAAAAGCATTTTTGTGCTACCCTAGTTTGTATAAAACTAATGTAAGTATCTTGTTGATAAGCACTGCATAAATGATTATAATAATAAATTTAATAGATTTCATAGACATTAGGGCTGGGAGAGACCTTGTAAGATCATCGGGTCCAGCCCCTTGCCCAAGGGGCAGGAAGTCAGCTAGGGTCATAGGATCCCAGAAAGGTAAGCATCCAAATGTTTCTTAAAAGTGTCCAGAGTAGGTGCTTTAAAGGTGGATGTGGTAGATGTGGTAGTGCCACCTACGGGTAACGTTTTCTGACATTATCCATTAAAAGAGCCTCTTTTTAGGTGTTTTGAGGCAAGGCTTTTTGTGGGTGATATTTATATGGCTGGGATAGATGAGCTTTCTGGTGCCAAATACCCTTCTTCAGGTCACTGAGAAGACAACAGACACAGCCTTGGCTATATAGCAGATAGAACATTTTCAGGTGTTTCTGTTTTAGCCAAACTTTAACTGTCCTGACTTTTGAAATGAAAACTTCATAATTTTACAAGACAGAAGCAAAAATCAACAACTAGAAACCTGAAAGCTAACACACTTGCTCCTGTAAGCTAAATTAGCATTTTCACAGAGCACAAAACTGCCTCAACACAAACGAAATTGCTAACCCAGGAGAGCATTCGATTTATCCTTCTGTGAAATATGAAACATCATAACCAGAAGGAAACATACTTCAACATCTGCTTGCCATCAGACAGCTTCTAGGTAAATAGACTGCTTTAACTTTTATCTGAGCCTAATTTGCACAAATTGAACTTTTCCACCCAGGAGATCTTACAGCGCCTTCAGTGTTCCTGTGAACTAGGAATTTTAATTTCTACCTAGGAGAAATACTACAATCTTTGCATTCTCCTATGCCTGAAGAAGGGTGTGTGTGCCCACAAGCTTGCAAATAAAGATTTTTTTTTTTGCAAATATCTAGTTGGTTTAATAAAAGTTATCATTTCTACCATGAGTTCTGATTCCTGTTGCCTATAGACCAATACAGCTACAACCTGTATCCCCCCACCCCACACTTCCTGAATGACATTTTCCAAATAACTCAGACTGGTTTTTTTTCCTTTCAAAGTTTTTTAAAAAACGGCACGGCATTTCCAAAAATGAGTGGAAAAAATATTATTGTGGCTATTTAAAACAAAATAATTTTAAACTTTTGTTGAGGCTCTCTTACCTCTTTGCTTTGGAGAAAGTACTGGAACTGTGACAGAAGAAGGTCATTCTAGTATCAGGGATGTACATGCCTTTTGCCTTTTTAGAAGATTATAAGCGCATGCTTTTTACAGACTAGTTAGCTTGTCAGCTGAATTTTCTGAGTGTTATGTATGTCCTGTTGCCTCACAGCCCTTACACACTGATCTAACTGTGCCTGTTATGAGACAGATAATGTTGTAGTCCAAGCCTTTGTCTTGACACACAGTGTTCTGCATATATCTTGATTCTTGCATGCTCTGCCTTCTGACTGGGAGTTTGAGCCAAGGCACTGTAAAATAGAAAAACAGCATATACACATATATATGCACTACTCTTCTCAGGCATATCTGACTCTTGGGGCACTCAACAGCATGGTCTAGTCTTCAGTCACAATGGAAAAATATTGATCTTAGGTTAGTTTGGAAAATCGCCCTCAAACTAGCAGTTCATTTACAATACCTGTTGTTTATAATCACAAATAATATGAGTTTCAAAACTGTAAAAGCAGTGGAAGAAACAGGAGGTGACTTTTAGGAAGTTTCTCTGCAACCTACCCCTTAAGGATGATGGGTGGAAGGTAGCAGATGGCACCAATATTCATCAGAGAGCTTTGATATATTTTTGAGTATAATTCATACCCTATTGAATTGACATTATCCCTTGATTCATTCATATGCTTCTTCTAGGACTTTCTTAAAATGAATTCCTATGCCTATGTCAATTATCACATTAACTCATCAAGGGCTAGAATATGAAGAACTAATTAATGGCTGTGTCTCTAAGTGGGTGAAGGGTCATTTTATTTCTAGCAATCTTTAACCCACTCTTAGTTTGCATTATGAAGGTCAGACAGAAGAGCTGTATCAGCCATATGTGCATGGAAAGATCACAGCCTATATTTGATGTACTATATCGGTGAAACCACGGATACAAACACAGCTTAGGCAGCAGAAGAAGGTTTCTGCTGGACAAGCTTCTGCTGTCAGTGAGCTTGGGTAACTACCAACAGAACATCTCCTTTTGCTGGTATAGGTTACATCTACAATAGAGGGCTCTGCTACTATAGATAAAGTGGTAGCAGACAGAGTTATTTCAAATCTTGGCAATATCTATTCTATTTAAGCTAAAGAAAAATAATGTTTCTGGTAGGCCCAGCTTTTTCTGGGGCTCTTTCCTTCAAAACATGTTATCTTCACAAAGTGACTGACCACCTGCAGGCCTGGACTGCTGATATTGTACTGCAAGAAGCTGTTGCACTAGGTGGTTGAACCAGACCAGAGAAGCTGCTTTTGTAGCGCTGCAGTGCTTCTGCTGCTGGTGCCCTAGAATAGTGGTCTCCAAACTTTTTTGATCACGCACCCCTATCAGTAAAAAATTTTTGAGCACCCCCCCCAATATATGTATATTTATATAAATAGAAATAGAAGTTATAATGTTTTCTTCCCACATTGCAATAGATTGTCTTGCGCACCCCCTGGGGTGCATGCACCCCACTTTGGAGACCACTGCCCTAGAAGATGATAATGAGGAGGAAGAAACTCCAGAATAGCAAGTAATAGGAGTTGAACTGGAGAAGAGAAAGGGAGAGGAGAGTGACCGAGACTGAGGAGTCAAATAGGACAGTTTTGGTAAGGAGATGAAGGCAAGGAACCTGTGGAAGGAGATGGGAATGAGGAGCCTACAGAGGGAAGGTAGAACTGGAATCTAGGGTGCAAGGACCAGGATTCAGACTAGAAGCCCATAGGAACTGGAGCTAGGAGGTCAGAACAGAGATGAAGAGCCCAGGTAAGGAAAGGAAATTTTGACTGCTTTGGCAAGAAGCCCAGGACTGGATCAAAGTGCTGAGAAAGAAACTGATTAAAGGAATCAATAGAGCAGGAGAAATAAAGTTGGAACAGAAATAGGCTGGTGTTACAGAGGCAGTAGAGGATCAGGCTGGAGGAGCAGGGAAGAAGTGTCTGTCTGGGCTCCAGGATATAACCCCAGAACCTGGAATGGGACACAAGATCCCTGAGTCCTAACATTTCTTTGTTATTGCAAACATCTGTGATACCCTTTGATAGTACACTTATCACATCACCTTCTAACAATCTACTACTGCTATCATAGGTGGATCTAGGATTTTGAAAATGGGGTGGGGGGGCAGTGGAAATGGTGTGGTGCATCATCACATATAACACAACATACATTCTTCTGCAGGTAAAAAGGTACTATAAGCTTTACTAATCTTCAGCAATCCTTCGCAGTTGAGGACGATTGTCTTATCTGTGCATCTGAAAATGGCTGAGGAGGCCAATCCAAGATCGACAGACTATGCTGTAACTTTGGCATGTGTTTCCATGCAGGGTGTGTGGGTCTGGTTCTTGATTCAGTCCACGATACCATAGGTGACAACTCTGTGGGTGCTCCAGGGCTTCAACACCCACCAAACAAACTAGAGAACTACATTGCTTCTTGATCCAAAAATTAGCGGGTGCTCAGCACCCACGAGCCACAGCTATTTTGGTTTTATATGATCTATGTTAAATCTCTGTTATGTTAAAAACTTCGTCCTGAAACCAAGTTTTACAACCTGTTACTAGTAGATGATAGAAGCATGTTACGTGGCTGAACAGAAAGTTGGAATTAGACCGCAATTCATGGTGAGGTAGTGGATGTGAGTTGGACCAAAAGTAGTGCCAAAGCACCCATTGACAAAAATCAAAGTCAGTGCCTATCCATGACATGCTGTTTCTACCACTCCTGCTTTTCTGTCTCTTGGTGTCATTGTAAGGTTTCAGAATACTAAGATCTTTGCAGCAGCCTCTTCCTTCATTGGGGGCAGTCCTGGGTGATAGTGTCCCAGGAGCTGATGTCAATGTTGCATTTTTTCAAGTTGGCCTTGACGATATCTTCGAAACGCTTTCTCTGCCCTCCTCTTGAGCATATGCCTTGACTGAGCTGCGAGAATAAGACTTGCTTCAGGAGTTTGGAGTCAGACATCTGGATGATGTGGCCAGCCCAGCAAAGTTGATGTTAGATGATCATCTCCTCAATTCTTGCAGTGTTTGTTTGCGAGAGGATGCTAATGTTGGCGCATCTGTCTTCCCATTGGAGTTAAAGGATCTTCCACAGGCAGTGTTGATGGTACTTTTCCAATAACTTCAGGTGTCTCCTGTACATCTGGGAGACTTTACTAATATGCTAGTGCTCTAGGGCTATATACTTTAGTTTCTGAAGCAAAAACAAATGTAACTTTATTGGAATTTGCGTTCATTTGCTGTATCATATGTTATGTATAAAAAGAAGACAACAAACCAGGCAAAATAATAAAAAAGTGTCTTTAGTCCTGTTATCCACAGCTCATCTATTTCCATTTGATGACTTCTATTTCTACCCTAAGAGACTTTTTCAGGAGCCAACTGGAACTGGTTGAGCTATGGTGTAGAGGCAAGTTGCACAGTTCTGACTGGTTAGAGCCCAGGCACTGGATGGAACGCACCCCTATCCAGCACCTTGGGTCTGTGAGCAGGACTTTTCTACACTATCCTATTTAATAGCCTGAGGTCTGATTTAGCAGGAGTGCTGAGTACTCAGATCTGGTATTGAAATCAATGAGAAATGTATTTTGAACAAATAACCGCCATATAATGCTAAGGACTCTGACTCAGGCACTCAGCATTTGTAGAAACTTTGGGCTTTAACTTATCTGTGCCTCTGTCTTGATCTGTAACAGTGATGGTAATGATGCATCCTCACCTTGCAGGTATGTTGGATTGTTAATATACCTTGCAGGTATATTAGATTGGAGTGTTTCGGAAATACTCAAATATTGTTAGTGATGAGCCCAATAGAAAAACCTTTTAGGAAATGTAACAATTCTGAATTCAGAGCAGGGTTTGAGAAATGTGCTCTAAATGAGATCTAAGGCCACACAAACAAAATGCAGTAGCTGCTTCTTAACTGGGCACTGTCCATTCTGTATACTGAATGAGACAGGTCCTGTGGAAAAAACAGCATGTAAACATGTAATTACTGACTATTAAAACGCATATAGTTATGGGGTGGGGATAAATTATGGGTGGATAGCAAAGGCCAGATTTAATGTTATTAACTCCTTGATAGCTTGATTTTGCCACCATAATAACATTCTTTTACTATAGTTGTTTAGACATAATATACAGTAATGTCTTTGACAGTGCTGTTGATAATGATTTGCAAAATGCCAATATTATGCATAGGACTTCAAAAGCAAAGCAGAAGATAACAGTGTGAGCCAAGGAAGCTTATGTTTTGATTTAGAATAGAGAAGACTTTGCTTGTTACTATTTTTCTTGAGAAATGACTTAAACCAGAATTGTTCTGTCATCCTTTTTTGTTCTTTTCTTTCTTTTTTTGCTACTTTTTCCTGTCTTCCATTTTCCTCTCCTCAATTGTGCATTGAAAGAGGGAAATGCAAAAGAAGGGAAAAATATATTTTTTCCATTTATTAAAAAACCTAAGCATTTTAACAGACTTTTAAACTAAAAACTTTTATTTTATGTTGAAAGAAAGTTAAACAACATTTTTTGACAAATATGCCATTCAGATACTATCTGATTGGTTTCATCTGTATACAACATGGCATGCTAGTCAGAACATAAGGTCATACAAGCATATGGGGACCAACTTCCTGGTGCAAGTGCTGGAGTGGTCAGCTAGGGGCCACACTCTTCTTGACCTGTGGCTCTCAAAGAGGGAAGGGGTAGCAACTTGGGCAGCAGTGATGACGAGATGATTGAGTTCAGGATTCTGAGGAAGGGAAGGATAGAGAGCAGCTAAGTAAGGACCTTGGACTTCAGAAAAGCAGATTTTGACTCACTCAGAGAACTCATGGGCAGGATCCCCAGGGAAGCCAGACTAAGGGGGATAGGAGTCCAAGAGAGCTGGCTGTACTTCAAAGAAGCTTTCCTGAGAATAAAGGAACAAACTATCCTGATGAACAGGAAGACTAGCAATTGTGGCAGAAGACCAGCTTGGCTTAGCAGGGAACTCTTCAGTAAACTAAATCACAAAAAGGAAGCTTATAAGAAGTGCAAACTTGGACAAATAACTAGAGAAGAATATAAGAACATTGCTCAGGCATGCAGCGATGAAGTCAGGAAGACCAAATTGCAATTGGAGTTGCAGCTAACAAGGGATGTGAAGGGTAACAAGAAGGGTTTCTACAAATATGTCAGTAACAAGATGAGACTCAGGGGAAGTGTAGGTCCATTACTGAATGGGGGCGGCAACTTAGTGACAGAGGATACAGAAAAGGCTGAAGTGTTCAATGCCTTTTGTGCCTCAGTCTTCACAGGCAAGGTCAGCTCCCTGACTACTGCACTGGGCAGCACAGATTGAGGAGGAGGTGAGCAGCCAACAGTAGTGAAAAAACAGCTTAGGGACTACTTAAAAAAGCTGGACATGTACAAATCTATGGGGCCAAATAGGATGCACCTGAGAGTCCTGAGGGAGTTGGCTTATGTGGATGCAAAGCCATTGGCTATCATATTTGAAAACTCATGGCAATCAGGAAAGGTCCTGGATGATTGGAAAAGGTGCCCATATTTAAGAAAGGAAAGAAGGAGGAGCCAGGGAATTACAGTCAGCCTCACCTCAGTCCCTGGAAAAATCATGGAGAAGATCCTCAAGGAATCTATTTCTAAGCACTTGGAGGAAAAAAAGGTGATTAGGAACAGTCAGCATGGATTCACTAGGGGCAAGTCATGCCTGACCAACTTAACTGCCTTCTATAATGAGGTGACTAGCTCTGTGAATGTGGGGAGACAGGTTGATGTGGTGTATCTTGATTTTAGCAAGGGTTTTGATATGGTCTCCCACAGCATTCTCGCAGGCAAGCTAACAAAGGATGGGCTGGATGAATGGACTGTAAGGCAGATAGAAAACTGCCTGGAGCATCAGGATCAGAGAGTAGAAATCAATGGCTTGATGTCCACTTGGCAGCCAATATCAAGAGGAGTGCCCCTGGGGTCGGTCCTGGGGCCAGTTTTGTGCAATGTGTCCATCAACAACCTGGAAGATGGTATAGCGTGCCCTTGCTGCAAGTTTGCAGATGACATCAAGCTGGTGGGGAGTAGTAGATACTCTGGAAGATAGGGCTAGGATTCAGAGTGTCTTAGACAAATTGGAGAATTGGTCCAAAAGAAATTTCATGAGGTTCAACAAGGACATGTGCAAAGTGCTGCACTTAAGACAGAACAATCCCATGCATCAATACAGGCTGGGGGCTGACTGGCTGGGTAGCAGCTCTGCAGAAAATGACCTGGTGGTTACAGTGGACAATAAAATGAATGTGAGCCACCAGTGTGCCCTTGTTGCCAAAAAGGCTACCGGTATACTGGGCTGCATTAATAGGTGTGTTGTCAGTAGCTCAAGGGAAATGATTATTCCCCTCTATTCAGCAGTGGTGAGGCCACATCTGGAGTACTGTGTTCAGTTTTGGATCCCCCTACTACAGAAAGTATGTGGACAAATTGGAGAGAGTCCAGTGGAGGGTGACAAAAGTAGTGAGGTGGCACTTATGAGGAAAGAGTGGGGCTAAGTGCAGACAGTCAAAAAAGCCTGAGGCTGAATTGATTCAGTCTTTGCAGGTTAGTCTAAGATGCACAGATTAAACTGAAACAGAAGTGAACAGACATTTACCTTTGATTTAGGAAATGCAGCCACATGCCTGCAGTGGCTCAGGCCAGTAGTTGGGGGGTGCTACAGCACAGGTCTCTGGCTGGGTGTTCACTTCCTCTTCCTGCTGCCCCTAAGGTCTCTGGGATTTACAGTCCAGAATCCAAGCAGCAGGACTCTGCAGGGTTGCTCATTATTTCCTCTTCCTGCTTTCCTTCTCTTTCTGGGATTTGTAGTCCACAGTTGCAGATAGCAGTAATTTTGAGCAGGGGAAGGGTTATTTAACCCTCCTCTCTGGCCCCAGATCCCAGATGGGGTTTGCCTGGGGAGGGCAGTCCCCCCCTATAGACTGGGCTATATCCCCAGCTAGGCTTTCCCCCTGCTTTTGTCAGCGAGCCCTCACTGCTCCAGGTAGGGGTGGGGCCAGCTGTGTTCTCTGGAACCAACAGCATTGCCCAGCCCAGGTCTGGAAAGCATGCTGGGATGCTGCGAGGGAAGGGGAAATGAGGTGCTGTGATTTAACTTGAACTAGGAAGGGGTCTTGGCATAAGTAGTGGAAAGGGGGGCTAATGGGGCTCAGGCCCCCCGATGCAGGGCAGCCTGGCTGCAGGCTGCTGCAGTGTGAGGAGTGGGGGGAGGAGGGGCGCTCACACTCAGATACCCTGCGCAGCCAGGATTGCAGCTGGCTTAGCAGGCAGGTAAGTTTCTTTCAATTGGGCTTCTTTATGACTGCCAGGGCTTGGGGGGAAGTTGTGGGGGGGCAGATCAAGACCCCCCACAGTGTACGAAGGAGCAGGAGCAGGGCAGGGGCAAATCATTCACCCCTGCCTCACTCCTTGCTGCACTGTGGGGATTGCCCCATGACCCAGCCCAGCTGGAGTCCCATTCATGGTGAATGGGGCCCCAGCTGGGCCAGATCATGGGACAGTTGGAGTCCAGTGGCTCCTCCAGAGGCACAGAGCTGGGGAGCCAAGGAGGGGACATGTGCCCCACCCCCAGATCTTTGCATGGGGCAAGGGCGGGGTGCAGCTGTGAGCTGCTGCCTGCCTCTGTGCCTCACTGCTGCCTTTGAAAATGTTGCAGTGCCATGTGCACCCCGCACATGCTCAGACCCCCTCCAACATTTTTTTCTCCCTTTACCTATGGGTCTGGGACAGAAGTTTCATAAACCAGTTTGACCCAAATCAGTTAATTTTGATACTACATTCAACCAGGTCTATCTTAAACCAGTTTCAGCCAATTTGAAACTGGTTTATGTGCACTGAGCTTCTGTTCTGCTATAGGTTTAAACCAGTTTCCGGTTACTTAAACCGGCTTGTGTGTAACTTCTGTCCTTAACCTGAGGGAACTGGGATTATTTTGTCTAGAGAAGAGGAGAGTGAGAAGGGACTTAACATCAGCCTTGAACTACCTGAAGGATGGCCCCAAAGAGAATGGAGCTAGACTGCTCACAATGGCAGATGACAGAACAAGGAGCAACAGTTTCAAATTGCAGCAAAGGAAGTTTAGGTCAGATATTAGGAAGAATTTTCTCACTTGAAGGGTAGTAAAACACTGAAACAGGTTACCTAGAGAGGTGGTGGAAGCTTCATCCTGGGAGGTTTTCAAAACCCAGTTAGACAAAGATTTAGCTGGGATGATCTAGTTGGGGATGGTTCTGCTTTGACCAGGGGGTTGGACTAGATGACTGCCTGAGGTTCCTTTTAGCCCTAATTTTCTATGATTCTATGATTCTAATACAGCAATGATCTTTTTTGGTGGATTGAAGGAACAGAACTAGATTGCTTCTTGATCCATGAGAAAAGAATCATGACTAATAAAGCATAACCCTATTTGTTTCCAAATTTTTCCAAATCTTAAAAATGACTAGGTACATACGGAAGATATAGGGAAAATGGTTCATGGCAGGCAATGCAACTGAAAGTCAAATGAGATGGAGTTTAAGATAAATGGAATTTTATTGTATTTAAATTCTTTTAAGTGAAAATAAATATAAAAGCATGTTAGCTGAGGGATTAGACTTATTTTTAAACATTTATCTAGTCACTATGCCTAGCTTTTAAATGTGAGCTCAAGCAAAATTCTTAAGCTCAGTATTTTATAATGTCTTATGCTTTATCCTTAATAGTTTATAACTGCAGAATATATCTTGCTGCCTTCTTGGAAATATATTTAATTAGACCTTCTCTCTACACAGAAGTTGCGTTGCTTTAACTAATCAATATAGCTAAAATAGTACAAGCTTCCCTTTTGCTTTCCAGGGTGTTTATACTGGAACAAACTATATTGGTATAAGAGTGTCTATATTATGATTGTACTGACATGATTATACCAGTAAAAGTAAACAGAAGAATCCCTACCCCACTTTTCCCTCATAAATAGTTCATTTTCCCATACTTTAACTGACATATTGGGCATGTCTACACGTGATGCTTTAATGCGCATTAGCCTAAGTTAATGCACATTAAGGATGCATATCTACATGTGCTCACTCTTAATGTACATTAAAATCGTGAATTAAGCTATTTGTGCCTAAATTTGCCACCTGCAAATGCAGGTATCAAATTTAGCTGCAAATAATTAAAGCACATTAACACATGTATAGACGTGTTAAAGTGCATTAAAACTGTATGTGTGGACTGACTTGGGACTAACTTTAGCCCCAAATCAGTCCACACACAGAGCGTTAATGTGCTTTAATGCCTGCATGTGTATACACCTGCCTAAACCCACTTAATGCGCATTAAGATAATACACATTAAATTTACGCATGCTTAAATGCTTGTGTAGACATGCCCACCGCTACTAAACCTGGGTATAGACCAGTTTTCAGTGCTCCATGATTCTCTGCTTTTTTGTCCTTGGGCACTGTAAACTGCTAACACACAAGGTGAAGGACAAATTCTTTTTTGTAAGACAACTGAATTAGCCCAGTTTCTAACACTGACAATTAGATGTAGTTTTCTATGGTAAATCCATGAGGGTTTTTTTTTTCTCTTCCTTATTTTAAAGGTATACTTTTGATGAAAGAAAGGAATATATTAATTTTATAGCTATGATTTAAAAAAAACAGACAATCTGGACAAAATATTTAAGACATTAATTTAACCAAAATAAAGAGTTATAAAAGCCTTCATAAAATGTCTGCTGTGCAGAGAGGTCTGCTAAACTGGCAACATGTTTTAATGAGATGGGGAATAAAATTGGACTAAGTTTCCTGCAGCAGGGAACACTTTTTTGTTCTGCATTACTACATCTAGTACTAAGGGGTGCTGATCTGTGTGACAAGTAGGATTACTACCATTTAAAACTGTAGTAAGTACAAGAGCTAAGTGCTAACATAACCTTGCCTTCGCTTTACATTATGCTCAATACTAAACTATATTTGATTGACTCTCAAGGCTGGATTTAAATGACGGAAAGAAAGACATCCAAAATCCAGACTATTGCTACTACCTAAACCCTCCATAAAACACTGCTCTATTAATCATCAGTTAGGGTGAGCTGAATAGACCTACTTATTTATTTTCTAATGAACTGCAGAGTCATTGGGGAATAAAACAACCCTGAGTGTAATTTCTTGCATGAAATACTAGACGATCCCCATTCCAAATATCAAGGAGAACAAGTTGTTTTTGTATATAATAGAAGCAACAGAGACACTAATTATTTTATCCCACTTTACAAATGACTTTTCAGACCAGGGGGGCAGCTTTAAAACTCCATTCCTTTGAGTTCACTACTGTTTCCTTCATAATGGCTCGTAATTTATATTTCCTTTAATACAAATAGTAAAATAGGATCCCTTCTCCTCAGTCGGTATCAAGGTTAACTATTGCACTGTTGCTGTATCCACCTCTCCTTTCAGATCATGCCCTTTCAGTCCAGGCCATACTATGACAAACAGCGCCAAGACTCAGTATCCTGAGACACCAGTTAAATAACTCGTATGCATGGTTTCATGGCTCTTTGAAACAATGCAACCCAGAGCTGAGTGATACTGATCCCATGTAAAACCTTCTCAGATGAAGCAGAGATTTTTGTATCGCCCTATTCTCTGGAGATGTCCTATCAAGAAGTCCAATAGCAACATTATTTCTACTTTCTGTTCAGAATATGGAGAAAACAACAACAAAAGCCAGCCAAACAACACTGCTGTGAGTCCTGTTAATGGTGATTTAGCTCTTATGTAATATCATAAATGATCATATGGAGAGATTATGATGTTAATGTTTCTATAAACATCCATGCTCTCCTAGGCTCCTGTCTTACAGGCTGTTCCACATGGGTGGGGCTCTGCACACTCAATATGGTTCTTTGCAAACATAAGGGCTCCCTTGTATGAATTGGATCAGGAAATTTAGGGCTTTAACTAAAGCCTGTTGAAGTAAATGGAACAAGTTCTATTGCTTTCAAAGATTTTGGATCAGGAATTTAACAGCTGTTTGAAAAGAGCAAGTTTCATACTCTTAGATGGTGGCAGTTTTGGTTTGGTTCATTAGTATGTGCATTGCAGTAGCACCTGTGAGTCTCAGACATGGACCAGGAGGACCCTTTTGTGCTGAGCAGCACACAAGGCCACAACAAAACAGCCTTGAAAACGTTGCTCTGAATAAACATGATCATATGGCTTTTGAACCGTAACAGCTTTGAAGGGACACTTACAAAACTGAAAAATAAACAGCCCTTTTTGAGCTGGGGCCTTGTATGTGGGGGAGCAGTACCAAATGAATGTTTACAACTGAGTAATAAACACCTCACATTCAATAGAGATTTATAATGGAAATATTGACAGGCTCTGAGCTCTGGTGTTGCTTCTAAGCATCTTGATGCATCTTGGACTTTGTTTCCATTTGGAACTTCAACTAAAAAAATGACAGTGTTTGTATGCACATTTTAAAAAGAGAGATGAAAATTCATGTTAAGTTTCCATTAAGAATGATTTCCACCTCCCCAACAGCAAATCCTTAAAAACAGGAATTTGACAGAAATTAAGACAAACCTTTTCTTATAGCAGTTTTAGCAGACAAAAAGTCATCTCCCCATGTCTTGTGCATTCCTACTTGGTTTATAGTACTCATTTCAAAAGCAGAATAGTTTTCTTGCAATTAACGTCACATTCTCATTTCCCCATGCAGTAGTTATTTTTCCCCCTAAAAATACAAGCTTGCATCACAAAGTTCTGATTTTTTGACCCATCACTGGCCTAGCTAGGTGTTGAGCTAACATTGACTCATATTTCAAAATGAATTGCTCCCTCTAGTGAGACTACAGATGTACTGATGTCTGGCAAAAAGGACTAAAAATACTGGACTTCTGTTTTTCTCTATGATATGCATAAATATTTTGTTCATTTCAAATCTGATCATAAACTCCTTATCCAGGGAAAGCCCCCAGTGACCTTAAAAGGAATTTTGTAAATATTAGTATTTTAAAATGGAAAAGGTTGTTTTTCCATTTTAAACCTTTTCCATTTTAAAATAATAATATTTACCAAAGTTTATCCCTCCTGCCCCCATTTCAATAATTAGAGGGTATTTGAAACAGCACTAAAACCTCCCCTCAAACTACATGCCAATTAAGTAGGAGACTTTGAAGGACCATGCTAATTAATAGAGTGCTAAAGACTTTGCAGCCAGTGGCTTTCATTCTAGAGACAAACAGCACTTACTACTATCCACTTTGTTTCTTTTACCTTAAAGAATATTTTTTACTTTTCTCATTTGAGTTAGAATCCTGTCAAATTTCCCTAAACATATGGTAGAAGTTTCATGTCCCTTTTCTTGCACTTAATTTTTTTTAAAATAAAAATTAGAATAACTTACTTCAAACAATACCTAAGTAAGGCTTTAAAAGAAACAGAACACATAACAATTTGTTCTGTTCAGGATCTTATACCATAACCACCAAAGTGGCCTTTTAGATTTAATGAGGAGACTAATGTCTAATATAATTTTAGTAGCTTGTTTCCCTTTTGATTCAACAGCCCTATCCTGGAAACAATCAGGAGTAGCTCCTGAAGGCCTGGGCTGGAGCGCTAGACCATCTCTCTGCCTGAGTTAGCGATTACTGATTAGCACTGTAGGACTGTGAATGTGGTCAGTTGTGAATGGTATATAACCCCCTTCCCCAAACATCCATGCAAGCATAAGAGGCTGTCTACCAAGAGGCATCTGCATGGGTTGATCCCAGATTTCCTAAAGGGGGTGCAGCATGCTGCCCTTCAGACCACTGGGTAATGGCTGGAGCTCCCGGGCTGGTAGGTAACACCAAGGAGTCAGACAGGGAGCAGGTGATGGAAGGAGGAAACCACCCTGCTGCCACTGCCTCTGTCCCTGGGGTGACAGGCCAGGTGAGCCCTACAGTTGCTCCTGCCCCACTCCAATCAGGGGCTGTGGGGAGTAACTATTGGGGTGCCAGGCTCAGCAGGGAGTAGAGGTCATAGCCAGCAGGTTCCCTCCTGTCCTGCTCCCTTCTAGCTGGCAGGGAGAATAAGTAAGCAGGGAGTAGGGGCAGGAAAAGGGAACCTGTCTCCCATTGCTGTTGTGCTAGCACTAAGTTGGAGAGAACCTGGGGGAGTCAACCCCCCTCACTGCTCCAATGAGAAGTCGGGATCCTCCTCACTACACCAACAGCAGGAATCAAAAGGGCGTGAGGCCACACTATGGCATCCCCTCTTGATCTGGCCCTGTGCATTGGTGTCCTCTACTGAAAGATTCACAGATGGTAACTCCAAGAACCCTATGCTGTAAACTCCAGGACTTCTCCAGTGGGGAAGAAGGTCAATAGCTGCTGTCTCATTAACAGTAGTAACACCTTCTGCTCCCTCTCCATTGCTCTATAAGTTTGGGTTCTGCAGGCTCTCCTTCCTGTTTAAATTAAGAGTTTTACCAACAGCAGTACAAGCAGATCCTTACATATTTTCTCCCCAGCTGAATCTGGGATTGGAAAGTGTTTTTTTTTTTTCCCTCCTTGATGTTCCTCCCTAGTTAGTCAGCATTGAACATAGACATCAATTATGAGGCTTGTCTTTACTGTAGCAGTTAGCTCAACTTAGTGCACTTGAGTGAATGGGAGCAACAACATCGTGGTGCAATATTTGAGCTGCACAGAGGGATTTGATTAGTAGCACAGAGTGAATGGATTAACAGTTGATGAGTAGTTGTAACAGGAGCTGCTGCCCCCTCAGTACATTTCTAGCTCAAGCTTCAGTAGCACTCAAGATTCAGCTCTTAACAAGCTAGCTAGCTCAAGCTTAACACACCACTTATCTCATGGCAGAGACTTCTGCATAGGGATGGGAGTTGAATTAGGGACAGCCTTTCAATTATAGCTCAATGCATATAAAAGTTATGTTTACACTATACTGTAGTCTATTAAGTGTGCAATAGGATTATGTCTAAAAAACCAATGTACATACCTTAATTAAAAAATACATACTTTAGTTAAAAAAATACTTTATTGCTAAAAAATGCGAAGTGAGCAAATGCTGTTGGAAAAATGGTGCCGATAGACTTGCTTAATGCAGGGTTGCCACAAACCTTCAATTTGTAAAAAACGCAATATCTGCAAAGCGCAATAAAGCGAAGCGCAATAAAACGAGGTATGCCTGAAGCTGGGTAAGTCTTAAATCCAACTCTGATACTTTACTTAGGTCGGCAGGGTGGCACCACTATCTATTTAGGACTCATGGTTCTAAATAATCTGTTGAAGGTAGTTGCTTATGCTCTTTTCTTTTTAAAATGCAGGCTGCTTCTATGTAATAGTTCCCTTGTTAGTACACTCATACAGGAAATGGGCGACCCTAAACTTTTCAAACCGGGCTGGAATCAACCATACATTTTCTACCACCCAGGAAAGGGTCCAATAGAGTCCTGATAACTGGTTCCAGGTTCTACATCATTGACTAAATAATGTAAACAGTCCTAAAAGTAGAGTGGAATCCAGCTTTCCCCTTCACCATGAGCATGCCGTGACTAGTCAGCACAAAATTATGATTTCTCTTTGAACCTGCAGTTCTTTAATTTTTTCCTGAAAGGTGGTACAGCTTTGAAAAAAGAGGTGGAAAGTAACCCTACCTGGACTACCCTGTAGCTTGGTGATTGGAGTGATGATTTGGGTGGTAAGACAGCAGAAGAGGGAACTGAACCTGAGTTTCATACTTCTAGGGCAAGTGCTCTACTGCAGTGGTTTTCAGCCTGTGGTCTGCTGACACTTGGGAATCCACAGACTATGTCTAAGGGGTCTGCGACTATAATCAATCAAAAGTATGTGAATGCTTACAGTTAACATTCAAAGAGGTCCGTTCCTCCATTTGACATTTCCAAAGGGGTTCACACCGCCATTTAAATTTCTTTAGGGGTGTGCAAGTGAAAAAAAAGTTGAAACCCACTGCTCTACTGCATTTTGCAAGGCCCCCAATCCCATTGAGGTGTATTCTGAGACTGTCTACATCCCTAGTGGCTCCATCCAGCAAGCAGAGGAGCATCTAGTTTATGGATCCTCATTGGGATTAGGCATGAGTCCTAGGCAGCAGGCTGCTCAGCCCAGCCAAACACATAAGTACACCCCTGGGGAAATGTAAAGTCAAAACCAGGGGTGCCTATGGATTTGAGGTACCTTCTGGGTTGGGCAGCAGTTGAACAGGGGTTTTCAGAATTGCAAATTTAGATTTATGGACCTACATTCTGTCCATGTTTAACTTTGTTTCAAGCCTTTTATTGTAATGACCTAAGTGATTTGGATGGATAAACTATGTTTTCAGAAATGACCTGACCCATCAGGGTGGGTAAGGGAAACAGTGTATTCAATAATGTAACTAAGCAGACAAAGGGCACAAAAAAACCAGCTGTCATCCAAGAACCATCACTGCCCATGGTGCAAAGCTGTCTTGTTATGCCTCTGGGTCTACTCCTCTGGAAAAGAGAGGACTAGGGGAAGGGGACTTGGGGCAGGAATAAAAGTGTCTGAAAGAACTAGGGAGAGTATCTGGACAAGGCAACCCAGAAAAGATTGAAAAGAAAGAAAAAGAGATGGAACTCCATGAAGGTAGAAGGTAGGGTATATGTTTCTAACCAGATAAAACTGTCTCTTCTTCTGTAGGTTGAATGCCAAGTGCAGCTAATCAGGCTGTAGTGAGGAAAGTAGACTACATATCTCTGGAAATGTCTCCCTTCTCTGTTGCTGCCCAGCATCTAATTATGGGGTAACAAATGATGAAATTGCTTTGGTAAGGACAACATGCAAAGCACCAAAAATCAAACCACCACACTATGTTTCGTCTGGGCAGCGTATAAGGTTAATGAGCACTATTGCAACCATCTCTCCACACATTTTAAAATACCTATTTGATATAACAGTGCTGCATGAATTTTGTTCTTGTGCTGCTGTTTGTATGTGACATGCAATAGGAATAGTTGGAGTTGACAGTCATACTATGTGTCAACCTTATCCTACCTTAGCTAAGACTGACATCACAAATGGTTGCTTTCTCCCTTAATAACATTTGGATCTATGGATGACAGCAGGTCACAAATCTGCTAGTGTATTTTGGACTCAAAACTCTAGTTATAACCAAATTGTAAAATTGCCTTTCCAACACTAGAGTCCAAGGGAGAGCTGCAAATGCCTGTCTTGATCCTCTCTATACTTCTACCTATGCATTGGCCAGCCCTTTAGTCAAAGTATACTTGCATGTTAGTTTGGGGGGTATGATTAGCATCGAGATGAATTGTTCTTGTTCAAGAAATGTGGAGATTTGGAAGATACCTGCAACAGTTTCCTCTAGTAAGTATCTCCTAAATTCTTTTCGGAGAGAAGTGATCTTAAAAGCTGCCAACACAAACGGAAAAAAAAAAAAATATGTATGTGTGTATTTATGTGTGCGTATATGTGTTTGCATGTGTGCGTGTGTATGTATATGTGTATATCTGTGTACACACATCTATAGGAAATATGTTTGTATGAAACTAATTATTTCAAAGCTTATTACCTCTTCTTGTCTCAGATTCATAAAGAGCTTCATAGGACATACCTTTATAATACGTATCACTTTGACAGGTGGTGCCTGTTTCTCAATGCACCTTGACCTCTGCAGTTCAGCTTTTTAACTTCTTGCTAGTTACAACCTTGTTTCTGCTGCAAATCATCTGGATAACTCTTTCCCCAACAGGTGGTTTTGCTAACAACTTAATTTTTTGCTTGTGGACCATCTCTTGAGATAAAAAACACATAGTTATAGTTCCAAAATAAGTTTGATGTAAAGTTTTAAATCTCTAGACCTACATTTTCAAAAGTGCACAGTGATTAGCTGCTTCCAGTTATGGGTGCTCAACTTTCAACACCTTGAAGGTGCTCAGCACTTTCTGAAATTCAGGCCCTTTTCAAGTGGATCTGATTCTTACAGTTTTTAGTAACACAGGTATAGATATTTTTAGGTTATTTGCATATAAATGACCTAGATGGTTGTACTCTGTTTTCAAAAGTGACTTGCAACCCTAAACATCTGTAGACACTGGGCCTACATGACTTGTGTCACAACCCTAGGTTGAATGTCCATATAATTTTATTTTGAAGCACTCTAGATTATATATGCTATTCATAAAAATTCTACATTAGTTTTTACCCTAAGTGTATTTTAAATGTGTAAAGAAAATAATTAACAAATAATGCTGGCTCTGCCATTGGGTTGAAGTAGAATTGCCTGTTAGGACATTAACTGGTAATGACCTCTACTTGTCACTAGAGGCTGCTCTTAATACACTATGAAAAAAACAAATAGGAGACAGTTTATTCAGATGTGAACTATTTCCTATTTAAAGAATACAGTCCGATAAGAAGTTAACAAAGCTTATTTGTATTTCTGTGGTGCACTTGTATTACTCTGCTCGTTTCCATTTTTGGATGTTAGCCAAAGATCCATTCTGGCTCTCAAAGCTGTTCCAAATCCTGGGAGACTTGCCCCTATCATACTGACTGATCTCATTTTTTCCATTTGTTTTAAGGAGCTCAAAATAAAATAGATACTAGAATTTGAACTGTGGGGTGAAAAGTAGCTTATCTATTTTTATCAGTTTTGGGTGATATTTGTTTTACTTCTAGTGGATGATGAATATTCAATATATGTATTTGCAATAACACAATGACCCTAAGTGAGAATTTGTTATACACCAATGTGGTAATATAATCATCTGAAATGTTGTCGTCTCCTTCCATAAATTACTCTATCCCTTTCTCCATGCTGCTCCTTATGTTTAGAATCCTTTCCAAATTCTATTTAGTCTTTTATAACTTTACAAAGAAATCTTAACAACTTCTGTTACTCTGTCAACAAAAAATAAGCGAGTTTATTTTTAACTAAACAAAGTTTATGGAATATTTGAGTCTCATAGACAGGTGCTTAATATACTAGAGCAACTATGCAACCAAACTTCCATAACTTAAATATTTCTCATATCCCCTATCCTGTTGAATATCCTAGCCTTGCCCTGAAGCCCATAACACTCTTAAAGTTGGTTAAGTCTTCTATGTGGCAAAGTCCATGCTTTGGACACAAGGAATTGTTTGTTTTGTGCTATGAGGGATGTTAGTTTTCTTTCTGAATGCAAAAGGAACACACTGTGGTCAATTCCACTTATTCTTATTGCAAAATTATATCACTTGCTTGTCTGAATAACAACATAGATCCCATTTTTTTTGCTTATTACTTACAAGTAGCTGCTATTTATTATACTGTATATTGTTGAAGTGCATGAACAACTTAAATGCACAGTATATTTTTGGCCCCACTCTCTGCTTGGTAACGTAATTGTTTTCCATTTAACCACAATAATAACTGGCATCAGAAATGAACAAGCAGCTGCTGTTAAGAATGTTGAAAATGAAATGAGTTTCACCAGTAGTACTGTGGATTTAAAAAACATAGTTTATGTTATGTTTGGATAAATGCACAATCTGCTTTTTTCAGTCCTGGGGTGGAGTGCATTGCTACTTCTACCTTATTCTCTTCTGGTCACTTCCTCTCTCTAGCTAAATCATTCTGGTGCCAGGTGATGTATGCTTTTTGGCTTTGTACCTGTCTCTCTTCTCTTAAAATCTGATCTTTGCCTTAACTGACCCTGTCTCCCTGCTGTTTCAGTGTTAACGACATGCTGTTGGCCTCTGATATAAGTTTCATTTTTATAATGTGCTTGTGTAAGGTGTTTAAAATCTGCTCCCTCCCATCTCAGTCTCTCAGTATTTGCACTTCCCTAAGTTAGTCTTTGCTTCAGCTGTCTCTGAGGGTAGGCACTAGGATAAAACATCTTTGGGCTCTGATCCTAGCTTTGAGCCCAGCTTTTACTTGACAAAGCAAGTGAGTTTGTCTGCACCATAGCAACAAGGGCTGAGTATACTCTGGCTGCCTGAGGCTGTTGTCTTGTCCCAGAACCAGAAATTTGTGAGTGGGGTGCTTCAGACTTTTCCCTATGTTTGATCTTCAGCCTTCTGTCTATAGTAGGTCTGACAGTTGGTACTGGGATACTGAAGAGCAAGCAGACTTCCAACTCAACTGTGTGCTCCCAGGCCAGGGACAGATATTACACATAAACCAGTTTAAGTGATCAGAAACTGGTTTAAACCTGTAACAGAACAGATGTTCAGAGCACATAAACCAGTTTGAAAATGGCTGAAACCAGTTCGAGATAAACCTGGTTGAATGTAGTATCAGACACAGGTTTATGCATTGTCTGTTCCAGACCCTTTGCTGGTTTGAGATAAACCGGAAACCCCCAGCATCCCAGCATGCTCTCTGGGCTGGGAGGGGCTCTCTGCTGCTGCCCAGCCAAGCTAGCACTGCCCTTCTGCTCCCCAGCCCAAGCAAGGGCAGGTAGGGGTGGAGGGTTTAATTCCCCCTCCCTGTGCCACCAGCAGGGGCTGGAGTCGGATCTGCCTGAAACTCCCTCATCACTGCCTGTCCAGAGTACGCCCCTGGCTGTCCCCTCCGCCAGAGGCCGGAGGGAGGAGGAAAATAAAAATAAAGCTCTGCCAGCCCCACAGTGCAGCCCCTAACCCAGAAGGGGCTTGTGTTTCCCTGCAGTATGACGGACTGCTTCCCCCAATAAGGGCCCTGCTGCCTCCCGCTGCAGCTTCAGGGAGAAGGCATGGCTGGGCAGGGATGGGGTTATTCCTCCCCACTCCAGCCTCCGGGGGAGGGGACAGCTGGAGGACTATTCTGGGCAGGGAGCGAGGGGGGGAGTGTAGGCAGACCTGGCTCTGGTCCCTGCTGGTGGCACAGGGCAGTGGGAATTAAACTCCTCTCTGGCCAGTTCAGTCTGGGTTGGCAGTGTCCTGGCCCCACAGCTTCCCTGCAGGCGAGGTGGCAGCCCCGGTGCCTGGCCTGAGCAACTGCAGGCATGTGCCTTCATTGCCTCAATGCAGAGAGCACACTTGTCCTGCTCCGAACTGGTTCAGCCTAGCCAGGTTAGGCTAACCTGCAAAACTTGAATCAGTTCAGGCTCCAGCTTTCTGAATGTCTGTCCCTTGCCTCTGAGAACTGCAATAATAACATGGAACAACTTTATGCTTCCTGCCCACAGCCCGCAGGGGGAGCTCACTGTTTTTTCTTGTGCTGCCAGAACAGTTTTGTTTTGTTTGCCTCTGCCTAGGCTTTGTGTACTTCAGTTTGGTTGCTTAATTGGAAAAAAAATCTGCTAAAAAACCCCAGAACCAAAACCAAAAATCTGTTCTTCCCAACAGATGATAAATTGAAACATTTCATTTAAATCATTCTGGGCACATCTACACTAGATGCTAAGGTGCTGTAGCAACACGCTATAGTGCTGTAGCATCCATTAGTAAAAACTTTAATGCTGCCACCATGTTGTCATAACAATGCACTCCCTCACGGTAGCACATTGCTACAGCGATGTATCAGCCAAAAATAACTGTGTGCCACTGGCATGGTGCAGGATAGACTGTTACTGTGCTGTCTTTTAGTACTTCCAAAATGAAGTACTAAATTACAGTGCAACAGCAATGGCGCGGTATGGCCACGTGTAGATTCACTCTTAGAAACACACTGTTTTCAGCTGGAAATTAAAGGAATCATAATGGACATCTCTAACGCCAGACTACAAGTCCAGACTGCAAACTTACTATACCTGGCTCTGCTCCTTGAATGCCATTTCCCCAACTGCTAGTTTAATCCTGCTGAGTAATAAAGCCACTTAGCCCAACTCCCATGCAGCAAGGACACGGCTACAGTAAGAAGCTACATACAGTGCATGAAGCGTCACGATGTGTTTGAGGGCATGGTGGCTAAGTACAGACAGTCAAAAATGGTGAGGCAGAATCGGCTCAATCTAGGCAGCTTCCTCTAAGCCATGTAGGTTGAATCAATAACCAACTGAACTGATGTTCAGTTTTCAGTTGGGAAAGCCAGGGGAGGACTGCACTGACCCTGGCTAGTGGGTAGGGGACACTAGAGCATGTCTCCCAGCCCGCTGGCTATTGCCAGCCCAGCCAAGTGTCCCTGGTTGTCTCCCCAATACATGCTCCTAACCCCCTGCTGTTCCTGTGCAGGGGATTGTGGATCTCTGTATGGGTGCTGGCCCACCTTGGGGGAGCTTCCCTCTAAGGACTTTTCCCCCAGCAGGGTTTCCCCAGCCCAGGCAGTCCTGGGGAGCTAAAGGGAATTCCTTCTCTCCCCCTTTTCAGCTGCTGATTGCTTCAGCCAAGGGAGAAGAAGTCCTCCCAGCCTGGTGCCAGCCTGTGCATCTCAGCATGGGAGCAGTAGGGAGCCCTCGCCTTGGGGGCTTCCCCCCAGCCCAGTCCAGCCCAGGGTCTCCCAGCCTGGGGAACTCTTCCCCTCCTGAACTTCAGAGCTGCTTATCTCAGCTTCTGCCAGTCTCAGGGATAGCCTGGGGCAGACTCAGGGAGCAGAGGGACATTCTTCCACTTCCTCCCAAAATTAGCTTTGCCTCAGACTCACAGCAGCTGTGGGAAAACTGGCTGCAGAAGAGTAGGAGGAATTCCCTCCACTCCCTGAGGCCGCCTGAGATTTGCAGGGGCTAAAGCAAACAGCTGTGGGGTTTGGGAGAGAAATAATTCCCCTCAGCACCCCAGGCCTACCCTGGGGTGGAGTGGGGGGACACCCCGCAAGGTGGGGACTGCCTGATGCCCTCATGGTGAGCTGCACAGGCAGGTACCCGGCTGGGAGGGCTTCTTCTCCCTCCCTCCTGTGACAATGGCAGAAGCAATCAGCAGCCGGGGAGGAGGGAGGGCTGACAAGGTTTGAAAGGCCCCCACCACAGAAGCTTCCCCTCCCTCCATGTTTTGTGTAGACCTTAGCTAGGGGGGCCTGGGGCATGAACGACGCACACCCCCAGTGGCTGGGGGGGCATGGTGGCACTGGTGGTGGTGGGAGTGCAGCAGAGGTAAGTGGGGAGCTCCCGCAGATGCCACCAGTGCTATCGGCAGTGGGGGTGGTGAGCGCCGACCAGTGTCGGCAGCATTAGCATTGGCCAGCAGCAAGCGCAGACGCTGCCAGCAGCATCAGTGGTGAGTGGCAACTGCTCACAGGCACAGCCAACATTGTCAGCAGCGTTTTTTTGTAGGGGGTGCACCACTATGCTCAGGTGGTGCATGTGCACTCATGTGTACCCCTACACGTCACCAGTGGTTTGGGGGTCTGTTCCCTGCCCGCCTCCCCACATCCTTATGGGCTAACAGATGCAGGCAGGAAGCAGGCAAAGGAGCAGAGAGGCAAGGCAATCCCTGCTCCACTGGAACAGACAGCATAACCCAGGGCTGCAAAACATCTGGGGGGCTGGGGGATTGTGAGTTAACTTGAATCAGGAAGGGGCCTGGGACAGAAGTTCCATAAACTGGTTTGAACTAAATCAGTTAAGTCTGATTCTACATCCAACCAGGTTTATCTTAAACCGGTTTTGGCCATTTTGAAAGTGGCTTATGTGCACTGAACTTGTGTTTTATTGCTGGTTTATACCAGCTTCTGATGACTGAAATCAGTTTGTGTAACTTCTGTGCCTAGCTAGTAAGTCTTTAGTCTAGATGTGACCTTAAGAAAGCATAAGAAATGAGAAGCTGTAGTCAGAGAACTGGGGGAGGTGTTTTCCTATGGAGAATGAGTCCTTCTGTCAGTAGCATTCAGAAAAAAAACCTGTGTTGTGCAAAAAACAGTGGTAGAGTAGCTCATGTGGGGGTCCTCTGCCTGGAGGTATTATATGCCTTTAAGACTGCCTTAGCATTGTTGAGGATGAGTTATTCTGTATTACTAAATTCTATTACAACCCTGAAACTCCTCCTCCTCCCTTTCTGCCATCTCTTCTACTCCTAAGATTGTCATCAGTGTTTATGTGGGTGCACAGTGCTGCAACAGTACTGGACACAAGCTGCTGTCAGAGTTGCCTCTGTCTCTGGCATCAGCTTCTGAACAAATGCCCAGTGTGTGAAGAATGGCAGATAGTGTGCAGTGGTTTTCTCCGGGAAAACATTACCTGGAGCAACATACGAGTGATACCTGTACAGAAGGATGGTGGTGCTTTAGATAATTAATAAATTGGCACATTATATGGGTGACAGGCCTTCACCTCAGCCCTACTTCTGGCCCAGGTTTGGAGCTAAAAGCTAGGAAACTGGATCCTCAGTGATCACTATAGCCTCCTGTATTTTTTCCTTTGTTTCTTTTGATGTGGTGGATATTTTGTAACTTAATCTATAATCTATAGCAGGGGCAGGCAATCCCCAGCACAGGTGCCAGAGTGTGGCACATGAAGGCATTTTGCTTGGCATGTGTATTTTGGGGTGGATGGTGGGGAAGGGGCTGGGGCTGCATTGCCACAACAAGGATCTGACCCCCTCATGGCTCCCCCAACATCCACCCCTGGCATGGCAACATTTTACAAATTGAGGTTGCAGGTGTTTTGCGCACTCTGCCCAAAAATGTTGCTGACCCCTGATCTATAGTAACCAAGAGATTTATTTCTAGACTACTTTTCACAAAGGTTTAGACACATCAGAAGCAATGTGTTTCTGTTGAGATGCTGCTGTATAATTAGTTTCTCCTGTCTTAGGGGGAATGTTGCCTAGCCACATGGTGTCATACTGTTCTATATTGGGGCCGTCTAATTTTTAAGCCCCTAGTACCACATGTCCTGGTGATTGCAGCACTGGGGACTACATGCTGCATAGGCTGCACCAGACATACTGTGTGGTTGCTCCCTCTTTACCATCACTGCGACAGCTCGATTCCCAGCAATGTGCAGGTATGATCCCTGCAGCACTTAGGTCTCTGTCCCAGTCCAGGCCCTGGACTCAGCCTTAGCTCCCTGAATTGCTGAACTACCCTCTCTCCTAGAAAAGGCAGGAAGTGGCAGCCAGAGGAGGGAAGAGAGAACCTGGAGACCCTGGCTACTACTGCAGCTGGAGCAATCATGGGAGTGGCAGCCCGGCGAGAACCCAAGGGCTGCACATTTGCTCCTCATGGGCCTCATATGGGCCACCAGTTGGAAAACCCTGTTCTATATCAATTTGCTGCTTCTTGAAACAGTGACTTATCTCATATGTGGTTGTAAATCTGTGGTACCTTCAGTGGAATGTAATGGGTAGCTGTCTCAATTCTATTAGAATCATAGAATCAAAATAAATTATGATTGGAGGGACCTCAGGAGATCATCTGGTTCAGCCCCTTGCTCAAAGTAGGACCATCCCCAACTACATCATCCCAGCCAAAGCTTTGTCTAGCCTGGTCTTAAAAACCTCCAATGGAGGTTCTACAACCTCTCTGGATAGCTTGTTCCAGTGCTTTCCTAGCACTGGAAAACACAATCTTAAGTATTGTTTTCATAATAAAAAATATACAGTTGCTTCAAAGCCATCGTATGGCTTTAAAAGAATTTCTGATCCCACTAGGAGTTCTGCTCCTGCCTTCAACACCACTGTTTATCTAGTACTATAGATACCTACACCCATCAGATACTAGCTTTTGCTTTCTCACATTGAAGCTAAAAGGCTGTTACACTGCTGTTAGGAGATACTGTTCCAGGATCATGGAAGATGCTCTCCTATTTCCCAACCACATCCTATTTTAATAGTGGGACCTTCTACTTTTTTATTGCTTTGCAGTCTTCTTTTTAGTGCTACTTCTGTTTCACCAACAAGACTCAAGAACATCACAGCTTCAAATGCCTGAGTATATTGTACAGCTGCTTTTAATTTCTTTGTTTTATTCTGTAGAATAATATTTTCAGTTGTACAGTTGCACAGGAACATCTGAGCAAAGAATTTGTATATGCCCATCATTTCTGTAACCATCTGGATTAGTTCCATAGTAGAATTGCAGGTTCAAGAAAACAGATTTCTGGAGCAAATGGAATGTAACTCTAACAGTCACATTTATGTTTTTAACTCTGCCATATCACAGTTGGGTGATTATGCAAGGCATTTATTTTTGTTACCATGTGCAATAAGTTTTTGCTCTTTTAGCTCCCCAGAAATGAATGTGGTGTAATAAGAACAACAAACCCTAAAAAGTTGTGTAGCTCTAAGGGCTCACTAGTTCTGCACTCCTTCATTTGGTTTTATCGGTAGAAATTCCTTCCTGGCTAATCAAATGACCAAGCAAAAATTATCTCTTTTTAAAACAGTTCATGTTTCTTTGGATTCTGTCCCAAATTGGAATTCTTAAGCTTATCTCAGACCATTTGTAAATACACCAGTTCCTGACAAAAGATTTAGCATATACCAGACTTGTTATCTGCAGTCTGAAAGAAGTGTATGCTCTCCCATACATTCTTTATGAGCCTTTTAAAATTTGCAAGAGCACTGCATAAAAGCTGGCTTTCTTTGAGACTTTTGGATTCACTTCCACTTTTCCATGCCCAATTAATATCAGTATGGAAACCAAACTAACACTCCTTACGAGCCTGTCATATTTGGAGTCCTGTGGATGGTTGCATTTAGGAAGAGAAATTATAGCAAAAAGTATCTCGATGGATTTCTATTTAGTTGCAAAACATTCACACAATCCCGTTTCCTTGAATACGGAAAGTAACTGTGCCTTACTTGTTTCCTATTTCACAGCTCCAAGCCAGCACTTGATCCCAAAAGTTAGACCTCTCCATTGGTCTCAAAAGCTTCTCTCAAGGCTAGTTCAGGATACTGGTCCTAGTTTTTAGCTCCTTCTGTTTCTGTAATGTTTTCTTCCTGCTTTTCTCTGGTATGTATGTTCCTCTATTAAAATAAAGCCTAGCAAAAACCTACAGGCTACACATGCTTGTGTTTTGGATGCAGGCGGCTATTGCTTCACCTTTCTAGTTTTGTAAAGGAGCTTAGTGGTCTTACATTTGTTGGGAATGAAGGTGTGTAACATCTGCCAGTGTCAAGTTTAACCCAATCCAAAATGAACCCCCTGCCCCTTTCAGCTGTACCTGTCCTTTCAGCGTAGACTAAAGAGGTGACACCATACCCATTCCCTCCCAGAAAGGATGAAAATAAATAATTTAAGAAACAAAAAATGGCCCAGTCTTAACTAAGCAAATAGAGTGCCTGTACATGAGCATGGAGCCTGCTCTGATGCACTGTAATTATAGTGCATTGGAGCAGACTTGATTTACCATGGCAATTATCATGCTCCAGGAGCCTCCTGCATGTCATATATCAGTGTCCCCATGCTTAAAAATGGTGGTGGGGGCACTTGAACTAAAGCTCTTGAAATAAGTTTTAGTTCAAGCACCTCTGCAGCCATTTTTAAGCATGGGGACACTGAAATACAAGACACAGTGGTGCTTTAATAAGAGCAGCTCCAAGAGCCGCTCTAATTAAAGCTCCACCCCCCCACACCCACCAGAGTATGTATAAATGTGTCCACAGGGGCCAGATTCAAACCTGTTCTTCAGGCACCTAAATGAGACTTGCTTGGGTGGACTTTTGCCACCCAACTTATAGGCTAGGTACAGACATTGTACATAAAATGGTGTAAGTTATCAGAAACTAGACTAAACCTGTAACAGAACAGAAGTTCAGTCCACATAGACTAGTTTAAAAATGGCGAACCTGGTTTAAGATAGGCCTGGATGGATGTAATATCAGATTTAACCAGTTTAGACTGGCCTATAAAACTTCTGTCCCAAATCTCTCAACCCAAATTAGGTTGCAGCCCCCAGCATCCCAGGTGCCCTCATGCCCACCCTCTGCTAGCCCCTCTCGCAGGGCAGGGGGGCACCCCTTAGCTGGCCCTCATCTGCTCTGGCTGGGCACTGGGCCAGCCCTTGCCCTTGGGTTATCACAGAGCCGAGGCAGCAAAGCCTCTGCTCCCCACCCGTGTCCTGCCTGCACCTGGCAGCTGGGCCAGGTGGGGAGGGGAGGGGAGCAGAGGTCCCTACCCCTGCCCTGGCCACTCTCCAGCCAGTATAGCTGGGGGGGCATGCAGCAGGGGCTTCTCCCCTTCCTTGCTACCTGGCCCAGCACAGCTTCTCTCCACTCAGGCAGTTGGTAGGGGTCAGGAGAGGAGAGAAGAGCCCCCTTCCTCTGCCCCCCACCCCCCAGCTTCCTATCTTGGGTCTGGGGAAGGAGGGAGGAGAGGTTGTGGGTGGGGGCTTGCTCTGGAAGGAGGAGGAGTGGGTCCAACAGGAGTAAGGTTGGTGTGTGTGGTGGGGGGTGCCTATTAGGGTGCAGGGGTGAGTATGCGACCTGTGAGGTGAAGGCAGGGAGGTGGATTTAAGCTCTGCTGCTGGAGTTATTTTTGTTGAAACCAAAACTCTCTACCTTAAAATAGATAAACAAGCCTGGCATGCTCCACCTTGCATTATCAATATTACTCTGAAGTCTATGGGCGCTAGGCTAAAGACAATGCTGTCTTAAAACACTGAAACCACAGTTTGTTTGGTTTTATTTAATTCCCAAAGTCTTTCACAATACAAAGACAAGTTGACTGGATCGAAGATACCTGTGATACATACTGGTCCTGTTAAGTAGGCAAGCAGACAAGAACTCATTAAATGGAAACACAAAAGTACATTTTGGATAGCTCCTGCACTGTGAAAAGCTATCATGCATGTTTTGGTTTTGTACACCACTTGCTTCCCTTTCACTACCCATCTCAGACTGTGAAGCTACTCAAAGGCAAAAGCTTTGAAGAAAACTCCTGGCTTCTTGCCTTGTTCTTTTTCTGAATAGCAGCAAACGTTGGTAGCAAGTTATACTCACTGGGAGTTAAAAAACCTTAAAAGTTTATTTGCAGAATGCTGGCTGACACTTCCTTTCACAGAGCAATAGATTAGATCACTAGTATTCCCTGATCTCCCATGAAGCCAACCAAGCATCCTAAGGTCGATTTAGTCTGAAATGTGTAGAAGGGAGCACTAATGAATTGAGCTTCACTATTCCTGACTCTCAAACTTTTGAAAGTCAGGGAAAATGTTTATTATTTCACAGTTAATCACTTGAGGTCAGCCAAGCTGCTCTCTGGCCTCCTTGTAGTGGTCTAAGGGAGTTGTAGGGCAGGCAGTTTGATAAAAGCCCTGCTCATTTAAGCCTTAGATAGTTTAGTATCCCTCTGCAGCAATATTCTCCCTTAGAAGGGGTGTATATCAGTGCAAAAAGA
This sequence comes from Crocodylus porosus, assembly GCF_001723895.1. Taxonomy (NCBI): domain Eukaryota; kingdom Metazoa; phylum Chordata; order Crocodylia; family Crocodylidae; genus Crocodylus; species Crocodylus porosus. The sequence continues at coordinate 18,902,309 of NW_017728912.1, forward strand.
GAAAGGAGGTACAATCTCACTCCACTGATCTGTTTTTGAGAGAGACTGGCAGGCAAGCTTTCATGCTCCCTTGTGCTTTTACAAAGAAAGAAGAGGTGACAGACCTCCTTACTTGTCTACAGTGCCTGCTGTCATAGGCTCTTTGTTTGACAGGGCATAGAGATAATACAAATGCCACCAAAATATAAAACATACAGAATGCCAAATAATAAAGTGAGTTAAAATAATAATGTCAATTCCTTTAGTACCAGTACCAGAGACAAGAGTAACTGGCATTTCTTAGTAATAAGAGTGCAAAGCTCAATCCTAAACATCTGGGGTTTTTTGCAGATATAAATATACAAAGTGGTTTTTAAACAAATTACTGCTCAATTAGGTGTCCTTTGGAATGATTAACCTAAAAAAGTATATTTTGAAAGGATCCCTGAGTGTCTTAAATACTTCTATGTGGCTGCCTTTGTCTAGATGGACATACACCAGCAGGACAAAGAAATGCCCAATTTTGCCATCACTTGGACAAATAAATCAGCTGGACAAAGAAATGCCCAATTTTTACATCAAGTAGCTTTACTTCTACAGACAGTATCATGTATCTTAGTGGAAGGACTTACATGGGTAAAGTTATTCAGGTGCATAAGTGTTTGCAGATTGTGATCTGGCAATTGCATGCAATTCAAAGGGTGTTTGAAAATCAACTTCCCAGTGTTTTAGGGTGTTGTTAAATGTTACCTTTTGCACATGCTAAATACTCTTAAGATGGGAGTGTCCATTCAGTAAGGCAGGAAAAGATAAGCTAAGTGCCCTCTGAACACCACAAAGTTACACTTTTGTAGGCAAGGATTATCTCCAGCTGGTGTTAGGCAGCTCATGTTGCAATAATGCCAGTCCCTTCCATGGGGCTAATAATAACAATTTGTGGTACTCCAGTATCCCAGGGTGCGCTGTTCCCACCCACCCCCACAGACAGCATCTGAAACTCTACTGCCTTAGCCTAACAGAGCCAGGGAGAGCCAGGCCATAAATGAGTGGGGAAAGTGGAGGGGTAAGTGAATGGGAGGCTGATGAGGAGCTGTAAGGAGGGGAGGGCATGGAGCTGCTGGAAAGCTGGGCAGACTTGGTAGCCCCTAGTCACACCCTTGCTTGCCAGTCCTCTAACAGCAAGTCAGAGCCGTACATGTTAGAGAGGGTATTAATCCTTAATGTGCAACTGCTCGTAACACTTGCTAATTTTAATATCACCTAACATTCCTTAGAGTTAGCATGTGTGAATTTGAACATATAACAACACCTTTACATAAGAAACAGTAAGTCCTAGACCCTAACTCTCATTGCTTTCAGGACCTGGGTCTCAGTGCATATAATTTAAGGGTTTTTTTTCACAAGTTGAAAGTAATACATTAAGGTTTTAGCCATGCTTCTATTTCTTTCTTGTTTCGTGTTAGCCATTCAATATTGCTCTTCACTGTTTCAATGGCCTGCTTCCTGGGTGCTGCTCCTGCTCCAGCATTAGGATACTTCTCAAAGAAATTTTCCATCTGGAAAAGAAAGGAATGAGGGAGAGAATGGAAATGAAATCATATGCAACAATAAGTGTGTTATGTAAAGAAAATGCTATTTTATAAGATTGATTCCTGCACTCCTGAAGGCTGAGAAGTTTTCCTGAAAGAGGACTTCAGATCTGAGCTGGTAGCATTTGAATAATTCTATAGTAGTCTAAAGTGTGTTAGGCATTTTTGAGAATTAAAAGGACAAATTCCTTGCCTTAAATATCTTACAGTTTAGTGTCTTAAAATTATTAGCGGTATTGTGTCCATACCTGCCAAAGCTGAAATTCAGTGTTGAAGGTCTGTGTTATTGATACTATTCGTCCAAGATTTCGATCATTGATAGTGTATCTGAAAAAATACATATATTTGAAAAAAAGAGCAAGATGGTTCTTTTAAACACTTCAGAGAACACTTAGCTGTTTAACTGATTAGATGAAATACATGTCACCCCAAATCTCTAGATGTTTCCAGAAATATTTGTTAAATCACAGTACCAAAGGTTTTTTTTACTACCCTGCAATTTATCTGCACCTGGAAAGATCTCACTTGTATTTGAAGAACATTTCCAAGGCCCTTCTTCCCCCTTGGAATCAAGCTTGTAACAGAAATCTCTATGACAAAACATTTGTGCGCTTATATGCCTTTGTGAAACTAAGACTACAAACCATTAGAGATCCGCTGTAAACTCGCAAGTTTGCTTTGATCCTGTCCCCTTGTGTACTTTGCACACAATTTCTTTTTGTAACGTCCAACTCCTAGAGCAGGACTGAAAGTTTATCTCAGGAGTCAATGTGAGTAGATAGGTGAAAGCTGGATGCTGAATTCATTGTTGGCATAAAAAGGAATGAGAAATAAATCTGAAAACCTGATTGCGTAACAGTGTGAATAAAAAGAAAGTTCTGTAATGGCACAGAGTGACGATCAACTGCTGCAGCAAATGTTCACACAACCATTCCATTCACTCTATGGTGCTTGCTCCCATTTTCTTCTGTCACTGGCTGTTAGGGATCATTTAGGGATAAAGTAACCCCTTATTAGCATCAGGTCTACCTGAGTTTCTTAAATTCCTATCAAAATTGTTGACTATACACGCTTGCACTGTGATAAAAGTACAGCAAAATCCAAGAAAACTATAATGTCAATCTCCCATGTTCATAGATTTCATAGACATTAGGGCTGGAAGGGACCTTGGAAGATCATCAAGTCCAGCCCCCAGTAAAATATGTTGATTTTTAAATGAGTATTTTTATTAACGTGAAATGCTTTCTGAATGATTATTTTGGTGATTTCCCCATTTAGCATGGCAAACATCACAGTTTATTAAGGATGACTTTCAATTAACCTACAAAAGATCTGCATCTCTGGGGCCTTTGTGGGTGGATGAAATTATTAGAAATTTGGCAGGTGTAGACTAGGACATGGGTCTACAGTACATTTCCATTGTAGCTGCTGCTCAAGCCTCTGAGTTGATATAGTAGATGCAGCTCTTTCCCATTACTTCATGAGTATTTGGGACACAAAGTCTTTGCAGATTATTTTCCTCCCACTGCAACTCTATTTTTGCTGACTGGTTTGAGGCGTTTCTCCCGTTTTTTAGGCCAGTTGGAGTTGTAGCTAGCAAGGGATGTGAAAGGTAACAAGAAAGGTTTCTACAAATATATTAGCAACAAGAGGAAGGTCAGGAAAAGTGTGGTCCCTTACTGAATGGGGGAGGCAACCTAGTGACAGATGACACCATGCTGTGGGGAGCAGCAGATACACTGGAGGGTGAGGATAGGATTCAGGGTGACCTAGACAAATTGGAGGACTGGGGTAAAAGGAATCTTATGAGATTCAACAAGGACAAGTGCAAAAGTCCTACACTTAGGACAGAACAATCCCATGCACCAGTACAGGCTGGGGACTGCCTGGCTGGGCAGCAGCTCTGCAGAAAAGGACCTGGGGGTTACAGTGGACAATAAGCTGAACATGAGTCGCCAGTCTGCCATTGCTGCAAGAAGGCTAACAGCATACTAGGCTGCATTGGTAGGTGTGTTGCCTGTAGGTAAAGGGAAGTAATTATTCTCCTCTATTCAGCACTGGCAAGGCCACATCTTGGAGTACTGTGTTCAGTTTTAGGCCAACCACTACAGATAGGATGTGGAAAAACTGGAGAAAGTCCAGCAGAGAGCAACAAAAATGGTTCAGGGGCTGGGACACATGACTTATGAGGAGAGGCTGAGGGAACTGGGCTTATTTAGTCTAAAGAGAAGACTAAGAAAGAATTTAATAGCAGCCTTGAACTACCTGATGGTGGGTTCAAAAAAGGATGGAGCTAGACTGTTCTCAGTGGTGGCAGATGACAGAACAAAGAGCAATGGTTTCAAGCTGCAGCAAGGAAAATTTAGGTTAGATATTAGGAAGAATGTTCTCCCTAGGAGAGTAGTAAAACACTGGAACAGGTTACACAGAGAAGTTGTGGTATCTCCATCCATGGAGGTTTTTAAGACCCAGCTGGACAAAGCTTTGGCTGGGATGATGTAGTTGGGGATGGTCCTGCTTTGAGCAGGAAGTTGGACTAGATGACCTCCTGGGATCCCTTCCAACCCAAATTTTCTATGATAAGAAGGTGATTAGAAACAGTCAGCATTGATTCACCAAGGGCAAGTCATGCCTGACCAACCAGATTGCCTCCTATGATGAGATAACTGGCTTTGTGGATGTGGGGAAAGCAGTGGACATAATATACCTCGACTTTAGCAAGGCTTTTGATAACGCCTCCCACAGCATTCTTGTAAGCAAGCTCTGGAAGTACAGGTTGGATGATGAACTGGCTGGATTGTCGGGTAAGATGGATAGAAAACTGGCTGGATTGTCGGGCTCAATGGATCAATGGTTCAGTGGCTAGTTGGCAGCTGGTATCAAGTTGAGTGCCCCAGGGTTTGGTCCTGGGACAAGTTTTTTTCAGTATCTTTATTAATGATCTGGAAGATGGGATGGATTGCACCCTCAGCAAGTTTGTGGATGACACCAAGCTGTAGGGGTGTAGCAGATACACTGGAGTGTAGTACTACAATTCAGAGTGACCTAGACAAATTGGAGAATTGGGCCAAAAGAAGCTTCACAAAGTTCAACAAGGACATGTATGAAGTCCTGCATTTAGGGTGGAAGAATCCCATGCACAGCTACAGCCTGGGAACTGATTGGCTAAGCATCAGCTCTGTAGAAAAGCATCTGGGGGGTTACAGTGGACCATAAGATGGATATGAGTCAGCAGTGTGCCCTTGTTGCCACATTGGTAACAGCATTGCCAGCAGATCAAAGGAAGTAATTATTCTGCTCTATTCTGCACTGATGAGGGCACATCTGGAGTACAGTGTCCAATTTGGGCCACTCCCACTATAGAAAGGGTGTGGACAAGTTGGAGGGAGTCCAGAAGACAGCAACAAAAATGGTTTGGGGGGCTGGTGTACATGACTTATGAGGAAAGGCTGAAGGAACTGGGTTTTATGTAGTGGTTAAGCACTGGGGAAAGTGCTTAAATCACTGGGAGGTGGTAGAATCTCCATCCTTGGAGGTTTCAAAGACCCAGATTTCATAGATTTCATAGACATTAGGGCTGGAAGGGACCTCGGGAGACTGAGTCCAGCCCCCTGCCCAAAGGGCAGGAAGTCAGCTGGGGTCATAGGATCCCAGCAAGATAAGCATCCAATTTACTCTTGAA
>NW_017728912.1:18907658-18972811 GCF_001723895.1 Crocodylus porosus
CCCCGCCCCTTTTGTCAACATGATCCCTCCTGTACAGGGTATAGCCCTCTATACCCATGGCCCAGTCATGGGTGGAGTCCCACCAGGTCTCCGTTATCCCAATGACATCATATTTCTTTGCACTGAGCAGGAGGAGGAGCTCGTCCTGCTTGTTGCCCAGGCTCCTGGCATTAAATCCCTGGCTGGAATGATCTAGGTAAGGATGGTCCTGCTTCGAGCTGGGGGTTGGACTAGACCTCCTGAGGTCCCTAACCCTAATTTTCTATGATTCTATGATTTATGTGAAGCTCTTCCACTGGTGGCTACTCACACAGCTGTCCTGGGACAGCTTAAATGGTGTGGCAGGGCTTCTGAGGCCCTTAGAATCCTTCATGGATTTTTCAGTTAGGACCTTTTTCTGAAAGGTTGAGAACTGTGCAGGCTGTGCCAAACTGAGCACTCAGCATCTTGGATAAAGTGACCAACCATCTTGAAGTTTCTGGAACAGGTTTAAACTTCAAGGCTGTGTCCCAAATTTGAAAGATGAACCCTGGGGTTACTGATCCCCTCTGCCACAAAATGGTCCCTGTAGGACCAGGCAGCATCCTGCTGCAGCTGGAGAGGAGGATAACACACTCTGTTATCTCTGCTGGCTCTGCTTTTTCCAGGTCAGGAGACATGTTTGCCTGTTGTTGCACCTGAGAAAATTAGCTCTGCAGCCATATAAACTAACTATTGCTGGGAAGTAGAAATAATGAGTCTGAGCACAGGGCCACATGAATGCTATGATATGGTTTCCAGTTCAGGAGATAACTGTAGGTTTCTTCCTGAGCAGGAAGCCATATAGTTGTGTTGCTGAACAGCTGCGCCTGCTCTCATTAGCTCTACCTCTCAGCAAACTAAGTAGCCTGTCTGCAGTGCTGCACTAAGGCAGCTACACTAACCAGAACAAAAGGCAGGGTTAAAGCCATGTTGCACGTTATATTTAGGACACATTAACTGCACTAATGCAAGCATCCATGGGTGCGTCCAAATGAGCGTGGTCACGCAGTATGTGGCATCACAAACACATTTGCAGCGCCACATACTGCAGTCTAGTGTTGTCCACACTGCAAGGGATATCCAGGGGTAAAAAAAAAAAAAAAAAAACCACACACCATGGGAAAAAAAACCCAGCATGGTGCACGCTCAGGCAGCAAGCGCTGCTGAAAAATGGAGCTGGGCCACCTGGAGCCATGCTCCACTGCCAGCCAGGCTCTGTAGAGCAGAATTGCTGTGGTTGCAGCCCTGAGAGGCCCCCAGAGCCCCAGCTAAAGCTTCTGGGACCAGCACAGTGCTGGCCCCAGCCTCCCCCACTACCCCTGGGGTAACTTGCCACATGCCGAAGTGTGCTTGGCATGGGTGTTCCCCAAAGACAAGTAGCTGTGGCGCAAGGTGCTCCATTGCTAGTTGTCCCTGGGGAACCAAACGTCAATGCAGGTCTGGATGCGCCCGATGTGTTCAAGCAGTAAAATATGTGCCAAGCATGATCATATCATAGCAAAGTTAGGACTTTTTGCTGAATCACCCCAGCAAGCCAGGGACAGGCACTTCTGAGCTGAGCAGTGCTGGACATGTAGTGGGGAAGATGCACATCCTCATGGGTCCTGGTGCTGTGGTGCCTGGTGCTGGAGTCAGTGGTGGGGAAGGGGGCACAGTCAGCTCCAGTCCCATCTAGAGTGGACGGAGATCTTAGCGAGCATTACTGGGCAACTACTCCAAAACACAGTCCAACTTTTCATATGGCATGGTAATGCTTATTAAGTCTCAGATAAAATGCATGCTAAGATTCCTATCAGAAAAGGCCCTTAGATGACAATACTCAAGGTTTCTGAGGTCTGTGGGATGGCTGGGACTATGTCCCACCTTTTACTCTCCAAAAGCTGTTTGATTTGGTTATTTACCCTAAGCAAAATATAAATAACACAGGGACAACCCATTATATGCACTAGACTAAGACTTTGTAGGTTAGACCATTAGTTTAAGATTTTTTATTTGATAATAGCTTCTTGTAGGCTGAAATATTCAGCACAAGTATCTTCTCATGAAAAGATACTGGCTTTTAGAGCCACTTGCTTCTATGAAAAGTTAAAAGCCCAGAGAAGTTGCAAGATTCATCTCACTGTGACAGAAATGCATTGATGACTCTAGGAACTGATGACTTGTTTCCATCCAGGAAGAGCACACACCAACTGTAGATACTTCCTCAACCTGACAGAGTTTTTAAACCTGAAAGCTTGGTAAGAAAAAAAAAAAAAAATGTCCAACTATTTAAGTTGGTCTAATAAAAGATATCAGATTCACCCAAAGAACCTTGTCTGCCTATGTCCTTAGATCAACATGGCTACAACCTATACCTTTGATGACTCTAAGTTCTTCATGCAGAAACCATTAAAGTAAGATAAAAAATTAAAAATGGTCAGCAAGTTAGAGGCAAAACACATTGAGAGTCTGTTCAACATACCTGCCAACTAAGTATTCCCAGTTGAGTCGTATCCAGTCCCATGCCATGTTTTTGCCATAAGTATTATAGGAGATGTATTTCAGTACAGTAAACACATCCTGACTTTTAATAAGATTGGTGTCGTAAATGTATTTTAGATACCTAGGAGAAATCATATATGTATTAAGTGGGCGTTATAGCTTTTTTCATTATAGATTACAAAATAATTAATTAAGTGGGTATATACTTGTAAGAGTAAGTAGAAGAAATAATAAAAGCCTTCATATTTTCATGTCACTCATTGTTTGCTGAGGCCAACCTAAACCAACTGATTGCTACACCTCAGCTGTTATTTTATTAGGGAAAAAAAGTGATGCTAGAGAGGTTTTTTTTAAAAAAATAGATGAAATAGCTGGGCCTAAAAAGGGAACATTCATTACGTGTAAAATTTTCAAAAACAATGCAAGCATTTTGGCCTCTCTGGCCATGTCCACATCAGTGCAGATGTTTGTTTTCCCAGGGACAAGAAACAGCAGCACACCTTGTGCCGCTGCCTCTTGTCCCCAGGGAATGTCTGTGCCACGTGCCCTCTGGCACGCCACAGGTTACCTCAGGTGGGGTAGGGGAGGCTGGGGAAGCTACTGTACTGGTCCCAGCAGTCTTACCTGGGGTCCTGGGGGCTGGAGAAGCTGCAGCCATGGTGTTCCCACAGCTAGGAGCCTGCTGGCACCTGGACCATGGCTCTGACCCGCTAGGCTCCAGTTTTGGGATGTGTGTGTTACCGCCACCATGTGCCTCCCTGCATTTTCTGCATGGAGCACATGGCAGCCCCCAACGCTGCAAGGTAGCATCATGGGGAACTCCTGAATTTGTGGTGTGTGGCACCACAGACAGGTCTGTAGTGCTATATACTGCATGACTGTGTTTGTCTGGATGAGGCCTCTGAGTGTGTTTTATACCAAATCTCTGGTACTTTGGAGGATGGACTCTTTTGACTCTTGATTAGAGGTCGAGGGAACCTGATTTACAATGAAAAGCTGAGAGAACTGGAATTATGTAGTCTAGTGAAGAGAAGACAGAGAGGTCTTTGAATACCTGAAGAGCAAAGGTTTAACAACCAGGGTCAGTGCCCTGGGTGGTGGTGGTTGGGGCCATGTTGGCTGTGGCACCTGAGCTGGCAATAGCTGATGCTGCCATCCTTGCACTCCCTTGAAGTGGGCACTTGAGGCTGAGGCCCCAGTTGTCCACCACTTTTTACACTACTGCTTAAGTGTGGTTATAAAAACGATTGTGACAGACTATCCCATGTGTCCACAAGGGACAGGACAAGAAGTAACAGACTTAAGTAACAACAAAGGAAATTAAGGTTGGGTCCTAGTAGGGACTTCCTTCACTTTGAGGGTGGTCAAGCGCTGGAACAAGTTGTGGAATCTTCAAAGTTTTTAAGAACCTCCAGACAGACACTTGGTTTGGGTGGTTTGGACAGGGATGATCCTGCCTTGAGCAGGGAGTTGAACCCCTAAAGTCTGTTTTCCTATGGTTTATGACCCTGTCTTATCCATCCACTCTGCTTGTACATACCAAACCTAGAAATATGGCAGAAGAAACTAATCTGGGGGCACCTCGGGCAGCTGTTCTTGGCCTCTCTGTCTCTGGTGTTCTTGAGAGTGACTAGACCAGGGTGCTCAACTTGTGGCCCACAGAGCCTTGGAATCCAGCCTACAGTGCTCCCACTAGGCCAGGAAATGTGGCAGAGGGGGAACAGCAGTCATTCCACCCTGCCAAATTCCCAGATGCAAGCCCCATATAGCCTGTTGGAGCCAGGCTGTGGGCACTTTCCCTGGCATGGCTGGGCCATACCCCCTTCCTTTGCATCTGGGTGGTCACTGGGTTGGGACTGGGCCAAGTCCCCTTTTTCTCCTTGCGGGGCTAGGTTGGTGCCAAGGCACATCACCCCTTTTTCCCCACAGGGCTGGGTGTGATTGGGCAGCCCCCTCCCCCTTCTGTGTGGCCAGATAGTGCCCCTGCACCAGATGTTGGATCAGGATCACTGGCTGGATTTGGCCCACAGGTGGACCAGACTGTCCATCCAGTCTGCAGGGAAAAGGTTGAGCACCACTGGATTAGACCGGTACTCCTAGAGTGGCTTCACCCTCACACTTTGGGCATAGTGCAAGTGAGTAGGAACATGGTTAAGAAGGTCCCTCTCTGACAGCACTAGAGGTGTTTAGCAATATCCTCACTGGAAGTCAGTGAGACTTTAGGTTCCTACATCTCCTGAAAAATTTGACCCTAATTCTATGGTTATGTCTCCATTGCAGTGAGGAAGTATAAATGAGTGAAGCACAGGAAGACCTGTGCAAACTAACTAGTTACTAAATGGTAAAAGTTTGTATGTGTTGTGGGAGTGGGAATTTACCATACGTTATCTGCTCTGTGCAACTGCCCACATGCACACTGATAATTTGATCAGTAACATCTAATGAACAGTAGTTTAGCCATTGGGGTTAAACTACTGCAGTTTGGCTTTCGTTTGCTGTGGGGTAAGGCACAGTCGGTTACTGTGGAGTAGCTGATACATGGGAAAGCTTCTGTATCATGGTGGGACTGGTGAGTCATGGTGACTGGTTTGTTTCCCCATCCGTAAGCTACTCTTAATATAATTACCTTGGGTAACAATAACAGCAGTCTCAGTGGTAGGGAATTCAGTGCAGATCTACAACCCCATGATGGGTCCTGAATACTCACTCAGATGGCTAGTTCTCAACTAATGTGCTGCTATGTCTTCACTGCCATAGTTAGCTGTGCTAGCTAAATTAAAGCGAGCTTTAGTATGCCTATCTCTGACCGAGAAGATATACATGAGGAGATTTTGCTACCAACAAGATGGTTAAAATTCTTTCATCTAATAGGATGAAATCCTGTGAGTGCTAAAAGGCTACAACTGCAGCAGATCAGCAATGTGACTGGTGTCTCAAAAAATAAATGAAGCCACTGTCACAGAGATATATACTTAGGTAATATGGCATGGTCATAACTATTGTATCATAACATTGCAATATAACTTTGTAGCAGGTACAAAGAGGAACTTTTTCAGCTGCTGCAAATAGGTGCTGATGACTGCTTGTGTACTCTGTCGCTTGGACAAGAGGATTCTCTTACTGAAGTGACAGAGTGCACAACCAGTTTTCTCAAGCTGTGTGTCTTTTTTCTCCCCCATTGTTTTACTCATAAACTCAGTCTGGAGAATAGCCATGATCATCTTGTTAGTTTAATATAGTAAGAATTTTTACACTATACAGGTTTGGGCTGCTCTAAATAAACCATGTTTTAACTCAATGGTGAGTTATGAATCAACTTTAAATGACAAGGGCCTATGAAATTATGAACATTGCTGGGCTCTGTGGCCAATTTATCTTTACTATTACACCATCCTCATTCTCCCATTTCCTCAAGGGCTAGGGACATAAAGTTACACAAAAACTGGTTTAAGCAATCAGAAACTGGTTTAAACCTGTAACAGAACAGAAGTTCAGTGCATATAAACCAGTTTCAAAATGGCTGAAACTAGTTTAAGATAAACCTCGTTGAATGTAGTATCAGACTTAACTGATTTGGGCTAAACCGGTTTATGAAACTTCTGTTCCAAACCCCTTTCTGGCTCAAGTTAAAATCACAGCTCCTCAGCATGCTTTCCAGCCTTGGCCTGGGCTGGGCTGTGCTGTCTGCTCCAGAGAGCAGGGTTAGGCGTGCCCCTCTGCTCCTTAGCTGGAGCAGTGAGGTCTGGCTAACAAGAGGATGGGGAGACAATCCCAGCTGGGGATGCAGCCCAGTTTATGGGTGGAGGGGACTTCCCCTAAGCAAACCCCAGCTGGGGTATAGGGCCAGGGAGGGGGGTTAAATACCCCTTCTCCCGCTCAAACTTACTGTTGGCTGCACCTGTGGATTACAAATCCTAGAGGTATCTGGAAGCAGGAAGATGAAGTAATTAGCAACCCTGCAGAGTTCTGCTGCTGGGATTCTGGACTGCAAATCCCAGAGACCTTGGGGGCAGCAGGAAAAGGATGTGAACACACAGCTAGAGAGCCATGCTCTAGCACTCCCCTGCTTCTGGCCTGAGCCACTGCAGGCATGTGACTACATTTCCTGAATCAAAGGCAAATGTCTGTTCACTTTTGTTTCAATTTAATCTGTGCAGCTTAAGTAAACCTGCAAAGACTGAATGAATTCAGCCTCGGGCTTTTTGACTGTCTGCACTTCTATTTTTTGCTCCATACACTTGATCCATCTTGTAAATTCTTTGGGGCAGGAGCTATATTGTTTTAGGCTTTTATACAGTCATTAGTACACTGGTGTGCTCACCCTGACTGGGACATTTAAATACCTTCCCACTATTACAGCTTGTAGTACGGGTCATTCTATGCCTACACGAATACCTAGATCAGATTATTTCCAGTCAAGAAGCAAAGTTTTTGGCTCACTGCTTGTAGCTTTATCACAAAGGAGATTCTTAAATGACCATTTTTGAGAAATGCTGTGCTCTATATCTTACCATGTATGTGGCAAAAACTATAGTACAGGAGAGTGGGAGATAAGGGAGAGGAGGACTGTTTCAATGGGGAAATACGTCACCTGTCCAGAAGTGTGATGTTCTGCACTGATGCCAGGCCATACAGCAACTTTTCTTTCTCTTGAGCTAATGGAGTAGTTTGGTATTTCTGAAACATGTAGTTCCAATGTGTCTCATTCCTAGAGTTCTGCATCCCATAGCGGTACACCAAAAGCCGGAGATTTACAGGAAGACTAGAATAAACAGAGCAGTATTTGATGGCTTTTTTCCTGATTTTATTTTATTCTGGCACTATATGCTGTATCTTAACTGAATCCCAAACCCATTTACCTTCTTCCATTTATCCAGTCTTCAAATAATTTAGAAGCATTATTCAAGGCATCTTGATCACCCATACTGCACGCAAAATCTAAAACAGAGGCACGAAGAAGCCTAGACAGGGAGACAGAGAGAGAGAAGGATTTTTCCCACTGCTCAGCACTGCCAGAATCTATATGTAATATTACTTAAAAAAAAACCATGTCCCAACCTTCTCACATGTGTTCCAGGACCATCTTCCTCATCATTCCAACCCAGCTGCTGTGTAATGGGCTTAACAAGAGTCTGAAATTTTGTCTGAAAGAGATTTTGGGATTACTTTCATAGGTTTCATTAATTAATAGGATTTTTGTGTTCATAGTTTATCTTTTTTCATTTTTAGAAACATTAGGAAAGTTCTAATATCATTTGAAGAAAAAAAAGTTATTTTCTAAAGAAAGAAAAAACCCCTCTCATTAAAGTTCCTGTGGCATAAAATGATGTGAACAACATGCTGTACCTTTGCTTTGCAATGTTGTGATACACTGATATGACTTGAAGGTATTCCATTTTCTTCAAGCCTTGTGTACACTACAAAATGTAACCATCTGTATAAACTATTACTCCTTCACTTTGTTCCCTAACAAGATGCTGAATACAGTTTGTATTTATAGTGACTATTAATCCATGTTCAGTTCCAGGTCAGCAATTATACTTGCTGACAACTACACTCAGACACAGCTATATTTCACAGTGTAGACAAGCATCAGAAGTTTTGCTGCGTTGTACAATCCTGCTGGTAGGATGCAAGATTGTGCTGGCACAAAAATGGCTGTGCTGAGAAGAATTGAGATGGGTGGGTGACTATAATCCCAGACTGCGGATCAAAAAAACACCTCTTGCAAAATATATTAAGAATTGTATATATTAAGCCTATATTAAGCCTCTTGAAAAATATACTTTAAGAATTTTATAAATTTCCAGCGCATTTCTTTTAATGCTGAAATCATAAAGATAACAGCCTCAGCAACCTTGAAAATAATTATTTTTCTTGTTTTGAAAATTATGAACTGTAAGATCTGGAGACTGTAAGTAAGAACTTCCATTAGCTGCATTACCTGAAAAACAGGGTACAAATCTTTATCATCTTTAAGCATGTCACTGAGATATGTTACTGCCACTATAACTCTCTGCCAAGGTAAATATTCTGTTTCATTTTGTAGATAATTTGTTAGATCCAGAGGGACAGAGTAATTCACAATGTCAGCCCTGAGGAAAGAAAAGACAATCGATGCAACTTTCAAAACCTGCCACACTTGAAATAGAAACATAGAGATAATAACATATGTATATTAATTGGAATCATATTTTTTGTTGTCTTATTCATGTCAGATTTTTTTGAATGACTTTGTTTTATGCCCACTTATGTCTATTTTTTTTTTTAGTTATGAGGATTGTGTAGCTGATATATTGATCCTGCTGTACAATCTAAGAAAGTGTGTTGGTGGGGGGGGCTTATCACAGGCATCTTTGCCTCTTTGGGTATGAATAAAGTTACTTCTAGTTTCATCTAAATTCAAAATGGAGAAGAGTGAGACAGCTTCATTTCCTCCAACTTTGTGAGAGTATCTGAGGGAAGAAGTTCTCTTTTCATTTTCCAAAAAAAAAAAAAAAATCATACTGACAACAGATTGGGTAGAGGTATTTCTGGAAAATCCTCAATCTCTTTATCATGTCTAGGAATAGGTGGGTACATCTTTTTCTTTTCCCTGCAACTACCAGGAGGTATTGGAGGAGCAGTTTTCTTAATCCTCTCCCTGAAGGAAATGGTTTATAGGAGATGTTTGGCCTCATTGATCAGGCACTTGCATGCCTATACACATTGCTGGTTTGCATTCTAATTTGAGTGCTCCAGTGTAGCCTCACTGTCATGTGTATAAGCCCTAAGCATTTAAATATGGCTGCTGGGGCACTTTATCTAAACCTCATCGAATGAGATTTAGATAAAGCATCCCACAGCCATTTTTAAACCTGCGGGGGCTTAATACACATGACAGTGAGGTATTTTAATTAGAGTGGCTGTCCAGGAACCACTCTAATTAAAATGCCTCACTCAGGCCCCCACCTCCGAGCACATGTATAGGCAGCTGAGGATTCAGTATAATTTCTGGTTAGCTTCTGGTTATGGTTATAGCAGGCTGAGATGCATCCATTCAGCACTAGGCACCAGAGTACTGAGAGAACTGTAATAATTTGGTTATTAGCTTTACAAACTATTCTGGAGAAGCTGAATTACCTGGCAATCCAACCAAGGCCTGAATGAAAGACAGCTACACGTTGCTGGTTAGAAGTTTGATAACACAATAGCTTTTGCTGGAAAATGGGGAGCTTTTTAACTGAAATTGCAGCCTTTTTGTAGGGACATGTAAGTTTTGTCAGGGAAGGTTTCTCAGCTACAGGTTGAAATTTCAGTTCCCAAGCAGAGTCAGAGACACCCACCAATAGGGCAGTGGTTACAGAATCCACCTCAGATATGCAAGACCAAGGCTCAAGTTAGGCTGAACAAAAACTCGCAGTGGGTCTCCTGTGTTCCAGGCAAATCCCCTAAAAACTGGCCTATCGGAGCAAATGTCCTGCTTTTAAAATTGCAAGGAAGACTGATACTCACCCAGTTCTATTGCTATGTATAATGTAGATTCCAACCTGTATTTGTTGGAGATTTCTGATATAATGGGACAGCTGAAAATCTCCACATTTCTCACTGCCTTACAATTCCAAAAGTCTAATAATCAGTCTAATCCACAATGCTTTAGTGGGCATGTCTCAGGTTAGTACCATTATCTCCATATTATAAAGAGAGAAACTAAGGCACAGGGTGGTGGAAGTGACTTGCATGAGGCCACCCAGAAGATCACTGACAGAGCCATGTATGCAAAATGGTTGGCATATACAAGCTTTAAAAACTAAAAACATTTAAGACACAGAAATAAACATTGCTGGATTATTTAAATCCAAGAAAAAAATTGTGAATGTTGTGGGAAATTATAATGACTTCAGTGGGATTACCCTTCAGAGAATCTGCTCATCCTTGGAGTCAATTGTTCACAATTTGACTGAGTTTTTATTTGCAAGAATTAGGGGGATTTAGTGCTTTATCACAAGAACAGAAAGCCATGCCATGAATTCTAAAATCAACATCATTGTTTGGCCTTTGGCAAATCATTTAACCTCCATTCACATCAATTTCTTTACCTGCATATTGGGGTTATTAATACTTAACCTGCCTCACAAGTTCATTGTAAAAAGTAACTAGTGTTTGTAATGCATAATGTAAGTGATATAAATCCTTTGTAAATTTTGGCCCCACAGAGATGAACTGCCTGTAAAGATCTAATCATTAAGTTCAATAACTTCATAGTATTTTATTTGTAATGGCTTTCATTCCAGTGTACAGTGAACTGTCAGTTTTCAGGAACAGTGATGATGATTTTCAGTGTTTTAGACATGAAGTTTGTAGATCTGTTCCTGTGACGGTGGGTACGAGGCAGATCAAACTAATGTTCAAAACAATCCTTTGTATGCACAAGTATATGGGTACAAGATTGTGTGGGCATTTTGGTTTTGTACCTGGAAATTAACCAGGCACATTGTTTTTCTCCTTTTTTTTTTTTTTAATAGGACTTTTATCAACAGCCTTTCTAATTCTCACTGTTTATCTCTTTTATACACAGCTACTCAATTTCACTCCCACAACAGCCCTTGACTTTATCCCGAGGCAAAAGGAATTGTCTGCATTGTGTGTTAATGACTATTAAAGAACTAAAGAAAATATCATGGCACCCTAAAGGGTCCCAGATAATGAACTTTGAAAAAGGGTACAAAACTTACACAGGAGGCCTCTTCCAAAAAACACTCAGAAGCATTATTATTATTATTATTATTATTATTATATGTCTAATAGCAGCGCACAGGAACAAAGCAGCGCTGAAGGGGCTGTCACTACCATTCATAGTTTCATAGTTATATAGTAGCATGTGTTCATTCATGCAGTAAGCCTTGATGACCCACAACATGGGCATCTCATTAACTATTCTGATATCCCATGGTTGAACAGGAAATCTAGTGCAGGGGCTCTCAGTCTTTTTCTTCCTGAGGCCTTCCCCACCCCCAGCACACTATAGAAACTCCACAGCCCACCGGTGCCACAACAACTGTTTTTTTGGCATATCCAGTATGCAGGGGGAAGCATAGGTGAGTCACGGGAGAGGAGCCATAGGCAACATGTAGTGGGGCATAGTAGATATGTTGGGGGACCATGGAGGGCATGTTCCCCCCAGATTTGTGCTCCCACAGCAGGCACAGAGCTGCAACCTGGCCAGATGAGTACAGGCAGGAGCTGCCTCTGTGGCCCAGGGGTGGGACCTAGCATAGGAGGGTGGAGTGGGGTGGTAAGACTCATTGCCATCACCACTGGAACCCCTGCACCATTTGCAAGGAGTAACAGATGGGGTGGGGGGTGTTGAGTGAGGGGCAGCACAGACCCCCTGAAACCTGCTCATGGACCCCTGGTTGAGAACCACTAATCTAATGGATCTTGGGATGTCTGTGGAAAGTCACATTGAGTCAGATCTTTTGTGACACTTCTCAGGCACTTAAAATATGGACACTGAGACAGTGCCATGTAGAACCTGGGATAACTTGTATTGCACATCACAGACACACTCCTAGGAGATTATGACTTTATTTGGAATCCTGTTTTGGCAATGATTTTTGCAACTCATCTACCTGAAAAACTCCTTTCAGAGGAAATATGCTTGCCTAGAAAGGAAATAAGGCTGTGATCCTGCTCATATTGAAGTAAATGGCAAAATTCATATTAACTTCAATAGGTCAAGATCAGACCCCTTATATTAGGGCAGAAAGATTGGCTCTAAATTGATACCAACAAGAGTTGTACACAAACACACGCACTTGAATTTGTTCCTTATGGAGGAAAATTGGACCTAAATTATTCCTCCCCTTAAAGAATCTCATTTCAGCCACTCAGTCCAATATAATAGCTGCTGGGAAGATATGAAAGCTATTTTGAAACTTCCATTTTGAGTTACTTTAAGATGCCTACCTTGCCAAAGAAAAGGCATCATCCAAAACTCCAGCACGGTCAGCAGATGAAAATGACTGCATTGGGAGGACCAAAAAGAAAGACAAGAGATTTACATTCTGAAGAGGAAATTGTGATAATGTAGAGACCCCATAAACCAGCTGCTTGTAACTAGATCAAATTAATTTTGTACAACTTACCTGGTAGTTCTTAATCAGGTAATTGGCTAAGTCTTTCCATGTCTGTGGCTCATAATTTACACGATAAAATCCAACATGGGCTGTATTTATTTTCAAGAAAGAATTGGGAGGTGGGTTGATGGGCTTTATGGTAATTCCTGTGGCAGAAAAGAAACAGCAATAATAAAATTTTCACCTATTAAATACATGACTAGGGAGCCACTGAAAAGATCTTGGGCCCCCAAACCCTATTTAGTTGTAACCTGGTTTGCAAATTCCACTGGGACATATAGCATAATTCTAGTTCAGTAGCTCTAACTTGGCAGTAAGTAAAGGGGAGTTTATTGATACCAGCTCTTAGCAGAGAATAAGAAATACTTGTGACTTTTAAATGCAGAACAGTGTATTTAGAAAGAACATGAAGAAAATAAAGTACTGTTTGAAAATGAATACTCACATACACATGATTAATGTTCATGTTCCTTTATAGAATCACAGAAGTTTAGAGCTGGAAGAGACCAGCCCCCTTGGAAAGGCTCTGTTGGCCCTAAGCTTTTATTGTTTTTACAGAAGTTGACTTTTGTGCTAATGAGCCAAATGGTAGTCACAGTAGGAAGCACTTACTCACACAAGCAGCCCATAAAAGTCCATGAGATCACTCATGGCCCACTGGATTGTGATATGGATGGTAAAAGAAAATCCTTTCAAACAAATCTCTGATTTTGGATCACAACGAAGCATTTAATTTTGGATTTTGAATGCAAGTAATTGAAACAAAACTTAAATTACTGTATTTACTGGAATCAAAGACGAGGTTTTTTTCCCCCTTCCAATGAACATGTGGGGGGGAAAGCCTCATTTTAGATTTGAGTATTGTCATAAGGCGGGTTGTGGCTTAGCTCTAGCTTCAGTCTAAAGTCAGAACTAAGCTCTTGCTGTCCTGGTCTGGGGTGGTTTGTTTGGTGCAGTAAGGGGCTTGTGGCAGGCAAAGCATGGGGGAGACCATGCAGTAGGGGTGGGAAGACCCCCAGTGGACAGTTTGGGGGGAACACAGGAGACAGTGCATAGCCTGTCTCCCCTCTCCCCACCACCTGCTTCCCCTTTACCTTCTTCTCTGGCCCCGCCAGCCCCACCAGGGTGAGATCTACAGCTACAACTGCTGCTTCTCCCTTGCTGGGTCACTGGCTGCACTGGAGCTAGGGCAGAGGTGCTACAGAAGCAGGGGGCAAGGAGCAGGAGGTGAGATAGGGTAGGGTGTGTGGGGGCTGGTGTTTTCCCCTTTTTGTAACCAGCTTTAGAAAACAGCTTCAGCCAATGCCAGCTCCTGCAGCCTGTTATCTTCACCTGTGCTAACCCAGATTTCCTACATTCACTGCCAGAGACCACTCCCTCCCTAAATTTTGATTTACTAGGATCCACTCCTGCCCTAAATTTTAATTCTGGAAGCTATGTGATTTAGCCCTATTTAGTTCAATGGAACAGCACATTTCAAATTAAACATATTCTTAGCAACTTTGAGTGAGCATTGACTTAGGACATGCTAAAGGACTCCTGAATCAGAGAATTCAGTAGCATAAATAAGTATATGGGAGGGGCTGGCTATTTTTTCCTAGAGAAGGATCTTTACCTGACTGCCAAACATTGTACCACTTCGGATACTCTACCACTGAAAAGCATCATTTTGTTTCTGCTTCTTTTCATTTTTTACTAATGAAATGTTTAAAGCTCTGCTCCAGTTCCCACATTACTGTTCTTAAAAGAAGCATTACTGAAGTTTACCTGCAGACTCTGACTTATTGTAAAATGTCAGCATTGTTGTGTTCCCAGCATGCCATTTCACTGGAATATTCCATGTGTAACTGAAATAAATGTAAAAGAAAATGTCTGAAGTCATACTTAAAAGAACAGCACATAATTAAAGCAATGAGTTTTTATATCATGGTATAGGCACCTAAATGGGACTTACACATCATATTTATGCTGTGATTAATGTGTTAATCATGGCATAAATAGGAAGGATGCACCTGATTTAATGCTCCATAAATTGGGGAACAAATTATGAAAAGGTTCCACATATAATGTACGACATTTTTATGGTCTGTTTGTATGGTGCTTTAAATTTAATGGTGTGGCCAATGGCCAAAAAATCAGCTGACTGTTGGCCTGACCAGAGGTGAGGTGAGGGGAAGGCAATGGGCTTCCCCAGCCTGGGACTTTAAACTGCACTGGGCAGCAGAGGCTCTGAGAAGGGAAACAGCGGGGAGCCTACAGCTTACTCCCCCTTCTCTTCCTCCCCTGGGCTTTAAACCCTATGTGAAGCAGCACAAGGCAGAGCCAGAGCTGCTCGGTATGCTCAGCAAAGATCAGCATGCTCAGAGCTGCTCAGCCAGGTCCCCAGTGAGGGGAAGCCTCTGCTTCCTTCCACTGGGATTTTGAACCCTGAGCTGGGTAGCTCTGACTAGGCAGACATACCCCAATTTATCCTGCTGGGGCTTTAAGCTGCATGCCAAGCAGCTCTGGCCAGGCAGCCTGGTGTGGGGGAGCAGAGTTCCCCTCATGCCAGGTTGTCCATCAGAGCTGTTTGTCATGGGGTTTATAGTGCCTGTCAGAGGGAAGCTTCTGGTCCTTCATTACAGGGAGCTTCTGCTCCCCCACACCAGGATTTTAAACTCTGCATCATGCTGTTTTGGGTGGGTTGTCAAGTGCAACGAAGGAAAGGCTCATGTTTGGACATAAGGGAGCCTCAGAGTCTGGGACAGCCCCAGGACCTGGAACCAGCCCCTGCATGGTCCCCACAGAGTCAACAATCAGCTGATTGTCAGGCACTTGACTTTCAATTTGATGATGTAAGGGGATAAGGATCCTGGGCTCCTTTTGCACTGGCAAGTGTGGCATGATTGGGATTTGATCCCTGATCTCAAAATCTCATGCCCTGCCATGCATGTGTGGCATGGGAGGAGGCACAATTGTTGGGATCAGGGATCAGATCCCATCACATGTGAACAAAGCTGCCTAAGTCATAAAAACTGTAGAAATCATAGAGAAGTCAGGCTGGAAGCAACATCCAGAGGGCATCTAGTCCAATCACCAGGATCATCCCTATCCAAGCTATCCTATATAATCCATAGTCTAAACACTTCATAAGACTACTATAAACCCTGACACAGAGCAAGACATAACACTCTAACCTGCCACAGATAAAGCAGGGGAACCACAGCAGCCAATATCCTGCTTTTATAAAAGGTTGTTAATAAACACTCTAGAGATCCCAGGTAGAAGGTCATGCTCCCCACTACAGAGGAAGACAAAACTGCCCACAGTCCCTACCAATCTGAGCATGGGGTAAAATTTCTTCCTGACCCCAAATATGGTGATTGGTCTGACTGAGCTGAGGGGCAAGACCCTCTAGCCAGGAGCCTCTGGCTTTGGTCCCAGCAAGAACATTGGCACACCTCAGTCAAAAGTCAGAAAAAGTCATCCAAATTAATCCTGCTTTAGTAGCCATAAAGCTGCTGAGAAGTCTGTATTTGTAAGACACTTCCATTTCAACTTGAAAAGAAAGTGACAACTAGTCTGGGGCTTCTGCATGTGTTCAGAAACAATCTAGGTCAGGGACTTAAGGTACCAACCACCAGGCTATATGCTAGGTGAGGGGAGGTACCCTCCAGCTCTCCTGTTGAAACCAGGCCATTGTGCATCTAAGAATTCATGATTCATAGGGCTGGAAAGAGTAAACAAGGAGAAGCATGACTCTGCAGCTTAATATTTAGCACACTGAGCAGGGAGGGAAGAAAGGCAATCCTGGGTTTTGCCCCCAGCCCCCTGAACTGTTTGTACATTTTACATCCAGCAATTATTGAATAAAAATAAAAGAAATCCAGGGAGCAAGGAGTAGAATGGGGGACCATGACTCTTGTGGAAACAGGCTCCCTCTTGCTTTATGAAGCAACAGCCTTCCTAGGCATGGTACAGGATGTCTCGATGGCCAGCTCAGTTTGGATAACATTCTGGGACTAAAATAGTGGGTACCTGTGGCAGGACGGCCCCTAGGGGTGCCGTGACCTCCCCTAGTGCCCTTGCCTACTGTGCCAACCTGGGCTTTGAATGCACCCTCTATCTCGCCCGCCATGTCTTTGATCTTAGTATTGTCAGTGGAGGCTGCCTTCCTGCCCTTCTTGGCACGGGGCTGATCTTACTATGCCAGGATTTTCTCCGAGTCCTGGTGCTGGTCCTCTCCTGGGGCCAACTCAATACACACGCCCCCTCCCGGGGCAGCTCTCTGACTGTGCCCCTTCTCGCCCAGCTTGGACTTCTCTATGGGCTCATTCCCCTCTCAGGCTTCGTATCTCACAGGCAGCACCCCACTTGGGCCTACCTCCCTTATATTCCGCAGCCACTCACGTCCTGACCTGCGTCCCGTGCTCCCCCCGGTCTCTATGCCCACACTCGAGCCTGTGGTCGTGCCTCTCGAGCGCCACGCCCGCACTCGGGCCTGTAATCGTGCCTCCTGTGCTCCGCTGCCTGCCCCGGGGCCTGTAATCACGCCTCTTGCGCTCCGCTGCCCGCCCTGGGCCTTCTATGCCCGCACACAGGCCTGTGGTCGCGCCCCTTGCGCTCCCCACCCGCACTCGGGCCCGTCTATGCCCAACTCAGGCCTACGCCCCACTGGGGCTCTTCCCAATTGGGAATTCCAATTGGGGCCTGTCCCGGTAATGCCCACGCTGGGCTGGGGTCAGGACACCCCCACTGCTTAGACCCACCTTCCTGGGCCCACACACTACTGGGCTTCTGCCTCTACTAGACTCTTCCCAAAGTTGCCCCAATGGACTGGGGTCAGGACAACCCCACAACACGGCACCCTCCATGGTGCCAGGAACTCCCCCACCTTACTGGGGAGCTCCTGCTGAGGCCTCCTCCATCCCTACAGTCTCACCCAGTCCTCCAGTGTAATAACCACAACTCCGCAAAACTATGCTGGCTCTCTCACATACCTCTGTCAGGGTTCTCTCCTCCCTAGCATCATTGCAGCCAGTCAGAGTAATCAGACTACTCAACTTACCAGCAGAGGCCTTCCCTTCCTTATGAAGGCCAAGCCCTGCCCCCCCCCCCATCAGTCAGGTGATCTAATCAGCTCCCATAACAACTGGCACCTGCTGCCTTAATAAATGGCAGCTAAGCCATTTTCTGTCTTCAGTAGTAGGCACCCTAGTGCCCTGCTACGGTACCTTGAGTCATTTTTTGGATCTGACCCATAGTCCTCTAAACTATGAAGTATACATATTTGCTACCATACCATTAGTGGGCTAAATGTAGGATTTAGATATGAATTACAGAGCTTAGGTTCAAAGTCTTGCATCAGCTTGGGACATTAGGCAGATTACTTAGGTCCTGATTCAGTAAGGTACTTACTGAGATGGAAAACTAAGCTTGTGATTAATGTGTTTTGGAAATCAATACAAGTACATAAAGCGCTTAAAGTTAAACATAGAAGTGAGTACCTTTCTGAAAGGTGTTCACCTTTTGTGCTTTAATTTCCCTACCTATAAAATGGAGATGATAATATTTTCTCATTATCAAAGGGACACTGTGTGGATCAGCTCTATAGTAAACTATGTACAAACAATCTTAATTATTAATCATACTTGGAAATATACCTTAATAAAGCAGTAGCTCTGTATTGCTGATCTAGCTCAGGGCTTGCAGGCCATATGTGGCCTGCGAGGGGTTTATATGTGGCCCCTAGGCTCCTATTCAGCCACGGTTCCCCACATTGCTCCAGCTCCTTCTGTAGCTGGGGTCGCTAGGCTCCCCCTCACTCCCTCAGCTTACGCTTACTATTCCCGCTTTCTTCCTGGCCTAGCAGCCCACAGGTGGGGGCTGCCTGTGTGGGTGGTGCAGAGTGGGTAGGAAATTTTAAACCTTACCCTAATGCAGAAGGTGGTTCAGAAGGATGTGCCTTGGGATCCAAGAGAAAACGTTTTTGTTGGATGGTTAAATTAGAGTACAGCTCTAAGACAGGATATCCCATCTGCCTGGTCCAGGTGTCCATCACTTCCTTGACTGGTTGACCACTTGCCTAAGAATGACACCAGATAGTCATGCCAAGAAACTGAATGTAAATTGGAGAGAAACTTTCATGAAAAGAGGGTGGGACTGGAAAAGGAACACGTCTCCCTCAGAAATCAGCCTTTGTTCCTAACAATTTGGCTCAAGAAAAGCAAGCTCTGCTCAAAAAATACTTTATTCATTAAATCATTTTATGGTGAATGTAAGAGAATAAATCATGAGCTGTAAACTAAGAGATATATATATATAAAATAGATATTTCTAAAGCATATGGACAGTAGCTGGGGCTTGGGGTTTGGACAGTAGCTGGGGCAAATACTATCTGCCCTTATGGTCCGCTGCCCCTGCACACTCCCAGGGGTATTGTGGCTCCTGCGATCCCTAGGGCTCAAGGTTTTTACACTGTGAATGGTGCACCTCTGCCACTGAGAGCCCCCTCAGCTGTTGGAGCTCCCAATACAGGGGAGACCCTACTACATGCTAAATTAAAGCTTGATAGCAATAAGCTATAAAGTCAGTGCACATTTTTGAGGTCTAACTTTATAGCTGGTTGGAGCTTTTTATTGTGTGATAGCTAATTTGCATGTGTAGCTGGTGTCCAGGTAATTGTACAATTAAGTAGGTCATTGCACAATACCTGTAATGTGTTGAGGGGGCTATAGATAGGGGGTCTACCTAAATGACAGGAGGATTTACAAATTTTTGCACAAAGTTCTAATTCTGCAGTCATTTTGCAGTGGCTCTGCCCCTTGGCATTGATTGATGGAGAAGCCCCAGGAGAGGAGAAGGGACAGCTGTCATCTTGATAACTGGCTACCCTTCATGCAGCCCCACCCCTTGGCACTGATTAGTAGTGAGGGCCTGGCAAGGGGAGGAGGAATGAGGGGGCAACAGCTATCTTGTCTGCTGCCCTTCATGCCTCCCCACCAAAACAGCACCTTCCCCTTCTGGCAGTGAGTGCCTCTGGTTCCCACTAGGGAGCCATTGCTATTTTTATTAAGGGTTTTTTGTTGTTGTTGATTTCTCAGATTTTGTGGATCACCCCAGATTTCATAGATTCCTGAAAACTGTGAATTAGGCAGGTCCCTAGCCATAGAGTTGTTACACATTTTTTAAGCACTAACTTTACAGATGGTTGGTTCTTTTTATAGTAGGATTGTCATTTTTATCATGTGGTAATTACTTTGGACATGTGACTGCATGATTGATTTATTGCATGATTAATCAGTCAATTGTGTGATAATTGCTTTTGCTTGTGGCTGATCTTACTTTACACATGTGGCTGGTCTAAATTTATTGTGCAGTTGTTCAGTTAATTGTATAATGTTTTATGGATGCACGCGCACATGCACACACACACACACACACACACACACGGGTGACTGGTGCCTCCCGAGTCTGGGGGAGCATCAGATTGCTGACGGGGGATGGGGGTCCCCCCCAGCTGCTGATCACCAAGCCAGTAGCGAAACCAGAAGTGTGCTTTCACTAGCACTTCTGGTTTCATGGCTGGACTTCCAGGGGTTGCACCCGTGTGTGCCCTCTATGTGTTGCCAATTCATGTACATATATAGAAATATGTAGCAGGCGCCACAGAAACCCTCTTATGGATACAACTGGGTTATAAGAATGGGAATGAGTGCCTGCTATGATGCACAGCAGGAGATTGGATAGGAAGGGATGACGTTTTTTGTGTATATGGGCAGTGGATGGCTCCTACTTATCAAGGCCCACTTGCTTGCTCCATGTTCTATACACCTTCAAAACAATTCACCTGGGAAAAAAAAGAAAAATTTATCTAGTAGAGAAATGTGCAGTCATGACTCTCAGTACATTTGGGTTACTAATAGAATATCGTAATACCCAATAAAGGAAATACTGTTGTTTGGGAAACTGCTCTGTAGCCTGAGTGTGTAAATTTTAGTTATTTCAGAACATACCCTTGCCAGGGATCCCCAGAAATCATCTGTCTTTGCATTCTTGAACTGGTATGTCTTTAGATACTCCTAGAAACAAGTAGAAGAGAATGTTAAAATATTACCAAGTATTTATTCCTCAACTTTCATCACAACGTGCACATTTTACTATAATATGTTGTGCTGATATGCAGAATATCATAAAACTGTTATTGTTCCTATCCAGGAAGGGCTTTAAGACATCTGTGCATTTCACTTCTTTCTGCCAAGAAGATGATGAATAGAAACACTTACTGAAAGCAAGGTGAGGCTTTCTGAAAAATTGATCCCAGAAGAACCCCCATCCTTCATTCTACAATATAGGGTAAAGAAAACTGCTCCTTCTCCTGTGGCTTTGGGCATGATGAAAGCATTGGTAAGAAATGCTTACATGTTGTGTTATGGGTGTCTACAAAGGCTAAGCTTTAGAACTTGCACGCAGCATTGCTGGTGGAAACTAGTGGGCATGAAGGTATTAAAAGAATCCTATAGTCACCCAGGACGAAGCACGGTTAATATGAGTGGTGTAACTAGCATGGGGTGATGAGATCAGTCACCCGGGCACCAACTTGTAGGGGTAGGGGAAAGGGAAGAAATGGCTACCACTGCAGCCACATGATCACACCAGTGGTGTAGTGACAGATGGAAGTTGCTGCTGCCCCTGTGCATGGCACTGGGTCGTACTGAAACAGCTCTGGTTAATCCTTTTTTTACCCCCTTAAAAGAGCTAGCTTTTCTTTAGGTAGCTAAACTCAGATTTACTGTTTTTATCAACTGTTTTATTAAAGTATTAGTCTTGACAAAAAAGAAAAGGAAAATTGGCCAAAAGCTGCTCACTGATGAGAAATATTGGGGAGCAGGTGATTTAAGTTTCCTTGTACTCCAGTCCAGTGTCACTGCAGGAAGGCAAATAGAACTTTATTGGATTAATGTGTATCTAGTACTTTCCAGACGTAGGCTTATATCCACTAACTTTGGGCATAAGCATTTTCCCATGTGATACACTAATGCATGGTGCTTTAATACTTGGAGAGAGCCCTAGACTCATTCAGTACAGTTTACTTGAGTAGAAATAATGAACTTGTGTGGCAAATTTATGCCTTATTAAATAGGTCACAGAAGCAGAAAGTGATTTCCGCTTTTAGCAAGGCACCCTAAAATACAAGTACAACTGTTATAATGTGACAGCTCTGTACAATGATCAAAACCAGCCTTAAAAAGGAAACACTGGTGATAAGCTAATCACTTACTGTCTTGCTTCAATCCTGAATGTTAGAATTTGCTGTCCTCACCCTCCAATAGCCCAGTTAAATGTTATTCAGATGTATCAAATAGGGCATTTTGTTTTCTATCCTGTCCTGACCAATACTAATTCTCTGCCTATAGATGTTAACTTGGTGTTGGTATAGGTGGTCAGTAGATGGTGCTGTTTGTTTTAATGTGGACCTTAGCTACTACTGTGTGTGTCTGAAACAAAGATGTGGCAAAATGGGAATTTGTGGCTATAGTATACTGGGTGACTTGACATCTTGTAGAACTGTCCATTCCATGTTCTGCCCAAACTGTTCTGCCCTGGCTTGTCTACAAGCATCAGGCTCACCTGGCAATACTCTCCCAACCTCTTCTTATCCTAGTCGCGTCTAGTTTAGCTGGGTAGCAGCAACCACCATGCTCTCAAGAACCACTTTGAAGATTACTTCTAATGGTGGGAGATCTCTCTAAAAATGCCAGCATCTCAGTTAGCAGACACACAATTTTTTTTTTCATTCTGTCTTCCTCAATTGCCCTGAAAAAAGACTCCTTCTGTACTGACCTCAGGGCCAGCTTTAGGTCTTGGAGATGCATTAAGGTCCGTAAGGACCTCTGCCCAATTTCCTTAAGCTGCCTGGCACAGTGGAGAGGGTTGGATACTTGTCATTAGGAGGAAGGAGGAATGTCCTTTAGAGGTCACTGGGTTCTAATTCTTACTGATATAAGGAAACAAGGTAGAGTGAAGGCACAGTCAACTGGCATGGGTCCAGGCTTCTCAGTGACTGACATTAAAATACACATAAAAAGCTTTTTTCCCCCACTAATACGCATGAGTTAAAGCAACAGCAGTTAACATGCCTTGCTGTTGCTCTAGAGGCATCAGTTTGAACTTCACTTCAGCTTTGGACTGCGGGCTTTCCCCAGTTGACCCACATGCAAGTGGGTCCAGTTGAATTTAGATGTCCCACAGGGTTAGGTTCCTAGCCCCCCTGTGAGGGATGAGTGTTTGTAAAGTAATCAAGGTTAGAGAGCCACAGCAAACAGTTGCACAGGACCACTGATGAGCACCAGCTGTTTGCTGTAGCTTTTATTTCAGAGGGCAGCGCTTTTCCAATCAGTTGAGAGGGACCTCAATGAGCTCTGGCTGATTGAAGCAGCAGCAACCTTTGAAGTAAAAGCCATCACAAACAGTTAAGCAGCTGGCCCTTAATTTGGCAACCTGTTCTAAATTTTAAGCAGGTTGTGAACCATGCAGATATGAGTGACCTGGGTTTTAGTACATGCAGTCATTCACACACAAGTTCTGCAGTTCACAGTCTACCTTGCTGCAAATGTGAGTTTTCGCTTAACTTGACCATCTATGCCACTTGCAAATGTATCATTATCAAAGCTGGGGTACACTGCCCCACACCGGTACAATCTCTTGACATTCTCAGGTGCTATGTGGTTATCTATGTGTACAGATACCCTGCAATAAAGGAAATTTTAGATCAACTGGAATAAAGTTAGCATAGAAAGGTAATTGGGAACATATGACTTGGAACAGAAACATTTATTTAAAATTCTGATAAGAACACCAACATCTAAGTTGCATTCATCTTGCTAAACAAGGACTTTATCTTTAAGCATGCATAGGCCATGGTGACAGGGAAGGTAACATCTTGCTATAACTAGAGGCATGAATTGGACTGTCGTTCCAGACTCATGCTGAAGACTGGCCCCACTTGACCCGACTGTAATTGGGCATGTGGTCATTCAGATTGAGACATCTAAGGCAGCTATGGGGATGTTAGTTGAATCACACTCTTGTGCGCTCTTGGCTAGCCTTAACTGTGGTGGTGTGGCAAACTAAATGGCTCTGGTGGCCCTTTGACTTTCTGATCTGAGATTTTAGGATTTTTACCTTGTTTTACAGTAATACTTACCTGACATCCTTTTTGGAAATTTTCTGGAGTAATCCAGTCTTGAAGCATTCTAAGAATTGATGCACCCTGAAAACAAAGAGAAAGGAAATTCAATTTTTCATTCCATACCACTTTTAACCCAGATTTCTATTACCCTGCCTTCTGCTTAAATGTCTGGCTCCAAAGGCAGAACAACTTTAGGCTCAATGAATTACACTTAACTCAAAAGAAGGGATCTCCGAACACTGGAAAGACAGAAATGGAGAATGCAAGATAAAGACCTTTGGGGGGGAAGGCTACAAGGATGTGAAAGGAGAAATGAAAAAGGAACAAGGAAACAATAGACATGTGGAAGAGAGCTGAAGAGACACAAAAATGAGGGAAAGGAAAATCAACCCCTCTGAAACCCAAGTACAGAAGTTTTAGTGTTAGTAAATATTTATTTAATATTTTGGAGGAGAAATAAAGGGATAATCATGGGCAACTGGTGTCTTCTGATTCAGGGGGGGCACTTGACTCCCCAGAAGCCAGTCAGTGACCAGGCGGGGGGGTCCCCCACAGCTGATCATGCTGATCAGGGGGTTAGCCAATCATGCCAACTGACCCAGAAAGGCTAGCAGCATGCCTGGAAGAGCCAGGGGCAGGGGGGACTTCTCTTGGTGCCCCCACTCACCAGCTGGTCCTCTCAGGGGGGCACCAATGCTCTTGCCATCATCTCAGTGGTGAATGCTGGCTGTGAGGGGGTGCACCAGCGCTTTCATGGAGTGCATATGAACCCCCGTGCACCTCCTACGCATCACCACTGGGGATAATGTTTCAAACTGTTTAAAAGCACTGCTATTCTTCTGTGAAACCAGGTGTTTATTTCAGTGCCAAGAAAAACCCCAGTAAAGATAATGTAACTAAGGGGACATCTGGCCTTCTCAGAATCGCTATGTACTGGTTCAATAGCATAACCAGGGGCAAGCAGAGAAACCTCCCTTGGTGCTGGCCAAGCTGTGTACCAGTCTCACAGTGGCAGCTAGAAGTTGTCATTGCCCCTATGTGTGGCAGATGCCTGGCTGTCTTATTCCTCTTGAGTAGCTGCTAACAGGGTTTGAGTAGACTCTCTTTTCCAGGTAATTGCTGTAGTTTTCCATCTTGCAGGCAGGTGGTGCCTTCCATCATAAGAGGTTTAACTCCTTGTTATAAAATACATTGAGAAATGATTTCCTAAAGTTCAGAATACAATTCTCTCTATGAAGAGGATATCACATATGGGAGATAATAACTACTGATTAAAAAGCCACTTTTTATGGTGTTTCTCAATCTTTCCTTATTGCCAGCCTTTTATCTGAAGTCAGCTCTTGCAACGTTCTCCCATTTACTGTTGAAAGTCAGAGTAAAAACGTATCAAAGCAAATGTTATCTACGGGTGTGTTTAAACATGATAACAGAGAATACAAGATCCTAAAGGGCAAGTATGTGCAGGGTGGATGATTTTCTTTGAAAAACATGCAATATGATCTAAAGCAATGCCTCGTGACCCCTCTAGTCATCTTCCATACCTTCTCCAGGGGATTGTGACCTACTGACTGAAAAACAATGATGTACAAAAACACAGACCCAGTTGGTTTCATAACT
This sequence comes from Crocodylus porosus, assembly GCF_001723895.1. Taxonomy (NCBI): domain Eukaryota; kingdom Metazoa; phylum Chordata; order Crocodylia; family Crocodylidae; genus Crocodylus; species Crocodylus porosus. The sequence continues at coordinate 18,933,066 of NW_017728912.1, forward strand.
TTATCTTTTAGACCATCTGGGCCAGACCCTTAGACAGGGTAAATTGGCATTAATCAGCTGAGGTTGATGGGGCTCTTTTGATTTTACACCAGCTGACTAGCTAGCATGCTACAAGAATGGCTGGACAGCTGACAGGATTGTGTGTCAGAAAATTTGGACAGTCTGTTGCTTAGCCTTCCAAAACAAATGTTGATCCTTGCAATAGCTGACTTCAAGCAGGGCTCACATTTTTTCCATTCCCCACCATTTTAAAGCCATTTAAACACTTTTCAAACAGAGCTCAAAAATGTTTCTACTAAAAACCTATTATTGGAGGCCAAATGATGATGGAAGACAAGTTGTCATCTGAAGGAAGAATGTGCCAAATTTGGAGACGTCAATTAAATTATTAGATCTTAGAGATCTGGATTATACTATCCTCTTAAATCCAACTCTTAAAGCCAAATTTAACTGCTTGGTCACTTATACTAGCTGTATAGTATCACAGGACTCTGTTAACTGAAGTGGCTTTACTACATGGATAATAACCTACCAATTCGATCATCTTTTGAGTATGTTTTACAGAATACATTGTGATGACTCCATACACTGTTAGAAAATTAACTGCCTCTTTAAGACTACACAAACATTCATGTGCTTGACTGTAATTCATATTAGAAAATTATTCTTTAATTTTCAAATTTCAAAACCCTTTTATAAGGGGGTTATTGTAATAATTATTTTTAAATTACATAAAAGCAGCAAACTTAACTTATTATCAAATGCTTGCAATAGCTAAAGTTAGTTCCACAAAGTAAGGATAAGCTGTATCGTATTGTAAACTATTCAAATTGTTTAGCAACTATCCTCATACAAAAGGGGTGAGCTAAAGGAGTTTTCTATCCAGTTTCTTACATATAATAGAAGCATCCAAGCATCTTAAGTTGTAGAAAATGGGAGCATCTCTCTCACTAGTTGTGGTAATGAAACTTAAATCAGACTTTGGTTCTGAACACTCTAATTGTCTTGGCTTTCACTGATTTGATTAAGATCTTCACTGCTACCAGGTTTAGGTATTATGATGGGTATGGATGGACTAAATATTTATAGTGTAATATATTCTGATTATATTGCTGTGTGTAAGGGCTAACAATTAAAAAGGGAGGGAACTGTAAAAGAAGAGGCCAATTCAGAGGTGCATCTGGCCAGTACTGTGCTCCTGGAGAGTAAAAAGAGATTCTAGCACGCTAGAAGATTTTGTTCCAGATCTAGGTCCAGCCAAAAATCAATGACGTACAGAGAAAGAACAGGATGTATTAACAGAAAAAAAACCTCTCTCACTAGCAGGGTAGTAAAGCACTGAAACAGGTTATCCAGAGAGGTTGAGGAACCTCCATCCTTGGCGGTCTTTAAGACCTGGCTACAAAAAACTTTGGCTGGGATGATCTAGTTAGGGATAGTCCTGCTTTGAGTAGAGAGCTGGATAACCTAGATGACCTCCTGGGGCCCCTTCCAACCCCAATTTTTTATGATTCTATGAATAGCAGATGCTACATCAGAATTTCTGGATAGAGGACTCTCAAGGAAGGCTCTATATATACCATCCATGGCCCATCAGCTAAGGAACTGAACTCGGTGGGGCCACGTCCAGACGAGCATGGCTATGCAGTATGTGGCTCTACAGACATGTCTTTGGTACCACATACCACATGTTCAGGTGTACTCTGCACTGCAAGGGAGTAGTGCGGGCAGCTTTTTGTGGCCAAGGTCTGGAACGGGCTCCCAAGGGAGGTGATGCTCTCCCCTACCCTGGGGGTATTCAAGAGAAGGTTGGATGTGTATCTAGCTGGGGTAATGTAGGCCCAGCACTCTTTCCTGCTTATGCAGGGGGTCGGACTCGATGATCTATTGAGGTCCCTTCCGACCCTAGCATCTATGAATCTATGAATCTATGAATCTATGCCTGGATATCCAGAGGTAAAAAAAAAACAGCACAAAAAAAGTGGAGTGGTGCATATGGGGGCAACATGCACCACTCGAAACCAGAGCCATGCTCCAGCTGACGGCCACACTCTGAGCGGCAGAATCACCACTGCTGCAGCCCCAGGAGGCCCCCAGAACCCCAGGTAAGGCTGCTGGAGCCAACCCAGTGCTGGCCCCAGTGCTGGCCCCTACCCCACCCAGGGTAACTTGCCATGCACCAGAGGACACATGGCACAGGCATTCCCAGGGGAGAAGTAGTAGCAGCACAAGGTGTCCTGCTGTTAGTTGTCCCCAGGGAACCAAACATCCATGGTCCTGTGGATATGGCCAGGAAATTTTAAGCATTCTAATATTTTCTGTGAAGTTAGGCTTTCTAAAGCAAGTACTATTTGGGAGGGTCTGGATTCTGTAAGGAAAGGCTCTTCTACAGAGGTTTGGGCCAAGTGTTTGAACAATTAGTTGGAAACCTCAGCAACAGCATCAAACAAGGGAAGAGATGAAAAATGTTATAAGTCATTAAGACAAATGTTGAGTAGATTTTAAAAAAGTAAGTGGCAGAATATTTTGCAGTAATGGATACTAGGGGTGTGCAAAATGGGCTGTATTTGATTCAGATTCAGCCTGAATTGGGGATGGTGATTCATTTCAGCCAAATCTGAAGATTCAATGCTGATTCAGAGAATCAGCAATTCGGCCATAGACACAGCTTTAAATGTTTTTTCTACATACCTTGAGGTAACAGGCGTGGCTCATGAATGCTGCGATGCTGGGGTGGATGGAGCATCCCACAGGAGTGCGGAGGGTCCCCCACATGCTCGGTAGCGAACCTGGAAGTGGACCAGAAGTGCTTCTGGTCCACTTCGGGGTTTGCTGCCGAGCACACTAGGGACCCCCCTCACACTCCTGTGGGACACTCCATGTGCCCCAGCACTGCAGCATTGATGAGCCACCTGGTACCTAGAAAAAACATTTGAAGTTGCATTTATGTCTGAATCTCTGAATTGATTTGAAGGGTTCTGATTTGATTCAGAGAGATTAAAGGGTCTCCTGATCTGATTTGGATTTGGAGATTCGGCGGCCGAATCAGGCCGAATCTTCGCTGAATCAGGAACCAAAGCTTCGCATAGCCCTAATGGATACCAGTCCAGCTCCTTGGCTTCCCCTTGCATGCACTCCTCCTGAAGGAAATGGCCTCACAAAAAACATTTGTACCTTTTTATATTTGCACTGTTTCAGTAGCGTTAGGAGCCTTCAGAGCTGAAGAGTAGGACAGAAGCCTACTTCATCCTCCTTGAATGGAACATTTATAGCACAGTTATTGCTGTAACTGCAGCTCATATACAGCTGCCTTAGCTTTAAACTAACTACCTTGGGTCCTGCTAACAATGTAGCTACACAAGGAAGTACCAAACATCTGGGGTAAGCCACCAGTAGTTTAACCACCACTTTTCTGCACATGCTGCATGGAAAGCATGCATCTGCTGGGAACCCTGCTACACTATTGCTTACACTTACTGCCACTTGAAACAGTTTTGGCAGTGGTAGAAAAGATTTTAGAGAGGGGCAAGTGCAGACACTGCCTGATTATTTATGAACTCAATTGTATTTTGTCTCCTCCTATAAAACCCACCTTTCTTTATAGTCAAGAATAGGCTGTGAAGCATTTCCTACCTTGCTGTATGATATTCCATCAAATACAGATGTTATTTCAGCTGGAGATGAAACATTGACCACAATAGGATGGGAAGTTGTCAAAGAGTCCTCCTTCATCACAGGAAGTACATCATCTATTAAAACCTGGTCAAGCTGAAAAGAAAAACAAAGCATGCAAATAAAATAAAGTATAATCAAGCACAAGATGCAATTCTGAGTCTAATTCTGACGTATAACTTTAGTTGAAGTGTCAGTCTCACCTTTTGCATATGGGTGTGCAAAATGAAATTTCACCTTCATAAGCAAAAGGTATTTTTATGTGTGCACAATTCTTCTAGAGTAGGACATTTTCTCTTTCACTAAGATAAATTGCCTCTTACAAACCCCTGTTTTTCCATGTGTGTTACAATGAAATGGGGAAGGGGGAGCAGGGATAGGATGGGCACTGAAAAGGAGACTCAATTGCAGCATTAGGACAATGGGTGAGATGTGTTTTTTTAATGGTTTGTGATATTTCTGAAGCTGTTGTAACACACAGTCTATAGTAATTCCTGGTTAACAGAACAAAAAGAGTATGTATTTGTATCGCTTTCCATTACAACAACTCACTGTGGTAATCAGGGATCCTGATCCTCTTTGTTTCAACACAGCAAATTCTCAGATAAAAACCTAAAATCTGCATTTTTTTCTGTGATTAAAATGAAATGCCACGTGTGTGTATATATATGTATAAGTTAAACACAATATTTTAGTAATATATTTACAATATTAATGCATTTTGGAAGCTTACCACTGCTTCAGTCATTATAATAAATTCTAAATCCCTATATATTTTGGTGTTTTATTTCAGTGTCTTTTATCATAAAAAATCAGAGCTCCCCCTGCCCCCTTCATTCACCAGGACATGGGTCTAGCTGCAGCTTTCCACCTTCCTGCTTTGTGGTATTGAGCAGCCCTGATTTTATACCAGTGCCCTGCCATTCCCCTCACTCGCAATCTGCTGCCCCTTGGCCCTGTCGGTGCCTCTCACTCTCAATCTGCAACTCTTCCCCTCAGCCCTCCACATCCCCACCCCTACTGCTGCTGGGCAGGCAGGGGACAGCTTGCCATGGCAGTGCAGCCACTGTCAGGTTTCTGGCAGTGGCACCAAGTCTGCCCACTCCACTCTGCTGCAGAGGCCTGGAGGTGAGGACGGCAGCGTGGGGAGCCCCAAGGCTGCAGCAGGCAGCCTGTATCTTCCCCCACCCCATGTATAAATCTGGGAGGCATGTGTTCTCCCATGCCTCCCTCCCCAGGAGTGCATGCAGTGGCTGGGACCTGCCAGCCACCTAGATGAGCCATGCTTGGCTCCCTCCTGCTCCCTGGCCAGACCCTGCAGTCTTGCATTCCCTTCCTAGGCCCAGGCCCCACATACTACCCCAGCTGGGCAGACTCTCCAGACCTTCGTCCCTTACTGTGGGTGCCTTTAATCTGCCCCCTCCCCCCATAGACTTACCTACAGGGAGCTGTAGGAACTGCTCTCCACACTGCTTGGCTGCCATGTACATGTATGCAGGTGCACATGCATATGGCACCCCTGCCTGATCACCCTTCTCCTACTCCCCCCACAAAAGTCTGCCAACCAGTAAAGGGAAACCTGTAATTCCCCATTTTTTTTCTATTTAAAAGGGGAAAATGCATGTTTTTCCATGGTGAATGGAAAACCTGGATCCCTGTGTCTTATTTCACAGGTCCCCAACCTTTGACCCATAGCAACAATCCAGAGCAAGCAACATATTTTACCTAATATCATACTTTGCTCTACCTGTTAGCCTAAAATAACAAGTATTTTTCAAAAGCAAATTTTCTTCTGAGTATGAACAACATCACAGGGTCTAATGCTCAGTATGCTTTCTGTAAGCTGTGGACTGGAGACCACTGCCTTAGTTGAATACGATGCCATGGTTTTAAAAAAGAGAATGTGCAATTTTATGATTTATAATGCTTGTACTTATATAGGCTAAAATAAGAGTAACTAAATTTGCATTGCAGGATGTAGAAGGACTGATCCAGGAAGGATTTTACCCTTTAATGCAGCACAGAACTACACAAATGAAACGATGCACTGGAGGTCTTGCCTTTACTTGGAAGCATCAGATTTGCTCTGACCACTGCTGAAACAAATGGGCCAATGGCTGCTATTTTGGTATAAGGGACCTAATATATTAGCAGTCTAATATGCTACAGCTTCCCATGTCAAAATAAACATGTAATATTAAGAATGGACTAGAGTCTTTTTAATTTTTGGATATTTGACAGCAAAATATAAACACCAAAATTCTCCGAACTACCTTTTCTGATTCTGAGGGTCAATAGTCGCTTTGTTTATACAAGACTGTCATTCTTCTGCATCTAAAGCACTTGTAAAGAAAGCTTCTCTTTTTTTTCTGTTAGCCATAAAATGGGACTGAGTAATTTAGCTAGCAGTGCTGGAAGCTCTCATAAAAAGAACCTACCCACAATCTCCACTGTTTTAAACATCATTATGATTATTGCTGCTGTTAGCAGGCTTGTGTGACATGTTGTGGGAAATACTGGTAGCAGCTGGAATTGAAAAACTGACTCCTCTTTTCATAGGGAACTAAAAGTGTGAGGAGATGGGTTTGGAGCTGAATCTGAACAATAATAGTCCCCTCTCAAATCCATCAGAATTCAGAAGAGTTGAGATTCGAGGTTGGGCTATGGTTCTGCAGCCACTAAAAATGACACTTCAGCTGTATTGAATGATTCAAAGAAGAATCTTCATCTTTCTACAGCTTTGTAGAAATGCCAGGTCCAGGTGCAGAATCCACTTATTCATTCTTGAGTGTGAATAATATTTTACTCTTTCACTATTTTACTCGCTCTTAAATAGTACTCTCTCCAGTAAGCAAAAATGTGACTTACCGACCAGTTTCAGGCCAACATCTATTTGAAATGAAAGTTTCTAAACTGAGTAGTCCTTACAGATTCCAACTTGCATAGGTCAGTGTGATACTCATGGAATCTCCATTCTTGGAGGCTTTTAAGGCCCACCCTTTGCTGGGATGAAGTAGTTGGGAATGGTTCTGCTTTGAGCAGGGGTTGGACTGAGGTCCCTTCCAATCCTATTGTTCTATGATCAGTTTATTGAGTCCTCTTTTCTTTATATGCCTATATACCTATAGGTATGCATATATTCACTGTGACTCCTTATTTTCATCAGACTTATTTCACTCCATTAAATAATAACAAAGTAATAATAGGAAAAGAATTATTACCATTTCCCAATCAGCTTCTGCAGCATTTACTCCCAGGAACTCGAAGAAACTGGCAAATCCTTCATTTAGCCATAGGTCATCCCACCAGTCCATGGTCACAATATTCCCAAACCACTATAATTATAAGTGTTAAAAAATGCAACATATATTAGTGATAAGTCTATATTAGAGTTTTGCAACTCGTCTCCAAGTACTTTCACTTACTTACTTGTTACAGGATTGCAATTGTCATAAACCTCAGTTTATAAAGGGACTATCAGATCACAGCTGACTTCAACACAGAGGTGACTGCAATTGATTCATATTTTCAGCCAACTGATGTGTGTTTATAGTTTTATCCTCTTGATTTGATTTGATTTGATTTAAAGTTCAGGCAGCCTCCACTGTTTACAGTTGCATCTATCTGCATGCTCAAAACAAACATCTGCATACAGAAATGGAAGTGCACGTAACATAGGCATATTTTCAGAGGCTGAAAAACATTCTAGATGTATATATCTTATTTCCTTAGAAAAATATGCTTTCAATAATTCCACTACTGTGGAGCTCTAATATGGAATTGCCTTTGTGCATTCACTTTTCAAGTGAAGTGCATGTCTGCTTAGAAGAACTGGAAACATGATTTATGGTTGATTATTTCCACAAATAAAGTATTGCCACTGTTCATTTTCAGTGCTTTAAAAATTAAACTTATTATAAGGCTTACCTGGTGAACCAGCTCATGGGCAATCACAGCTGCTACTCTCTGTTTGTTAGAAGAGGCAGATTCTTTAGCATCATAAAGTAGGTTTGTTTCTCTGTATGTGATCAGACCCCAGTTCTCCATAGCACCGGTACCAAAATCTGGAATCGCAATCTTATCTGCATTGAAAGAAACCAAACTGACTGAATGTTGTGACATTTAAGATTCTTTTTTTTAATTAAATATATCCTTTGTTTTGTTTTAGTATGCTGATGTGTGTCTGTTCACTCACAGCACAATAATTTGTTAGCTTACTTTATGGCCAACCATTTGAGGGTCTTTCACATTACACCGCAATCAAAAAAATGAACATTAGGACCTGTTCCTGTTTTTTAGGATGCAGTTACCATAAGGCAGATCCTCAACTGATATAAACTGTCATAATGTCATTTGACTTTAATGTAGCTATGACAAATTCCACCAGAAAAGGATCTGTCTTCAAACATGGTGCTATGCAAGCTTCTGGAAGTATACATATGATGCATCACTTACTTTGGTTCCAGAAATTCTTAGTGTTTCAGGAAATAGATTCAAATGGTTTATAGCCTGCCCTATCAGTAGCATAATGAGGCATGTCATTGTTTGTCACACTCTTCTATAAAAATATTTATTGACATGTTAATTGAATTAAATCCCTCACGTAGCAAATGACATCTGCTTTTTCTCACTACAATCTATAGGGTGACTTCTATTCCCTGTCAGTAATCAATACAAGTTCAATGACAATTATGGACTCAACAGGACTTGTATTTTTCCTGTGAGTAATGACCACAGCCTTTCTATGTGGGTCAGTGCAAAGTACAAATGGAGTCAAAAGTAGACCAAAAGCCTAATTTAGAACACTGATGGAAAGATGAAATAACCAGGCTCTATGTAATTCTAACCACCTTGATTTCTGGATCATACCTGACTACCTAGCAAGGTATATGAAACACATTGTAGAACCAGTTACAGATCCAACACAAGTAATAATGGAAGTTTAATGTAGTCTGAATTTTATTTTTGTAAGTAATCATTTGGCAAAAACTCTGATTCATTTGTGATCTAGCTAGTCCCTAATAATGAAGGATAATATTATAAAAGTATGAAGGAAGGAAGTTCATTTCAAACTGAAGAGTTGAGCTGTATGTTCCTAACAATGTGGAGCATAATCTAAAATCTGTAGGTGCATCAGATGTTAGTGCCAATCTTTAAGAAAGGGAAGAAGGAGAATCCAGGGAACTACAAACTAGTCAGCATCACCTCAGTCCCTCAAAAAATCATGGAGTAGATCTTCAAAGAATCCATTTCTAAGTACTTGATGGAGAAGAAGGTGATTAGGAACAGTCAGCATGGATTCATCAAGGGCACATCAGGCCTAACAAACCTGATTTCCTTCTGTGAGAAGATGACTGGCTCTATGGATGCAGGGAAAGCAGTGGACATAATATACCTTGACTTTAGCAAGCCTTTTGATACCGTCTCCCACAACATTCTTGCAAGCAAGCTGAGGAAGTATGGGTTGGATGAATGAGCTGTAAGGTGTACAGAAAGCTGGCTGGATTGTTGGGCTCAGTGGGTAGTAATCAATGGCTCAATGTCTAGTTGGCAGCTGGTAACAAGTGGAGTGCCCCAGGGGTCGTTCATTAACATTCTGGGAGATGGGATAGATTGCACCCTTAGCAAGTTCGTTAATGACATCAAGCTGTGGGGGTTTAGTAGATGCACTGGAGAGTAGGGCTAGGATTTAGAGTGCCAAAAGAAATCTCATGAGGTTCAAAAAGAAGTGAAAAGACCTGCACTTAGGGCAAAAGAATCCCATGCACAGCTACAGCCTGGGGACTGACTGGCTAAGAAGCAGCTCTTCAGAAAAAGATCTGGGGGTTATACTAGATGTTAAGATGGATATGAGTCAGCATTGGGCCCTTGTTGCCAAGAAGGCTAACAGCATACTGGGCTGCTTTAGCAGGAATGTCAGCAGATCAAGGGAAGTAATTACTCCGCCATATTCTGCACTGGTAAGGCCACATCTGGAGTACTGTGTCTAGTTTGTGCCCCCCACTATAGAAAGGATGTGGACAAGTTGGAGAGAGTCCAGTGGAGAGCAATAAAAATGGTTCAGGATCTGGGGCACATGACTTATGAGAAGAGGCTGGGGGAACTGGACTTATTTAGTCTTCAGAAGAGAAGATGGAGGGGAGATTTGATAGCAGCCTTTAAGTACCTGAAGGATGGTTCCAAAGAGGGTGCAGCTAAACTGTCCTCAGTGGTGACAGATAACAGAACAAAGAGCAATTCTGTCAAGTTGCAGCAAGGGAAATTTAGGTTGCATAGTAGAAAAAACGTTCTCACTAGGATGGTGGTGAAGCACTGGAACAGGTTACCTACCTTGGAGGTTTTTAAAGCCCAGCTTGATAAAGCCCTGGCTGGGATGATCTAGTTGGGTATGGTCCTACTTCGAGCAAGGAGTAGGACTAGATGACCTCCTGAGGTCCCTTCCAAACCTAATTTTCAATGATTCTATCAGCACTTCATGTATTATTAAGACAGGGCAAAATTCCACTTTTTGGTATAGGTGGGGCCACATCAATGTCCTGGGACTGAGTTGGCTCCAGCATCAGATATAATAGACGTGTGAACTTTGTCATGAAATATAATTAAAAGCCAGTCCAAAATAGGGCTGTGCAAAATGGCTATGTTCTGTTTGGCTTTGGATTCAGTGTTTTGGAGGGATAGTTATTCATTTTGGTGTTTCAGATCACTGTCCCATTTCGATTCAGCTGAATCTGTTTCGGAGTTTCAACACTGTTTCAGTGTTTTGGCCATAGGCTATAATGGGGAATCACTAACATGCCTATAACTTTGTTATTTCTTGCCTGATTCAGATGAAAATTGCAGGAATGGTAGCCTCTTCCAAGGGCACGAGGCTTGCCAAGTGTCAAGGAGATAGGTGCAGGGGTTTATGTGAAACAGCACCTCAAACTGTTCAAAGCAAAACTAGTATTACTTGCAGGCAATAGCAGCCTGCTGTTATCCCTCATACAGATCTGGGGGCCCACACCCCGCAGGAAGAGTCTGGCACAGCCCCACAGCCCTCATGGGGAGGCATGGGCTGCTGGATCTGCATGAGGGATGACAGGATGCTGCTGCTGCCAGCTGAGGCCAGCACCAGAACTGGGCTCTTCCTGGCACACGGCACGAACTGTGCTGGGCAGACTCAGGGCCAGGTGCTGACTCCAGCTGGCAGTGGCAGCATGCTGTCATCTGAATGCTCTGCAGCTGGGGAGTGCAGAGCTTTTTTTTTAAAAAAAAAAAAATGCATCACACTCCCTGGCTGCAGCAGCAGCAGTTGGGGACCCTGGGGGCTTGTGGCAGAGCCCCCCCCATGCAGCACTGATCTGACCCCCCTCCGCCATCTGGCACCCACATGGCAGTTGCCCCATGGCATGGGTGCAGTGCAGTTCAGCACAGTGCTGCACTCTGTTTGGAGCTGGGGCAGCTCCATGTGTCAGTTGGAGCTCTCTGATCACTTCCCCCCAGCTCTCTGATCATTCTCTCAGCTGTTCCTGGGGGGTGCAGGCCCCTGGATCTGTGTGCAGGGTTTTGGCAGGCTGCTGCTGCTGGCTGGGGAAAAAGCCCAGAGCCGCCACCTTCCCCAGCTGGCAGTGGCAGTCTGCTGTCATCCTGTGTGCAGATCCAGGGGGCTGCACCCCCTGGGAAGAGCTGAGGAAAGCTATCAAAGATCTGGGGGAAAGATCAGGAAGCTGAGGAATAAAACCAGGAACTGGGGGAATGTTCAAGGATTTGAATATTCCCCCAGCTCCCTGAAATCTTTCCCCAGCTCTTCCTGGCAGGCGCAGGCCCCTGGATCTGTGCTGAGTGGCCCCTGAGGCAGCACTGAAGTCTTCCTGGTGCTTGGCGCTGGGTGTGCTGAGCAGTTGCCGCTGGTCCCAGCCTGTAGTGGCAGCCTGCTGAAACCCCACATGCAGATCTGGGGGCCCATGTCCCACAAGAAGAGCTGGGGAAGTGATCAGAGAGCTGGGGAATCAAACCGGGAGCTAATCTCAATATCAGAGCAGCCCTTCCTGCTCTCTTCCCCCTCCCTATCCTTAGTTTTTGTTTCCCTGCAAGCCCGGCTCCAAAACTCTGAAATTCTCTGAAACATTTTGGAGCCTTCCGTTTCGATTCAAGTTCAGTGTTTCAGGCACCGAAATGGCCCAAAACACCTCTGAAATGAAACAGCTGCCGAAATTTCACACAGCCCTAGTCCAAACAACAACTTGGAACCAGTTTATAAGAAACAAAAAGAGCTATCATTCTAAAACTAGATCTCCTAATTTTAATTCCATTTGTAGGATATGTAGAAATTCATAGTGACCCAATTGATATTGAAGCCTGCATCTAAAGCAAGTATCAAAGACTAATATATCCCTTACTTTATATGGAATCAATAGGGTGTATAATGTTATTTTGTTTTTAAAAAGAAAGGCTTCTTTTTCTTCTTGCTATCTTCACTTTTTTCTATTTGAAGTTTTCATCCTTTTATGTCCGTGAAACTTAGTAAACTACTACTTTATAGCAGGGGTCACCTCTAAGGCTCTTTCACAGCACCCATGGTATTCCAGCATTACTGTTTGAGACTGCACAAATCAAATCCAGATTTCAAAATGTCTCAGGTACAGGAATGCTTAGATCCCATGTTTTCTTTTGGTACATTAGAAAGAGTTGCAGCTGAATCTGGATCCGCATCTAGGCTTGTCTGGATCTGGGTCTTCATTCAGCCCATCAGCAGAAAATTAAAAATTAGACAGAAGACCAATTCAGCCATCATGGAAATAGGTGCACACCACTTAATTCCCAGTTAAAAAAAAGAACTTGACTTACACTCTTTGTGTCACTTACATCTTCACTTACATCATTGCTGAATTTGCTCCAGAAGCTTCAGTGGAAGTGAAACATGTTTATCACAATAGAGCATCTGGCTCTATTTAGCCCATATTGTTTTTTCTACCAATGTCACCAATGTTTTCCCTTATTTACAACTGGATACAAAAATAGCTGCACTAGCATCAGTGTTTGAATTCAGCTGCCAGAACTAAGGGAGGAGAACATCTTAATTAAGTTCATAACTGACATACTAGGGTGACTTGAACGATAGGGATGCCAACAGATGTTGGCACAACTTCAGAAATTAGAAATAGAATGTTAAGTCCTCTCTTTTCCTGCTTTCCCCACCCCCATGAAATGATAGTGATTCAAAACAGAAACAAAACCATAACTGCGATTAAGAAAATGAAGAACATAGGAGGTCATAATCACCTAATTTTGGAAGAGAATAGCTCATGTTGAAGTAGCGTTCAAAGAAGTCAAATACAACTTTTGTAACATTTGCCGCGTATTCTGCTGTGTGTATCTGCTGTGGCTGTGCATAAATCCTGAGCTGTAAAACAAAGCAGAGAGATGAAATGGAAGTCATTCCCTTTAAACAGAGGAAAGCAAAACAAGCCGAACAGAAGAAATCAAAGTAAGCACTGACATATCATTTCACACAATGGTGAATCTTCTCCATATAACTGGCTGTGATATTAATACTATTCACTAAATGAGGAGTATCCAACTCATCTGGCCCTGTGGGCTAGATGAGTGGTGCAGGCCAGGCCACAGGCCATGTGAATGGCAAATGAGCAGCCCCATAGGCTGGGTAAGGCCCATGAAGCTGCCCCCACACCCACCCATGCTGGATCCAACACATACAATGGCTGTTCTAGCTGGTCTGGGAATGGACCTGCCTATGCAGAGGCAGTCCAGTTTTTGAAAGGCAGAATGAAGGAAGATCTTTACTTGTGGTAAGTAACTGAGTACCAGCAGCTATGGAGCCAAACCTACTCATTAGGGCTGTGCGAAATTTCACTAGGTGTTTCATTTTGAAGCTGTTTCAAGCTTGAAACAACAGCAAAATCAAACTGAAACAAAAGGCTTTAAAACAGCTTTGAAATGACATGAAAGCACTTGAAATGTTTTGAGTTTCAAAGCCAGGCTTGCTTGGCTTCAGTGCCAATCCCAGCCGGCAGCGGGAGCCTGCTGTCATCCCACATGCAGATCCAGGGGTTCACACCCCTAGGAGGAGTCTAGCACAGCCCCACAGCACTCCTGGGGGTGCAGGCCCCCAGATCTGTGTGCAGGATGACAGGAGGCTGCAGCCAGCAAGTGATACAAGTTTTCCTTTCAACCTTTTGTGGTGCAGTTTCCCAGAAACATCTGCCCCTATCTCCTTGAAACTTGGCAGGCTTCATGCCTTCAGAAGGGACTACCATCCCTGCAGTTTTCATCTGAATCAGGCAAGAAATGACAAGGTTTTAGGCATTTTCATGATTCCCCATTATAGCCTATGGGCAAAACATTGAAACAGTTTTGACAAAACAAAACAGAACAGTGCTTTGGAATGAAACGAAACACTGTCCCTTCGAAATGGCAAAACAGAAGTTGAAATGAAATAGTGCTGTTTTGCACAGCCCTATTCCTGTTCCCTGTGCTTTGGGGGGAAAACAGTGTGTTGTGTAAGAGATGTGGTATCTTTTCAGCCTCTTCCTAAACTTCCCATCCATCCTGATTCTGTTTATTGTCTCCTTCTGCTCCTATCTTAGGCTATGTCTAGGCTACTGAGTCTTAACCACACCCCTGATGATGTGGTCAAGGGCTTAGATTCAAAGCTGACCGAGTGTGGTCTGGTTTCAACTTATTGTCAGGTTGTATCTACAGTGGCAGTGGTATAAGTAAAAAATAATTCCAAGGGACAAAGATTACACACTGTGCAATCACATTTTTATTTCTTCTCCCTTTCCAATTCCTTAAGTTTACCTATTGAGACACTCTCTTTAGGACCATTGTACATGGCTTCTCTGCAAGTAGCATTGTATGGCCTGCTAGGCTTTTAGCAAAGGAGTTGGCCTACTTTAGAAGCAGTGCTAAGGAAAAAGAGGTCAGGAATGAAGCTGGAATGGCCAAAACTATATTCAATTGACTAAAGCTTTGTACAAAAATGTGACAAAACACTGGGGGGGAGGGTTGTAAAACCCAAATTTGCAAAGTAATGGCCATTTCTGATGTAGGCAAATATTGATCCCATTTGCAAATCGGGGAAATTAAGGAAGAATAGTTTTAGCAACTTGCCCAAAGGTTTTATAAAAAATCCATGGCAGAGCTGGGAGGATAATCCAGAAATCTGTACTCCCAGTCATTAGGCAATGTTTCCTCTAAAACAGTTATAAATTCCTCAGAGGAAATGGTGGTAAAATTAGCCAGACTGCAAAGCTTGGGCTACAATTTGAAGGAGAAAGAATGAAAGTACAACTCTGGAAAAATCTTCATATTTCACAGTGAGTTGAGTATTCCAGATCAGGGTCAGGGAAAATGAGGGGTTTGATTTAAAGGTCAAATACTAATTGAAATTTCAGCTTCAACAACCCAGTTGTTAAGAAAACTGTAAGCTATTTCCACAAGATTTTTGCATAGTAGAAATCTCCTGAGACTAGCTACCCCTTTACAAGCTGTTGGCTGAATCCAAACCAGAGCTGAAAAATAGATTCCTTACTCTTTGGTTTTAGTTTGTGTCCAAAAATAATAAGAGCAGATCTAGATTTTGATGGTTCAGATCAAACCTACTTGGATCACTGGGGTTCAAACCTGAGGTTCCAGTAATTCAGGGAGAGGACTGCCTCTTTACAAGTTTCTATTGTACCAGTCATAACTGCGGTCTCTAGGCTCTATTACAACTTACAGTATCTAGTTTTAAACAATAAATGGAGCTCCACTCCACCATTATTTACTGTAGCTAATTACTAAGTAAGAGAGAACAGGTGCAACATGAATTCACAGATTTTAAGGTCCCGAAGAAACTACTGTGAACATCTTGTTCAGCTTCCTGTATAAAACGAGTAACAGAGTAGGGAAAAGTAAGCCATATATATATATGCTGACTGCTGATTATTTCTGATTGGTTTCATTGATTAAAAATTCAAATCACTGAAAACATTTAATTTAAACCTCTGTGTTCGGAATGAGAATCAGACTTACCGGTTTTCCACTGGCAGATATTTTTTCTATAAAGCTAAACTGGTGCACAGCAAAGCATACCAGGTAAGTGCTCATGGGAACAGATTTTTCAAAAGTAGTCCTGGTCCAGCCATTACCCAGTGGAATGATTTGCTGCAGAAGTTGAAAAAAAAATTATTTTGAAATTACAAATGTGTGCATAAGAGTGCGAGATTCATATGAAAACCAGAGCTGTAAGAGAATCATGAATAGCCTCTCCTGGCTCATCTCTCAGTTTACACATCTCATAGGATGGGAACATGTAAAGTGATTTCTCCCTGCCCTTTAAAGCTGCTGTGCTTATGAGGGTGTTCTGTTTTTATGCACTAAGAATAAGGTTTCCTATTTCTAACTGTATCTGCATTTTAAGAAGTCAAATTATGTATGTTTGTATCTATGTAATCTTGTTTAAATGAGGCTTTCAACAAGTTTTAGTATTTTTTAGCTAGTCCTCTTCAAATGATTGTGTAGAAACAAAACAATAAACACTCCAACATTTTCAATGAATCAAATAATGAACTAAATTTTGCCCTCAAATCTGAAAAGAGTGAGATAATATACATTTGACCAAATATAAAACTTGGTTGTGAATCAATTGAAATTCTAAATTACTTTTTTTTCTACAGTTGTATTTAGTAGTCTTAAGAATTTGTTCAGGATTTTTTACCATGTTTTTAAAAATAAACTATTTCCTGAGAATTCACTTCAGATATTTGCTATTTACTACTAGTTATGTGGTTTATTTTTTCTGTTTCTTGATTTGGATGGATTTCTTTAAAAGGAGATAAGCAAACAACAGATATAACAAATCTAATTAAAATGCAATAAATGTGTGAGACTCATTTACTTTTTGTGTAAATGTCTACAGTTTTATAGGAGCAACATATTTTCTCACTGCCAGTAACAGTAAAACAAATTATGGCAATTTGTTTGCTATTCCTTTCCCCCCGAATCCCCTACCCCCACACACATTATTTGATCAGCTCTGTTTTTTGTATCTCCCATCTCCAATATCACTTGGAGTTTATAGGACTGAAGCCCAAATTCTCACAGAACAATTCAACCAATCCAACTGAGTTTCCCCTGGTTTTGTACAAGGGAATTTTAAATAATTTAAAGCAAGATGACTGATCAGTCCAACTACTCTGTGGACTCCTCCAGGTGGCCTTTGATTCTTGGAATGCCTTTCACAATCTATTCAGTACACCTCCACTTTCAGCTCACTCATATTATCACTAAAAACTCCTTTCGAACTTCCTAGAGAAAAGGTGACAAATAGATTTCATATAAAATATCATTACGTTTCTGAACTACTGTCTGAGTGTACAGTTGAAAAAAGGGATGTTGGTAATACATACCATAATGTATTAAAAACTTCACTCACTAGCACTACGTCCAAAAAAGACTTGATGGTCATGACTGACCACAAGATGAATATGAGCCACCTATGCAATGCCACAGCGGGCAAAGCAAATAAAACCCTGGCTTGCATCTACCAATGTATCTCAAAAAGACCCAAGAGGTCATCCTCCCACTTTACTCGGCCTTGGTGAGGCTGCAGCTGGAGTACTGCATCCAATTCTGGGCTCCACACTTCAGAAAGGATGTGGAGAAGTTCAAGAAAATCCAGAGGAGAGCCACACACATGATCGTTAAGTCAAGACAGCAGGCCTTATGAGGAAAGTCTGAGAGACATGGGACTCTTCAGCTTGGAAAAGCACAGGCTCAGAGGGGACTTGGTGGCAGCCTATAAATGCACCAAAGGTGTACATCAGGACCTGGGAGAATGTCTGTTTACCAGTGCTCCCTTAGGGAAAACTAGGTCCAATGGTCATAAACTGCTGGAAGACCATTTTAGACTGGATATAAGGAAAAACTTCTTTATTGCCTGAGTCTCCAGAGTCTGGAACAGACTCCCCCAGAAGTGGTGCAAGCACCTACTCTGGACATGTTTAAGTTATGTTTGGATGCTTATCTTGCTGAGGTCATTTGACCCCAGCTGCCTTCCTGCCCCTTAGGTGGTGGGGGGGCTGGACCCAATAATCTTGTGAGATTATCTTCCAACCCTAATGTTTATACTAAGGTTTTTCATAGACAAGGTAGCTGTAGTTTTCAACATGGTAATAAGTCAAGGTACATCTGTGTATCTTCAATTGCCTTGTCCAGATAGAATTCTAACATGTTAGTTAACAAATAATATAACAATCCACTTTTTCTTCTGTATGGAAAACAAGGCCTTCAGTATATGACAAAACTGAATGACAATATTATCATCCCTGGACCTCTTCTCCTGCTCCACCCTATCATTTCTCCTACTGTTTGTGACAAACTTGCTTATCTGTCCTGTTCACCAGTTAAATATAAAGCAGGGTTCTCTCCCATGTGTTTTCCATGATGATACCTAATGTACTTCGATGTCTCATAGAATTATTAATAAAAGAAGTTGGTCTCAGCTTTAAGTTTGTAAGTGGTCCAGCAGGCAGCTCTGTCTTTGACAGAACAATTCTCTCAGTTATAATGCTAAAGAGAAACCATGTCTCAGCTTCTTTCAGCAAAACCAGATACAGTGAAGCAGCTATATTTTTTGTGTGTGGGTAGGGATGGACAGCATATAAATTTCCATGGCTTGGAGGCTGGGTGCCACTTTTCTTTTTTTAACTTCATTGACAACTTTCGGATCTATTCATTAGAAATTATACATGGGAGTCAGCACTGAGTCAGCCTATTCATCAGAAGCTCTCTTGGCTGCCAGCCACGGGACTTTTTCAGAGGTGGACAATTTATGTCCTTGAGTTTCCAAAAAAACTTCCACTTTGGTCAAAAAAGCTATTTAGGAAATGCCAATCATGGTGGATTGATAAATGTCCAAACCTCACCAATAGGACTGAATTAATCCCGTTAAACTTGCAATTAAAGAGGAGTGGGTAGGGGAGAGAAACTCCATCAAACCTGTTTTCTTGCTAAGCAGGTTCTTTTACTATTAGCCTGTGATCAGCAGATGCTTGTTTGGTAATATTAATATTTTAATAGTTATTGTAAGCCTATGAGACTACACTATTAGTAAGCAACTGGATTTCTGTTAGCAGCCTCCAAAGACTTCTTCCCTGTGCCCCCACTCTGTCTAGCTGATGTCACTGAGGAATCTGCCATCATGTATATATGATCAGTAGAGACAGCAAATTGACTAGATGTGGTTATGTGGGAATCTAGGTTAGCTACAAACAGGGCGCATCTACACATACCTATTAATGCACAGCAATAAACTTCAGACCTTATCACTGCCAGATGCACGTCTGCATGTGTACCCAGGATCGCAGTACATTGAGCTAGGGTGGAGCAGCCCCTGCTCTCAGGGAGCCCTGGGGATCAGCCTGCCAGCTGGGGGCTACTCCTTCTGGCTCAGTCAGGTGTAGGAGCTCACTGGGGCACAATGGTGCTTCAGCACGGGTCTAGCCAGCAGGCAGCACCTGCACTGAAGCAACCTTATACCCCAGCCAGCCCCTCCAGTGTCTACAAGTGCACTGCTGTGGAGTTTTTGACTCTGCAGCACGATAGTGCTTGTATTTACAATACTATCCTGTTGCAGAGTAAATTAGTTTAGTTTATTCTAGCCTAATAGGGGCATGTGTAGATGCGGAGATGTTTACTGAATTGCTAATTGGTCTACTGTGCAGTAATTGTCTCATCTTTCTTGCACTGGGATTGGCACAATAAGTCTGTGTTGTGTTCTGCTGCTGAACCTCTCAGGGCTAGAAATACAGAACTTGTAAACATTCTACAAAATAGGACAAATTATATTTACCGAGCCCATGCTGTGCAGCTTATCAGATGAGGAAGGATCTGTTAACATACTACAAGTTACTTGCACAACTGCTTTGCAGACTCATTCTATTTAAATAGTACTTTTAGGCAGAAATACATACCTCCACTGGCATATTTGAAAGTGCTTTGTATGCATCTTCATGGATGATAGTTATGTTGTAAGTTGCCTTTTTGTTTGGCTCATCAAAGCAAGGAAAGGACTTCCGCGCATCAGTTGGCTCATGATCTGTGGCTGCAATGCTCCTTTGAAATAATCAAGATGGTTGCATTTTACTAAGCCTTCATTATACATTCTTTATGTTTATTGCAATGTAACACTCTAAAAGGGAATAGAAGTTTACAAGCTTTCTTTTTTTTTTTTTCCTACTTGTCTTAGGGCCCCTCTACCTGTGCAGGTAAAGGTGCAATGGGATATAATGTGCAATCTACACATACATGGCAGGAGGCATGATTGTGGGATCATGAATTAGATCTCATTATACCTTATTGCCAGTGCTGGGGGGGGTCCAATTCTGGACACCCCCTGCACTGACATGAAGCAAGTTCTCACGGCTGGGAGACCTCGCAGTTAACGAGTCGCAGTCAGGGGGTGCCCCATGCACTCCTGTGGATGGGAAATACAGCTACCATGATCTTCTAGCCCTGGGGGTGTGCAACTCCCACCCCAGCTGCAGTTTGCTGCTAGGATCTAGAATTGGCAGCTTCTGGGGCTGAGAGTCCTAGTTGCAGGACTCTTAGCCCTGGTTGTGCATGATGTGGCTGGCCCCAGCCACAAGGGTGACCCTGCTACATGTGCAACTTAAAGCTTGATAGCAACCAGCTAGAAAGTTAGCACACATTTTTTAGGTCTAACTTTATAGCTGGTTGGAGCTTTTTATGTCATGACTGCTACTTTGCCCATGTAGCTGGTCTCCCGGTAATTGCACTATTAACCAGTTAATTGCAGGATACCTGTAATGTGTAGAAGGGGCCTTATTCAAAGAAGTATAAGATTATAATAATACAACTTAAATATTGTATGACGATTAAATATCAGGTTCATAAGCCTTGGGCTTCTGTTACTGATGGCTTCCAGGTTTTATAAGCAAAAAAGCTCTGAAATTACTCATTACTAACAGGGTACACTTACATATCTATAGGAGAAGGAACAATGAAGCACAAATTTTGTTCTCTTTGCCAACCTAAGTAGTCCCATTCACTTCAGCTCCCAAATAAACATTACTAACTAAAAGGAAATTGTGATTCTCATCCAGTGATGACAGCTGTGGCCAGAAGAAACTCCACTGACTTGTGTCCACCCAGAACTCATTGCATGACTGGAGCTTTCATCCTGAGCCTCTCTAAAATAACTTTTACAGCTTCTGAGCAGTTATTTAAAACCTGAGAAAGTATGCTGGTTACATGCACAACACTTTTCTGATGGATGAATGGGGGGCGGGATTTAGAGGTGATCCACTGGTGCAGTTGTACTATCTCCCACTTTGATTCCCTTTCTACCAAAAGTTTAAAACAAACTGGCTGAAAGTGGCAGCTGCACTTCTATTCAGGCAGCAGTGAGAGTGTCAACTGAAATCTTGGCTAATTAAAACCTACCTGATTCCTTCTAAAGTTTTCACTCCACAAATATTAATGGTCTTCTCTCCTTTATAATGATCTTAATGTTCAACTACTCTAGACTTTCTTCTGCAATTCTGCTATCTGTTAGCTGCTCCTGGGCAGGTAACTCCTCTTTCATGGCCCTAAAAACTTTTTAACTCATTCCAATGAAGTTATTTGTTTTTGCTTCCATATAAAGCTGAATACTATAGCTCTAGGCCTTTAGCATATCAGTAGAGCTTCTAGTTTCTTTTTAGCTGGATAAAAATATGTTCTATGTTTATATGGGATGATGCACCGTACCATCTGCATCCTCATTTCAAAATCCTAGATCTGCCCATGGGCATAGCCTGCATAACTGTCTGCCTGTGCTGCTAAAGTCCATTTACTCCAGTAAGGAGCTGTGTACTGAATGGCTGAAATGAGAATATTCCATCCAGCAAAAAATCAGTGCTACAGTTCATTTGCAATGTTTTAGTTTTAAAATCAGACTATCTATATAGATAGAAGGATGGGGAATGTAAAATGGAATCATAAAATTGTTGCTAGGGACTGTTTCAACTGTCTTCTTGAAATACAATCAAGTGCCCCCCCGGCAGCCATCAGTACACTGTTCAGTGATGGAGATGTTCCCTGTTTTGATTGATTGAGGGATGCGTCACAGGTATCTCTGCTGTTAATTTGGAGCATTGGAGCTTTTCTGACAGAATTTCTGCAGCTGCTCAAGCTGTAGCAGGGTAATTTTCCTTTTTTTTTTTAAAGTAATTAAAAGTATGTATCATAAATTATAGCAGCTCTACAGCAGCACTTGACAGCCAATTTCTCAATGGTTCTCCTGCCCTTGGCTTCGCCTTTTGATAGTTAAATACTACTGTGGCCATTAAGAACATGTAGTGGCAAGGTTCATCTAGAAGCCTGATGGAGGTAATACGTCTTGGTTTTTACTGCTTGTGTTCAATTGGAGGGTCCCTCAAAAGCCTTAAATCCATGTGCTTGGAGCAGGAAGGGTAATGAACATTCACATTACAATAACTTAGGCTTAATGGAGTTTCTCCTGCCTTGTATGTTGTTTGATGTCCCTTCCTCCTCCTTCTGGGGTTTAGAAGGTATTTTACAATTGAGTTAACTTTAATCCCCAGGGCCAAGCTTTACAGCTGTTGCTTTTCAAACAGTTGCTGTAGATTTTGATACTTTTATATCCTTGTTCCTAAAGACTGATAACATGAGAATCTCCATGTTGATTTACAAGGTGATAAGCTATCTATCCTCATACGTTTGTGATGGGTTGCCAGATATCAGTGGGGCATTGTCTCGCTGTCTCCATTCCTGGGGGTTGATTCAGAGGCCATGTGCAGAGAAATGGCAATAGGGAGAAAAATTAATGTAATTTTCTTTCTAAAAATATATCTTAGAATGTTGCGATAAAACTGTCCTAGAGACTCTGCAGTTTCTATTAAGTTCTAGGCCTTTAAAATGTGAACCAGAAGTGACACAGGGGTTCATATACCAGTAATATTAAAAGGAGATCTGGTTATGACTGCATCCAGCTGTTGTTCCCAGAGTAAAACAGTGATACATTTAGAGCCATGATAAATTACCATTTTTTTGCCAGCGTACTCAGATTTTCAGCGGAAAGGGACAAAAAATAGAAAAAAGAAATTTTTTCCCTGAGGTAAGTAAGGATTTTTGTATTTTTTCCCCTCCAAACATAGATTAATCTTTTTCCCAAGAAAATGTTGCCCTTTCAGGAAGAGACATAAAGTCATGGTGAAATCTGGGGGGTGGAGGATTCTGCTGGCTTTGGCATTCTTTTGAAGAGAGAAAATTCAAGCAGAGAATGGAAAAATACCAGCATATGACATCTCTTCTATCCAACAAAATCATCAATACCAGTTAAAAGGTGCCAATCTGGGCACAGTCTTGCACCCTTCTACTAACACCTCATGTGGAACTTCATACTTGTGTGAAAGGAAATCCAGGTCTGAATCAGGGTTGAGTTTATGCACACCCCAAGGCAAGAAATGTTTTACACACACCCAAAGTCCTATCTGTTTTACTGGCAAAGCGAAGTAAAAAGTAACAGGCACAGTTCTTGATGGGGGGAGTGGGGGGATGCATCATAGAGGACATTCTGGTTTTCTGCTACTCTATCTTCTATTGATACAAAACCCAATGCCTTTATGTCCTCTACTGTTCTCATCAATAGAAAAATAGAGGACATAAAGGCGTCCAGTTTTGTATCAATAGAGGACAGAGGACAATTGGACTGTCCTCTGTGATAGCCACCCTAGTTCTTGATAGCAGCTGAAGAGTGAAAATTCTGTCCACTCTTGGCTGACATTTGCTTGTAGCTCTTAGACTATATCTGCAGGGTAAACTGACAGTTTCCAGCGCCCTCCAAACTTCTTCTCAGTTACTACCTAACTCTGGAAATACCTGAAGTCTGTAAGTGCTTAAGATTTCAATACTGGAGTTCCTGTGCACCTAAGATTCTGCTTCTGGACATACCCAGAGTGCTTCAGTCTTGCCTCAGCCAGAATGGGATTTTTGAAACGGGCATTCTTCCACCTAAATCCCTTTTTGGCAGGCAGGGGAGGGAGGAGTGAGGGGGAGGCTGGTCTTTTAGACATGTTCACCAGATCAGGCTCTGTACAGAGCACAGCAGTTGATTCACCTCTACTGACAGCTTAATCAGTCTTTACCAACTGATTAAAGAAAAGGCACTGCAGCAACGATTAGGCAGTCCTTTGTCCTGGGAGGAAGACAGCTGGGGAGCTGCTTCGTGTTGAAAAGCCAGCTTTCAGGGCCATGACCTCCTCCCTGCCACTCTTCCTCTCTGTTGTTAGCTGCCAGGACCCACAGGTTCTGATGCTATTCAGGAGGGAAGAGGACTTTCCTTAACTCCTTCTTTCTTGATCTTATAACACAGCCTAGGCTGGCAACACCATTTCTCATTAAGGTTGCCTTACTCTTTCTATTGCAAGATCCAGTTTTCACTTGTTTATAACTTGCCAAATTTTAGCCATTTCTGCCTCAGGCTAACTTGCTTGGAAAATCTCAGTAAAGATCATCTGTTTCCAAGGACAAGGCAAAGGAAAAAATGCATTGTTTTCCCAAGATGAAAAAAAATATCTGGCAAACTTTCCTTTGAGAAGTTTTAACACTCCCTATACTTTGTAGCACTGACTTAGAACTTGAAATTTGGCTAGGGAGTGGCCTGCACCTTTTACCATATCCACGAATATTTTACCCACAGTTAGCCAAGTTATAAGACTTCTGAAAACAGGAGTTTGCATATGCTCAGTAGAAACTTGCTGGATCTTGCTAGCTAAAGTCTGTGAAGATCCCTTCTACAACGAGCGTACTGAAAAATTAGGCTGATTAGGGCTTTCCCTGCAATGGCAGTACTGGGTTGAATCTTGGGCTGGGTAACTGACTTAAGAAGAGGGAGCCTGCCTCTCCTGTCCTCTGCTGCTCTCGGGTAGGTTAGATAAAGAAGCTGCCTGATTCCAATACAGATGTGATAAGAGCTGAACTAAGGGAGGAAGCATCAAGGGGGGAGATTGGCAAAAGCCTGAAAGTTTGGGACTGACGATTAGTAGGCAGCAGACAGAAAGTGGGAGATTTTGGTGGGGGAGGGGGCAGTGGGGTGAAAAAGGATGGGAGATGTCTGGACAAAGATATTGGGATTGAGAGGAAGGGAGAAGGATACTGGGACCAGTTGGGGGGAAAAGAGTGGGATTGAGAACTATGAAGAAATGCAGCAGATAGATGCTGAGATCAGGCAAGAAGCTGGGTTATGTGGGGAGACCTGGGACTGCTTGACAATGAAACTGGACCAAGGAGAATGCATGGAGGAGTTCAGAGATGGAGCAAAAAACCAAGAAGGGAACCTGAGCTAGGTGCTGGTGAGATAAATAATTTTTTGCAGAAGAAGCTTGAAGAGGAAAGAGAAAAACGATTAAAGGAGGAACAAGGTAGTGGTGAAGAGTTGTCCTGGCTGCACAAAGACACTAAGGAAACAAGCTGGGGGAAGGTGATGACGGGGAATGATTGGGCAGTGAATACTATGGGGAAAGATTTACATGGAGAATTTAGAGGACAAAAATAGGGCTTAATTGGAATGAAAAGCTGAGGGATTTGAAACTCGGTCTATCTAAACCAGGAGAATAGGACTGGGATTCCAACCCTGTTGATGGGATACTAATACAATGTCATGCACAACCTACAAGAAATTACACCCAAAAAGTGCAAAAAATTTTAAAGTACCTCATTAAGATTGGAAAGGCAAGCACTCAAAAGCAAAAAAAAATGAGACGTAAGATTGCTTACAGAGCCTCAGCATTAGTCTGCTTGAAGATGCTTGCGTTATGCTAAAATACTTTTACATAATTGTACAGTATTTTATTTTCTCCTCACTATCCAGTGTGACCTTAGGCCATATTTATTGTCTACTGTTATGTAAACCCAACAATGAAGACAGAATTTTTAATTTTCTCATGGTTTTTCTATAGTACTCTTCTCTACAGTATTAAAGCACTTCAGGCTTATGAATTTATTTTTATAACATTTTAAAGTGAAGGGGTGGTATTATTTTCATTTTAAAAATGGGGTACAAAAGATTCAAGTCAAAAGCATTCCCCAGTTTTGATTGTGCACTTTAAAATGCCTCAGACTTGATTTCCTGAAGCTGACATGTCCCTTGCCTGCTAGGTTGCCTTTCACAAGGTTTTGAATAGCAAATGTGAAAAACTGATTGAAGATATTATTTTTATTCAGCAGCTACTTAAGAAAGCTATGAGACAAACCTGGACAGATTGCAGTAGTATCTTTTAATAATAGGAGCTCAAAAAGTCACTTATAAAAAACCCAACCAACCAAATAAAAACCTTAAGTTTTAAAAGCTGTAGAAATTGATGGCTTCAGAGATCCTGTCTTGCTACCATAAGTCAGTGAATTTTTCAAGTCCTACTTTGAAGTAGTAAAGACTTAGGGTAGGGAAAAAGTTAATGGAACTTTTAAAGAGACACTACTTTACATACACCTGAGTTTTTTAATTGTACCTGAACCTTTGTAGCATCTTTAACTATTGGCAAGTTAACTTGGATGAGCTGGAACACAAGTACTTCAAATTTCAGACCTGGCTACACATAATTTAAGCAAGCTGCAGGAGGGATATTGCAGTTTTGACATTCGTTCGGCTGACAACATCAAAGAAGCATGATGTCAGGAAAGCTGTCACAGTGCTAGTTAGCCACAGAAAATGCTGTTACTTCAGGGGTTAATGGGGGAAAAAAACAGAGCCACATGGTATTTACTGGACTACACCAAAAAAGCCTCGCACCCCCCGCAACGCTCCCCCTCCCCCCCGCAAGTGATATCAGCAGGAGCTGCTGGCAAAGACCAAGGATAGATTATTACCAATACATGTTTTTCTGAATTTAAAATTCCAGCCCAAATTCCCTTGTAAGCATTGCCAAGGCTTCACTAGGTGTCCTTAAGGCTGTATCTTTCTTAAGGGAACAGAAAACTGAACAAGAGCCCAGAAACGTAAGCAATTTGGTGACAGACAGGAATGAGAAATGAGAGAAGAAGAGAGCAGGTGGAAATAGAGGTACAAGTACATTTTAAAAACAAGAAGTTTTACTTGGTTGTCCCGTTCTCCATGTAAGTGGTTCTGTAAAAGCCAACCAGGGAGCCATTCAGCCGGCCTTGGAACTTCAAGGTGGTAGTTATGGTGCCAGGCACTAGGTATTCTTCTGCTTCAATCACCAAATATTCTTGAGGCTGGTATTGAAAACACTGTTTCACTGCAATCTCGGACTGGAGCACGGGTACCAATGAGGATCTCCGGAGCATGGGCATTGCTGTGATCTCAATGTTACGAAGGTGAAGCCATATGTACTTGGTACGGTCATCCAGCTTCATGGAGATGTTTACTGTCCCTGTATAAGTATCTGCAGCCATCTCCGGCTTCAGTTCCAAGTCGTAGTGTTCTGGGATGATGTACGTCGGTAGCCTGAAATGTCTCCATTCTCCAGTCTGATCATTTTTGGGAGGGCAGTGGCCCACTTGCACTGGGGAAGAGGTTGCAGGGGATTCTGTTGGCTTTTCTGATGGCTTTTCTGTTGGCTTTTCTGTTGGCTTTTCTGCTGGCTTTTCTGTTGGCTTTTCTGTTCCTCCTGAAGATTGGCAGGGCTCAGGTCTGCTCAATCCCACGCCAAGTCCTACAGCTAAACCTACAGCAGCCACCACTGCACAGATGATAACTACATGCTTTTTCTTCATGCAGTACCTCTTGGACTTCTTACCCTCAAAATCCATTCCCTCCATTTCTATTCCAGTCTGCTCACCAAGCTATGCATTAACCTCAAAAAGGCTTACTAAACACCTTAGCAGTTTCTGCGTACTAAACTCAGCAGACTCTGTATTTTAATTGTGTAGTTGTATCTTTTTTTTCTGTCTGTCTCTCCAATTTCTTCTGCTACCAGGCACTCGGTTAATTAAAGGTAACATATAGTTTTAAGCAGAAGAAATGTAGCAAAGAAGCACAGCTGAGGAGGAAGACAGAGGAAGCTAACATAGAAGAGCGATGTTACTACTGTACAGCCCTTATAAGCAGTGCAACCCCACCCCCTACCCCTCCTGCTCTGTTCTGAGTTAAATATAAAACAGTGCTATGTTAATCAGCAGTTAGGGGATGATCATATGCCAAAGCTCTGTCAGCAGCTTTCAGAAAGAGAGTTCACAGATAGAGGTGTAACTGCTAGAAAACCTCAACCTTTGCTACTACATCTTAATTTTTCCGGTTATAGCTCCTTTTTTTAAAGCAAGGATTTCCTTGAACTTCCACCACAGTAAAATCTCCAAGCTTTTTTTTTAAGTCTTGCAAGTCTCATTCCACTGTTTTTCCTCAGCTACAGAGTCTTTTAGCTTTACTATGTAATTCCATGTAGTCAAAGGCAGAAGAGTTGGCAACACAATGATAAATCTTTGTTTGTCTTGAGACTTAAAATACTGATATTTTCGCCCAGGCCAAGTGAGGTTTCAGAACTGCCAATAGAAGCTTGTAGCCAGGGTTATAATTATCTTATTGGCCAATACAATCACACTGCACAAATCTGAACTTGTTCTTTGAGATAGTCTTAAGATGGGCCTCACAGGGCATGTATACATGTGCATTAGACTGCACAGTTGTTACTATGCAGTCATTTAGTACTTGTTTAAGCAAGTAACCGGTGTTACTGTGTAGTCCCAACGCCACACAGGTTTTTCCCCACACTACTGCACAGTAGCTTGTTGCTACTGTGCAGTAGTGTTGGTGTCACGGTTCAAGCCTAACGATGCTATGGTGATGTCGCTTGTTACTCGGTGATGTAGCATCTCACGTAGATGCACCCACAGCGTGACTAACCTTATGTAACCTTAGTCATGCTAGCCACATCTATACAAGCAGTGGACTGCACAGATGTTACTGCACAGTCATTTAGCACTTGCTTATATAAGTACCATGCAGTACCATCACCACATGGTTTTTTTCTGATGCTGCTGTGCAGTAGCCATGAGCTAGTGTGCAGTAGCTCATTACTACTGTGCAGTAGCGTCATGTCATGGTTAGTGCCCAGCAATGCTACTGCACAGTAGTGTCTCATGTAGATATGCCCAATGTGACTAACAAAAGTAGTCACCAGAGACTATGGGATTTAACTGGAGTGAGTGGGTCAGGAAGGGCTCAACCCTGAACAAACTATTATTGTGAGAGGCCTACTGAAACAAATGATGTAATATTTTAGAGATTTAAATCTATAGAGATTTATATAGAGCCCAATATATAATCTATTTTTTGGTTATCAAGACAAATGAGAACAGAATGTAGCAATGACTTGGTACATCCTCCCCCGCCCTGCTTTGTTTGATAACTGTACTGGAGGAATAGAGAGGGTGGAGCAGGATGCTCAGCTCTCCAACAGCTGTGACTCCCTCTTTTTCCCTTGTTCTCCAGAGGTGGAACGTGTGTCCTCTGTTCACTTCTTTCCAAAGGAGGTGCAGCACTTTGGCTGTGTGACTCGTGTTTCAGTTAAGGCATCCATCTCAGCTTAACAGTCACTCATTATCCTAGATGTATTTTTGTGGTTGGTTCACCATATTTTGTTTAAAAATTGAATAAAATCTCACTCTGCTGATGAGCCTCAAGACCTAAAATCAGTTAGCACATATTCCAAAATGCACAGCGTGCCAGGCAAGGGTGTCTGCTAGGATCAATTTTATTCACTCTTTAGAGCTGACTCTAAGTACAGCTTTTGAAGTCACTGTTCACTTTCAAATGTCACCAACTTCCACTGAAACAAAATCCTGTGAGAACCTTAGAGCCATAATTCCCCTTCCCCCAACTTTTACAAGTTAATATTTACTTAATATCATGTCAAAGTTTTCAGCCGCATGTGAGACAGAGAAAAAGCTTTTGTGTTTGGGCAGCAGCAAGTGAAGTCTTATTCAATTGTTTTTCAGACTATTGTAAAAAAGGGAAAGGAAACAAAACAAAAATCAAGGCTACAACTAGAGTCTGTTTTACATTATTGTTTTATTGTTTTTCCCTTTTATTTTGTATAGCAGTCAAAACTAGATATGACCTGGGAAGACAATGCCTCTTAATCAGTTTAGTCAGCGCATAAACTCTCGGTATAAGAACCAGAACTAAAGATTATCATGGTCGTCACACTTACACATTTTCTTTTCTTTTTTTCCCTGATTGGGGGATACAGAGGAAAAAGAGGCAGCAGTTATAAAAAAAAAAATGCAGCTCATAAGCAGTTATGATTAAGTAGTAAAGCTGTCTCTGAAATGTCATACATGTTTTCTTTATATCATATGTGGGGGGGTTTCTATTTCTTTAGCTAGGAAGTTTTAAATCAGGTCACCCTCACACTGGCTGAAGGTTTTTCTTTTTGCAGTAAAAATTGCTGTCTAAATTCATATTGCTGGTATTTCTGAGTAGGTTAGTGAGGCTAATCATGAAAAGCTTGGCAAATTTCACTACGGATATCAAAAGAATTATCATAATATTTGTATCGCCTACAAAGAAGGAATAAAAAATGTATCTGAGTAAGATAGTGCAAAAGAAAAAAACAACAACCGTTAAATCACCATGTAGCAGGGAGTTAGTTTGACCCAGCTACACGCTCCTTAGGGACAAACCAGTGCCACAGTTTCGACAGTGCAACTTAATAATTGAACACGCCCCTTTAAAGCTGGCGCACCAGTGTGACACAGGGGTGCACAGAAGTTAAAAGATGCTGAAGCTCCAGGTGGAAAAAGAAAAAAAGACTCCAGGCAGCAGAAAGTAAAGATTAACCCCTGGGAAGTAATGATTAACCCTAGGCAGTTCACAGGCCAGTTCCTGTGCCAGTTTGTGGGTAGTAGCATAGCCTATTACTATATAATGGTGGGGATACAGTGTACACCGTGGCTTCCCACTTTGGCCCCAGCTGGTGCTCCCTGCCCATGCACCACTGAGGTCTCCACCCAAACAGAATCCACGGTTCCGGCTTCCACCCAGATGTAGCCCCTGGCTGTGGGGGGCTGCCTGGCATGGCTGTCAGCAACTGGGAATGGGAGGAAAGTCACCCCAACTGTGGTATATGCTCCTTCATGAAGTCCCTGGAGTCTCAGGTGACTGAGCTCCAGTCCCAGGTAGGCAGACTTCATGCCACCAGGGCCCATGAGCAGGAGATTGATGACTACTATACTCAGGCTCTTCTCCTGAAGAATGAGGAGAGAAGAGCATGGATGCCTGACTACATGAAGATGGACAACAGGAAGATCAGCCAGGAGCTACACCTGGGGGATGCTTGGAAAATGGTTGTCTTGGGTCCCAAGACATGCAGTACTAGGGTCACTCCTCCCTTGGAACTAAGCAACAGGTATGCACCTCTCACAACACCAGCAGAGACATCAGCAGAAACACCAGCTCTGGATGAGAGGAGGCAGCTAGCTGCCACCCCTACAAAGAGACACAGGGTGGTCATGGTGGGCAACTCCCTCCTGAGAGGGACAGAAAGAGCAACCTGCTGCCCTGACCCCCTGGCCTCTGAGGGCTCCATATCTGGGACATGGCAGAGAGGATTTTTAAGCTCATCTGGCCCTCCAACCACTCATCTATATGGGTAGACACGAATGACATGGCTCAGAGAAATCCTGTCCAGGTCATAAGTGACTACAGGCTGGGCTTAAAGGGTTGGGATAGTTTTCTCCTTGATCCTTCTAGTTACAGGTCACAGGCATAGGACAGAGAGACGTACTG
The DNA here is from genome assembly GCF_001723895.1 of Crocodylus porosus. Lineage (NCBI taxonomy): Eukaryota > Metazoa > Chordata > Crocodylia > Crocodylidae > Crocodylus > Crocodylus porosus. The sequence continues at coordinate 18,964,489 of NW_017728912.1, forward strand.
AAGAAGCCAACAGAAGACTGCAGCATTGGTGCCATCGTGAAGGCTTCAACTTCTTCAATCACTGTCCGCACTTCAGAGAGCGAGGCAGTGGTTTGTTGGGAAGGGACAGCCTCCCTTCACTCTGATGGGAAAGAAGTTCTTCTTGGCCAGAATGGCTGACCTGGTTGACAGGGCTTTAAACTAAAATCACCAGGGAATGGGTGGACAATCACTAGTGAAAGCCCTGAAAGTGACAACCACAGAATCAACAGGTCAGGTAACACAAGGGAACTCACTCATACCCCAGTCCAGGGACGGGACTCTTCTAAGAGGACAGGGAAGCCCAGGGCTTCTGATGGCAGGCTTAGCTGCCTGTACACAAGTGCCAGGAGTAAGGGGAACAAACAGGAGGAACTGGCCCTTCTGCTAAGCAAAAATGAATATGATCTCATGGGCATAATGAAGACCTGGTGGGACTCCACCTATTTCTGGACCACAGAAGTCATGGTGCTCAGGAGAGGAGAGGTTCCTGGAGATTGGAAGAGGGCCAGTGTGGTGCCTATCTTTAAGGCAGGAAGGAAGGAAGATCCAGACAACTACAGATTTCCCTCACTTTATGCAGGTTCTGTATGTGCGAATTCACTCTTATGCAATGACCCTTTTATACCAAAAAATCATTATATGTGAGGTAAATTCACTTTATGCAGTCGGTGTGGTGGAAGCCTGCAGTCAGCTGCTTTGTGCGGTGCATTGTGGGAGTGACATGCACCAAAATATGGTCTTCTGTGTGGATCTGTGCTCCTCACTCGTTACCTGTGATACATGTTGCTGTAGTAGCCATCCCCATTATAACAGTGCCCTGTGCTTGTGTGTACTGTCTGCCATTGGTGAGTACAAAATTGTCTTGTAAAAGTGGTAAAAATGGGACTGGGGGTCTATACAGTTGAGGTCTTGGAATGTATCCCTATTTGTTACATTGTAAAGTGCTTCCCTTTATGCAAATTTGTGCCGTTTTCCAGGAATGCATGTACAACATAAATCAAGGGAAACCTGTACAGGCCAATCAGATTTACTTCAATCCCTGGAAAGATCTTGGAAAAAATCATGAAAGAAACCATCAACAACAGGCTAATGGAGGACAACATTCTAAGAGATAGCCAACATAGTTTTGTTGTGGGTAGGACTTGCCTGACCAACTTCATTTCCTTCTATGACCAGGTGACACATAACCTGGACAAAGGAGAAGAGTTTGATGTCATATATTTAGATTTCAAAAAAGCCTTTGGCTTGGTCTCCCATGATGTCCTCATGGTAAAATTGGGGAACTGTGGCCTTGACAACCTTACGGTTCAATGGCTGGGGAACTGGCTCTGTGGTCAGACCCAGAGAGTGACAGTCAATGAAACTGAGTCACCATGGCACATGGTGACCAGTGGCATCCCCCAGGGCTCAGCACTCTTTAATATATTCCCCAGCACTCTTTAATATATTCCTAAATTATCTGGATTTGGGTGTCAGAAGTGGACCGGCTAAGTTTACAGATGACACCAAATTATGGGGAAGTGCAGTCATGGTAGAGGATAGGCTGGCAATTCAGGGCACACAGGCTCACAAGGTGGGTGGATCAAAACCTGATGACATTCAATACGGAGAAATGCAAGGTGCTTCACCTCAGGAGAAAAATCCCATATCATACTTATAGGCTCAGCAGTGCTATACTCACTAGCATCACAACTGAAAGAGACTTGGGGGTCATGTTTGACCAGAAGATGAACATGAGCCACCAATGCAATGCTGCAGCCAGCAAAGCAAATAAAACTTTGGTTTGCATCTACCGATGCATCTCAAGCAAGACCCAAGAGGTTATCTTCCTGCTTTACTTGGTCTTGGTGAGGCTGCAGCTGGAGTACTGCATCCAATTCTGGACTCCACACTTTAGAAAGGATGTGGAAAAGCTTGAGAGAGTCCAGAGGAGAGCCACGTGCATGATTAGAGGTCAAGAGAACAGGCCTTATGAGGAGAGGCTGAGAGGCATGGAACTCTTCAGCCTGGAGAAGCAAAGGTTCAGGGGTGACTTGGTGGCAGCCTATAAGTATGTGCATCAGCATCACTGGGAGAATATCTGTTCACCAGGGCACCCCCAAGGGAATACAAGGTCTAACAGACAAACTGCCGGAAGACCATTTTAGACTGGACATAAGGAAAAACTTCTTTACCGTCTGAGTTTCCAGGTTTGGTAATAGATGCCCACCAGAAGTGGTGCAAGCACCTATTCTGGATACCTTTAAGAAATTCTTGGTTGCTTATCTTGCTGAGGTGATCTGACCCCAGCTGAATTCTTGCCCCTTGGGCAGGGGGCTGGACCCAATGATTTCACAGGTTCCCTTCCAGCTCTGATGCCTATGAAATCTATGGAAAGGGGTTAGAATATAATAGAAACTTACATGGGCTGGTGTGGAGGCACAGGCATAACAGATGCTGGAGAGGTAATCTGGACACAGCAACATGGAGTCAGGGTGGCTGTGCTGGCATGACTCATGATGCCGAGGAGATGAAGACAGCCCGGACCTGAAAAAGAGAGAGAGTGAGGGAGAGGCCCTTAAACCGGGACTGTGAATAAGGAGCAAAGCTCTGAACTAAGTAAGGGATTCGATTCTGGTGTGAGACTCGGGTGCAGATGCAGCCTGACTGTCAACAGAGGCAGAGTGGGGGCTCAAACTGTGATCAACCGGAGTACACAGTGAAATGCTGAAGGGGAACCAAGACAATTCTGAGAGACTGTAAATTGGAAAAGTTTTGCCTGTTATTTTTTGTTTATTGTAACAGTGATTATAAAGAAAAGACCCAAAAGACACTGTAGACAGGCCAGCAAGGGTACTCAGTGAAGAGAAAGCCTCAAGGAAGAGGGGACAGGATGGAGAGGACCCGCTCCCCACCCTAAGTTAGTGGTTTTGTTTGTTGATTACTACATTTGGATAAACTAACTAAAGGAGTAATATTACTCTTGACTAAACCCTGAAGCACAGATTAGAAGTAAGAACCCATTGAATCCTATAAGGGGTTCTGGTAACTAGCCTCTGTGGTTAAGATCAGAGGGTGGAGATGCACACGGTGTAGGGACAGGTGGAGCCGTGTTCCTTGGCCCAAACGTAAGGGCCCTACAAATAAGGCATCCTCCTACACCTTTTTTTTTTTTCATTTTCTAACCAAGTATTACAGCAAGATGTGGCAGGTAGGAGTGAGACAGACTGCCCAAACAGGAGGAATCCCATACTTCTGTTACACACCACCATCCACAAAACTGTACAAACAAAGAGGGCAATGACATACTTCAGTGGTTTTCAACCTGTGGTCCACGGAGCCCTGGGGGTCCACAGACTACGTCTAAGGGGGTCCATGAAAAATGACTATGAACAATCAAAAGTGTATAAATACCTACACTTACAATTCACAGGGTTCTGCTCCTCCATTTGAAAGGGGTCTACACTTCCCTCTGCACAGAGGGGGAAATTTACAGGGGTCCACACCTCCGTTTGAACTGTGTTAGGGGTCTGAAAATGAAAAATGAAAACCATTCACAGATATTAAACCTGGCATGGCACAGTATAGACTAGTATTAGTTTCTTCTATAAACCAAACATAGCTAAGCTATCATCCACTTTTCACTGACAAATGAGGGTCAGGTATAATTAGAGTTGAATACAGGTGTAATTTTTTTCTAATCACAATTTAGGGCTTTTGGGTAGACTTAATGCTTGCATGCCTGCTCTCTCTGCTGCAGACATCTGTGGCATGACCAAGCCAAGGAGCATCCAGGCTGATGATGGAGCCAGGGGACAATACTTAAAGGCTTTCCTTTCAGCCTGAAGTGGAACAATTCCTCCAAACAGCAACATTTAGGATACAGCATGAAGGCAACTATGGTCCCCTTTCTTCCCTCTTCAGATGAAAGGGTATGAAGGCCAGTACCAGCCTATAAATATATTACCCTATTTATATCAGCTTATAAGTTATTTACCTCTTTACCCTATTAAAAAAGACACTAGCCTTCACCTCCCCTGTCCAAATGGATTCTTGTGTAAATTAAGGGGCGCGGGGGAGGAGGTGAATAAGCCTTTCTAATCTCAAGCACCATCATCATACATTCATTGAATGTTATGAATAAACTTTTACTTCAGTGAAATCAGCTTGCTTGGAAGGTAAAGGGAAAAATGCTGACTATATATTTTTTAGCCTGATTAATCTTACTTCTAGAAAACCACAAAGTGTTTAAGCTGATGGACCACCACCTCTCTTTAACATACCAATTCCTGGTAAAATATCGATACATGTCCAAGTTCTTCGATTTTTTTAAAAATTCTACTCTAAATTGGTATTTAATCTTTTCTAAAACTGCCATGGCCAGGGTATTAGATAGGAATTACACTCCTTCAGCAATCCTAACATGAGAGTGACAAAGTCAACAGGCACCAATCCCTAGGACTGGTCTTAGGTGGCCCTTGTCAAGACTGGGCTGACCTGAATATGGTCATGATGCTGCTGTTAAGGGACAGTTATCCTTTGTAGCACCCATAGTCATAAAGTACTACAGGCTTCCCAATTTTTTATCAATATTCAACAGTTTCAGAGATCTTGGCCAAATATTTTGCCCACAGAGCCATAGTCCCCCCTCAGTTTCCTCTGTAGCATGGCATGTGGTCTTTTTTTTGGTATCTTCTGAGCATATATGAGACTACTACTTCAATTAGGTTTCAGGCACAGGTCCTTGACAGTCCCCTTGTTGACCCTGGTTTTACCTATTTTCTAAGGTGTTTTGGATTTTGTTCCATGTAAATGAAGGTTTGAAATGGCTATTTTAGGGTTTTCTTTGATCTAACAAAGGCCTATGAATGCAAGAGACTGGACATGATGGCCCCTTGAGGTGTGATGGTCCTATCTTCTTAAGAGCCAATTTGTAATAGCTGAATCAGAGCCTTATGGAGAGGCCTGCTGAGGTTATTCAGAATGAAAAGGAGGAGTCCCATAAGACCTTTAACTGAGGTTGACAATGACCAAGGGTTGATCTGGGAAGCCTCAGATATGAAAACACAGCATTAAGAGATTGAGTAACAAAAAATCTAATGAGTTGAATTCATCCCTGAATTCAACTTATCTGAATCCATTGGAGTAATGCCAAGGGTGCTTTGGCTTCCAGTTCCTACTAAAGTATCATAAATGCTGCAAAGTTTATTCAGCCATCATTTTTGGAACCATAGAAAAGTAGCACTAGAAGGGATCTCAGGATGTCATCCTGCTCAAGGCAGGATCATCCCAGTTTAAATCATCCTAGGCAACTCTTTGGCTAAACTGTTCTTGAAAACTCTGTGAACAACCATCATGCACAGCACTACACACAATGCCTGAAACATAAAAACACCCTAACTTCCCACAGGTAAAACAGGGGGGTGAGGGCACTGTCAAAGTCCTCCCATTGCAAGGACAGAATAGTTTATTGAACTAGTCTCAAAAGATCTATGCCCCTCCCCGCCCCCACCCTGCTATAGAAGAAGGCAAACCCCACACACAGTGTATGCCAATAAGACTGTGGTGTGAGATTCCTTCCTGATCCCAAATGTGCAGTCTGACCCTGGATGAAGGAACAAGACCTTCTAGCCTTGACTGATCATCCAATGCTTCTGAGGAAAATGTCCAGTCCCTTTCCCCCAAAATTGTATGTAACAACAAGAAGTGAAAATTCCTTTCTTACCCCATGTGGCAACCGGCAAAGCCCCAAAACAGATTAACCAAATACCCTCCACTCTGTATGGCAATTTAGGGACTGCAAACACAACTCCACAAATCACAAACCCCGAGCAGAGAACTCCTTTTCCTATCACTCTTGCTCCTCTGTTCTTCTTGAGACTGCTTGTGTAGTCTCCAAGCAGCTTATAGCATGACCTTTAGCAATCTCTCACAAATTTAAGCCTTTGTCAGTCCATCAGAGCTGGATCCCTAATTTATGGTAGGATAATAAGCATAAGCTTATTAGAGCTCTGGCTACAACCCCCATCCCCGCAAAAAAAACCCCAAAATCAACTGAGGAGGCTGTTACAGTGACTGTTTCCTGGCAGAGCTCCAATTATAGGGTTCTCCCCTGCAGCACTCTCAGGAAAAAAATGTAACACTCGTTAACTTGAAAAATGTGAAACTGATTGCAGTGCTCAACCAAGAGCTAAACGAATTATAATAGAAATGATTTCCCTGTCCCTATGCTTCCTATGAAATTAACAATTGCCCTTGTCTTCATCTCAGATCTTGAACACACTCGACTGATCTATAATCCCCTTGAAATTCCAGGGACCTTAATCATTATTGTTTTATAGTGGGCCCTACTGTATTTAAAATCTTTTCTATTGCCATCAGTTATCATTACAAATTGGGTCCCCTTGGATATGAGCCTTTTGAAAGTACAAGCACTCTAAACTGTTTTAATTAAAACCATTCAGAACTTCTTCAATATTTTTTATATTTCTCAAGGAAAAGCTTTGGAAAATTGGCTTCCTCAATAAGATGTTCTGTACTGAGCTGCTTCAGGAGTGTTGTATTAATTCCTCAAGTAGGCTGAAAAATTCTGGATGGAGTAAACTAATGAACAAAAATACAGTTCCACTCTTCTGCAGTAATTATACCATATCATTTGAATTCAGTTGTATTTATTTGGAATTTCAGTTCCAAATTCTGATTTTGATCTTCACTGTAAATGTACATGGGAATAAAGGCTTGGGAGAAGACTACTTTTGAAACCATGTCACTAGGAAGCATATAGCTTTGGTAGAATATTTCCACCTTTGATTCCTTGTTTCAAATTCCTAATTTGGATTTTATGCATAATAATGTGAATGTTTTCTATTATCTTAATTACATAAATGAAACAAGTTCTGTTGTCTCATTTACGTTGTTAATTTACATTGTTTCTTATGATTTGCAACTGCTTTCTGATTGATGGAAATTAATTTCTAACATAGAGATGTTGCTTAGAATTCTTTCATCTAAATAATTAATGACTAATACAAACTAGGTTCATAACCCTAATCACAGAAGACATAATCACGTCTGTATAGCTTTCAGATGTTCCATTATAATTCCATTTTATTTTCTAGTTACATTTTGTTTCTTCATTAGTGGTCACTAAAGTAAGCCAACTGCCTGTACAGTTCTTAACTCTATACTTGACAGACTAAACTGTGATAGTAAAGTTTACTTATAAAGCATGTATAAACATTTTCTGCAGTCCACTCACAGTAGGATTTTTCCTGCCAATACTCCTTACTCAGTACACTAGCTAAGGAGACTTTGGAGAGACCTGAAGGGCCTCATGTCTAGAAGGCTGACAAATTTGGACACTAGTGGGTCCAGGGAGAAGCAAGCTTCATAATGGAGAAGACTCCAATGAAAATATCTAAGTGAACTGCTGTAAATTTCTTATCCTTTTGAAGTCAGAAAAAATGCTTCTTCTCATATCCTAAATCATTATGCCCTAGAAGCTAAAACAGTCATTGCCTTAGAAGGGCATCTTTCCTAACATGTAGACAGCTTGTTTCTCCAGTCATAGAATTATAGGACTGTAGGGTTGAAAGAGATCATTTTCTTAACATTACAGTAACTATAACTTAACCTTGGATTATCATTCCCAAATGATAGAGCTGAAAAAATATCCAACCCTCCAATCTTCTATCAAAGGATCATGGTCCTAGAAGTGGACAGTACTCCTACAGACCTATCTCACACTTGTGAAGCTAATGCAATACACCTTTGCCCTGACAGATCCTCACAATACCACATTACAGTCTTCCAGACCCCTCTCCTTCATTGGGATAGAAAGGAAACAAACTTGGCTACTAGTATTAAAGGGGGTAGCAGAAACTTCCTTATCCACCACACCATTCCCTTCCCTCCTTAACAACATAACTCTCTTCCTTGTCCCTATATTTATACTAGCTGTCAGCTAGAAAAATATGTGTTCCTTGCTTTTCCTGTCTTTCCATCCTAAACCTTTATCTAATGCTTTCTAGGTGCATCTACACATTCATTAATGCAACTATAGTTACAGCTTGTAAGTTTAGTATTTGGTTAACCAAGCGCTAACTCAGTGCACAGTAACTTGCGCTACTGTGCAGTAGCATCAGTACATGGGTTTTTAGTGAAGCTTACTGCACAGTACTCTAATATTACTGCACAGTAGCTTATTAGCATGTTTTTTATGCAACACTCTACTGCACAGTGTTATTAGGCTACTGTGCAGTTGGCATCTCATAGTTTCATAGTTTCTAGGGTCGGAAGGGACCTGAGCAGATCATCTAGTCCG
>NW_017728912.1:18973581-18980575 GCF_001723895.1 Crocodylus porosus
AGGACCGAGCCCTGCGGAACCCCACTGCCCACGTCCTTCCAGGTTGAGAAGGATCCATCCACTACCACCCTCTGGGTGCGGCCCTCCAGCCAGCTGGCGACCCATTTGACTGTGTGGGTGTCGACACCACAGTCCCCCAGTTTCTTGATGAGAACGGGGTGAGAGACAGTGTTGTGTAGATCTCATGTAGATGCACCCTCTTGCCACTAATTCTTCTTTGTCATGTCTTCAGTCCACCCTTTCTATATGCTCGGCTATATTCAATATTCTGCACAGGCCACTATTTCTGGTGTTGGTATTGCCAAATCTTGTGGGATGCATTGTGGCCCTGCTGGGCATCTTGGGAGATGATCCATGGTTTGCTTCTCCTGACAAACACATTGGTCAGCTGTATAGAGACCCCATGATTTCATGAGAAAGTTGCATCTGCCACGAATTTATATCACTTAAAAGGGAAATACTTTGCAGTAGACCTGAATATATGAACTGAGGCTAAGTACAGACAGTCAAAAAGCCCAAGGCAGAATTGTTTCAGCCTTCACAGGATTCTCTAAGCTGTGAAGATTGGATCGAGAACAAAAGTACCCTGCGGGGGGGGGGGACAGACCAAAGGTTGAGCATTTCTCCCAGCATGCCAGACATTGCCAAGGGCAGCAAAGCCTAGCTGAGTAGGATCATCCCCGACTGGCTATCAGGGACACACCTCCAAGCCCTCCCCCCCCACTGCCACTGCAGACCCTCCCCTGCATGGACCCCTAGGCTTCCAGAGCTGGTTGCTATGGTGGCTCCAAGAAGGGGCAGGTAGGTGGTGCGGGGGAATGGGGCACCAGTCTACTCCCACCTGGGGTCTGCACAGGAGGAGGGCACTCCCATCACAAGGGCTCCCTCCTGCCCCCACAGTCTGGTTTGGCAATCACCCCAGCCCTGCCCTTGTACCAGACCCAGCCTCACAGCCATGGAGAGGGTGGGAAGAAGGAAACAGAGTCCTTTGGCCCTTCTCCCCACCCCCAGCTGGGTTCTGTACAGTGTGGGGAGTCCCACCATAGTGAGGGTTTTTTCCCCCCACAGCCTGGCTGGGCAATTGCCCCAGCCCCATCCTGGCCCCACTCAGGTACAAGAGGCCTGGTCTGGTGTGGAGGGCCAGGCGGCAGGGCAAAAAGCCTCTGCTGTGTGTGTGGGGGATGACTCCCATGCTGTGTAGGCCCTGGCTAAGAAAGTGGGGGGGCTCCATTCCCACCCCTAACTGCCTCCCCATGCCTCCTGCTACCTGGGCTGGGAAGCAGAGGCTTTGTTGCCTCAGCTATGTGTCAGCCCAGGCTTGAGGCCACCTGGCTTGACCAGAGGAGAACTGGTGCAGGCTAGCCTGCCTCCCTGCAAAGCAGGTGTGGGGAGGGCTAGCTTAGGGCTGCAGTGCATCCTAGGATGCCAGCGGACTGCTACCTAACTTGAGGTGGGAGGGGATACAGGACAGAAGTTCAATTGACTGGTCTAACCTAAACTGATTACATCTGGGACCACATCCATCCAGGTTTATCTTAAACTGGGCTCTGACATTTTGAAACTGGTCTATGTGCACTGAACTTCTGTTCTGATACAGGTTTAGACCAGTTTCCATTCACTTACACCAGTTTGCGTGTCACTTCTGTTCTTAGCCTGAGATATTTAAACCTGAACAAAATAGCTGCTAGAAGGCAAGGAAGCTCTGTGAGAAGTATCTCTGGCATCATTTTTCCCAAGGAAGCATGCCTTCAGAGTGTGGCACAAGGCTCCCCTATACAAAGTTTCACTTTGGAAGTGTGGAGGAGCTTAGGGAAGTAAGGCTTAGCTGAGCAAGTAAAAATAAATTACGAAGTGAATGGGTGGCTGAGTAAATAAAAATAAATCACTAGACAGCCCAGTGATGATGACTGCTCAGTGTGCAGCAGCAAAGCTAAACAAGGAAGATACCAGGTTTTACTGAGCAGTGAACAGAGATTAATATGAAAAATATTATAATTACTTGACAGTATGTTCTTAACTTTGAATGTTGCATTCAGTTGCAGGTTCCTTGGTTTCTCATTTAAATAATATAAAGCAGAAGTGAAAGAAGGCAGAGGGAATACCTGGAGAGACAAACTTGGGGAGCAGGGAGAAGAGGATGAGAAACTATCCATATTAAAGCAGATTAAAAACATAGAAGACAGAGTCCAATTTTGCGTTCAGTGGGATAAACCTGGACCAGCTCCAAGAAAGTCAATAGCAAAGTTCTTTTAATTTGCAAAGAAAAACAAGAGTGTATGATAGCCATATAAAAATAATGGATGGCTTAGAAAAAAACAGTTTTTCTTTCTCATAATACAAGAACAATGAGACACATACAAGTTTAAAAGGTAGTAAATTTGAAACAGATTAAAAGAAACACTTTCACATAACACATAATTCATGTGTGATATTCAGAACAAGGATACTGATATATCTTTCCCTAAAGCATCTAGGGTGAGCTGCTTTTGGAAACAGATCTACTGAACTAGATAGACCATTGATCTGTTCCAGTACATCAGTTCTTATTTTGCTAGTTGCTTTAGGTGCCCCAGAAAACATGCAGTTACAGAAAAATAATTGCATGGTGTGATTTTTGGCATGATAAAAATCCTCTTAAATAAGATCAAACTAATATGAGAAGGAAGAGAAGTCCATTAAACTTTTTTTTTTTCACGTTGGATATTAAATCACAGAGGAGTTTCTTGTCAATGTATTCCAGACAATTTCCAAATCTGTTACCTCCCGCATTTGCCCTTTGTTTTATTTTCTAGGTCAGAGTTGCAAAGCTGGGAAAACGAAACAGCTATTTTACAAAGGTATAAACAATGTCACTTTAGCTATCACAGATAAAATCCATTTTATTATATAAACTGGGTCATAGTTATTTTGAGACATTTAATCATAAATTTAATGCTTGGGGGCTGGAGGGGAAAGCAGCGGAGAGTTCAGAACTGGCCCAGTGGGAAGATTGAATCTGTTTATCTAGAAATCAGAAACAGGATGAGCTTCCTGTTTTCTGTTTGCTTAGTGTGTATTTGGATATGTACCTTGCTCAATCAGACTATGTAGAACACATTACTCCTAAAAAGGGATGCAGGGGGGACTAAACTATATGTTCCACCAGTCCTTTCCACTGAGGTTGCCAGCTAGATATCCACATTACAAAATCCAACCAATCTTTTCTATAGGGCCTGGGCTGAGACTATCCACCCACGCCAAGTGGAGATGAGTGAGTAATGATTGGCTTCAAATTTCTGAAATATTAGAATATGAAGCAAGGCTTATGGACCTATTCATAATGTAAACCCTAAACAGCCCTTCCATAAATGGAGGAGGCTGTAGGGGATTGGAATGAGTCTTTGCCCTAAGTGAACTTCTACAGACCTTCCACTTGCTAATAGAGCTGTCCAGAATTCTTGGCTAGGGCTAAAATGGACTAATTTAGTATGGCTGCTGGTGAATTTTACCGGTCTTGCAAATGAATATTAAATGAGTAACCTTTGTAGCATGCATCTGAGGCACTTTACTGGTAAGGGTTTTCTTAACCTTAGGAACATGCATGTCTCTTTTTCTAAATGAACTAGCAAGTCTTCTCATTTTTGCCATTCTTCACTGTCTGGTTCTTCCACAATCCTCTATGCAGAACTTTTCCACAATCCCAGAACAGGTTGTCACTATTTGCATAAACAGAATTCCACAAGGATGCTTTTCAATGCAGTGCCATCACATTAAATGGTCCACTAACAACATGGTATGTTGTTTGTTCTGTGAGCTTTAGTAAGTTATGCTCTTCTATTCTCATAATACAATTTTTGTCTTGTTTGTATACTTGTTAATTTATCGGGTTATTCAGAGCTGCTGATGCTTTATGAGGCAGAACAGTTACAGATCAAGGTGTAAAGGTGTTGTGTGAGATTGGAGTTTTGGAGCAGAGGAATATTGCTGTATCAGAGAAGGAGAAACTGAAAGACAAGAAGTTATGGGACACACTATAGAGTCACTGAAAAAAGAAAGCAACATGTTTCTGCCGTCATACGCTTGTGCATTTATTGTTCATATAATAATTTTATCTTCACAGTATTTCCAGAATCTAACCAATACTCATCCCTGTGTGCCTGGTATTTCCTTGTTATAAAGACTGGGACATGCAGAGAGAGGTGAAATCATTTGTCAAAGCCACCATTAAAGTCAGATTTAGGAAATGGTTCAGAACTAGAATACTGGCTTCCAGTTCTGTTCCCAGTCCATTAAACCATATCTCCCTCTCACATGTCCAGGCTATGTACATATCTCAGGATTGGTAATATTGTTCATCTATCTGAACTTGAATTTCCAGTTAAGAAAATTGATCAGTACAGGGGGTCAGAGTGGAAGAAGGAAGCGACTTCTGTAAAATGGTGATGCTAGTTTTATTTTCAGTTCTGTGTTATGTGGGCATCTGGTACTTTGAGATTTAAAAAAAGAGGGGAAAAAAAAAGCACACCCATATATACACACATGAATGAGGAGAAAAGTGTTCCAAAATAGTTCCATGTGCTTCAGCAAATTTAAACTCCTCCTGTGGTAAATTTGTCCTGTTTGTGAACTCACCCTGTCATTCTGTCACATTTTTTTGAATTTAAGCATGAGCAGCAGCAACCAGTGGGAGAGATTTTACTGAATAAGGCTGTTCTGCCTAAGTATAAAATTCATCTGGATCTAAACGTGACAAAAGTACTATTATTTACAGTTCTGGGAGGCCATACAGTAGACTGTCATAATCCTTATTAATTACCTTATGAGTTTTCCCCTATTGAGCCAAAATAAGCAATTCTTTATGGTGCTCAAACATTAGAATTGGCTCATCTCCTCTAAAGGTTTTTCCACAGCTAGAGTCCCTTGACTAAGACTACTTTCTCTCTGGCTCTCTCAGGCTTCATTCTGGGCTTTGAAGCCTCCATTGTTCAAGAGGAATGCATCTATCTGTCTTGATGGATTATAAATTGAAATGCATTCTTCATTACAGAGCTTATCCATTAATTACTTTGGATTTTACAATGACAATCTTAAGATAGCTATGGAAATAGGAAAGAAGTCAGTGGAGATACAGCACAGAGATTTTTCCTGGATGATTGGAGCCCAATAGAATAAAAAGCACTGCATGAAAACCGTAGAGGTGACATTTTGCAGTACTGTAGGTTGCCATTTTCATGACAAACTCAATCAAAACAGCATTTGCTAAAGTCTAGATTGCAGGAAAATCAGCATAGAGTGTAAGTTAGAAAGCTTGTGGGGTTCTAAAGGCCAAAAGAAATCAGCTCTGGAGGAGAGTTGCATCCTTGGTGTACATTTGGGTATTACACTTAAATTGACCTAACCAGGATTAGGTCAGTCTAAATATTCGCTTTTGCAGGCTTTTGGAAGGTTTAATTTGGCCAAAAAATGGCATTCCCAGCCTAAATTAGCACACCTCAGAAGGTGCACTAACTTAGAGCAACAAAGGGTTACCCCAGTTTAGTGAACACTTGCACATATTCCCAGCACAGCCCCAGGACTGGGAAAGCCCAGCTGCTAACCCAGCTGCTCACCCTGAGGGCTGGGCTATTCCTTCCCCCTGATTCCTCCTGCTCTGCAGACCTGCTGCCAGCTCCCTCCCCAATAACCCCCCGATCCCACAAACCCCTCCTTCACCCCAAGTTATTTACTTCAGTCTGCCCATGATGCTTCAAGCAGGGCTGAATGACTGTATGTGCTGGTCCTGGTTTAGGTAGCTTACTTTAAGCATCCGAAACCTAGACCAGGTGCATTAGATATTTGTTTGCACCCTTAGGGCACATCCAGTTGAGTGCTCACATGTGGTTTGTTGTATCTCAGACCTGTCTGAGGTGCCACAAACTGCGTTCGGTGCATGTGCGACCATTTGCTGTGCTACAAATTTGCAGCACGACACCAAAATTTGATACAGGGAATTCTTGGTATGAAAAAAAACCCATGGTAAAAAAGGCAGTGTGGTGCATGCTACAAGGGCATGCACCAGAGCACTGGAGACTGGGTCATCCAGGGAGACACTCTGGCTGCCATCTAGAGTGTCTCCCCTCCTCTAGGTCCACCCCAGTTCCTCCAGCATGCTAGGAGCCAGGACAAGTAGGGTACAGGTAGTTTGCCCAAACTGAGGCATTTTGCCCCACACCGCAGTGTACATACAGGAGCATGCACAGTGGCAAAATGTAGCGACACAAATTTATGCCACTACTTCTTGTGCCAATGCAAGTGCACGCCCCTGTATGTGGGGACACAGCCTTGTGTCCAGTATCAAATGAGCTCAAAGATCCTTAGACTTTGAAAAAAGGAAGTCAAATAGTGTCTTGATCTGCAACTCATCAAAGTTTAAATCCTTGCCTAATAGCTTCTCCACTATTATTGACTCTTAACTAAGAGAAGATTTTCAATGTAAATTTACTTTGATTTTGCTGGATAAGAGCTTGTTTTCTCCACAGGGACTTGAGCACCAGTGTTTTATACACAGAGTAAACTGAAAAGTGTTTCCACTATCTGTGTACCTTGTTCTATTATATTGTAAGAAATACCTTCCCTATTTGTCATAGTCATCACACACAGACTTTGGACAGATTTCACCATAATAATTCTACAGTAGATAAACTCATGTTATCCCATTACCACAGTATAACATAAGATGGTTGTTTAGCAATTGCCTGGAGAGCAATTTAAGAAATGAATAGCTATTAGAGGTGTACCATATGTCGATCCCATAGCATATTGGCACCAATAAAAGGAAAATTGACATTATTAGCAATCAGCTTTTTTGGCTGATGTGGCTGATAATGTTGCTGATAAATGCCATAGTGTCAGGCTAGTAAGTCTGTTGTGAGGGAAGGTGTGCAGGGGAAGGAAGAGTTGTGGGGAGGTGCAGACCAAGGCCCCCCATGGTGAGGGAGGGAGTAGGGCTGGGGCTGGAGCTGGGGCTGGGGTGGGG
>NW_017728912.1:18980675-19044567 GCF_001723895.1 Crocodylus porosus
CTGGAGCTGGGGCTGGGGTGGGGATAGGGGCAGGTGCTGCACAGCTGGGGCAGGCGCAGGATGGAGTCATGAGTGGTTCATCAAGGGGATGTGGCAGGGGGGTGGGCGGCTCCTGCCACTGCACGCACTCTGGGAGTACATGGGGGGGTATGTGCTCCCCACATCTGTGTGTGGGGCGAGAGCAGGCTGCTGCTAAGGGCTGGGGCTGGGGACAGTGGTGGGCTCTTCTCGACATGGGGGTTGGGCCTTGGCTGCACTTGAGGTAGGTGGTAGCACTGCTGGGAGGGGGCTAGAAGGGGGACTGAAGTCACTCCAAAATTCACCATAGCCCTCCTCCAAACACCACCGCCACCCACCCTAAGTGCAGCCCCAGACCAAACCCCCCGCTGGGAAGACTTGGTGCAGCCCCTGGTCCCAGCCCACAGCAGCAGCCTGCCCTTGCCCTGTGCACAGATCCAGGGGGCACATGTCCCCCATGCCCTCTTGAGGTATATGTAGCTGTGGGAGCAACCACCCTGGGTCCTGCGGATGAGCCACTTGCAGCTCCATCCCATGCCCCACCCAGGCTGTGCAACTGCCCCTGCTCCTGCCCCAGTGCCAGCCCCGCTTCCTCCCACACTGTGGGGGCCTTGATCTGCCCCCACCTCGATGCCCTTTCCTTCTCCCACAACAGACTTACCAGCCGGACACTACTCTCCATGCTGCCAGGCTGCATTCCAGCAACTGGATCCGTATTGGCTGACATGGCTTGTTAAATATCACCATTGGTATCAGCCCAAAAAATCATATCGGTGCTCCCCTATTAGCTATCATCATATATTTTTGTACTTGTTTTTTTTAAACTTTCTAAGAATATCTTATAGCTTCTTCTTTGCCACTGCAGAGGGAGATCTTTCCCTCCTTCTTAGCTTTATTTGACTGTTATATTTCATTAACCAAGCAGATGCAAAAAAACTGTTTAACACTTACTAAGGAAGGAGAAGGTTAAAATGTAGAACTCCCATTCATAGTCTATGAATGTACTCAAAATCCTTGGCCATCTGTATATTACCAACTTCCTACCAGAAGCATAACTACTAGGGTTTACACCCCTGGTTGGCCAGGGTAGCAGTGGGGGACAGACCAGCTGCAGGAACTACAGCAGCTGCAGCTATTGTCCTTGCCCCACCATCTAAATAGGCACCAAGTATTGGTGCCACAGTCATCCATCCTTTGTTACACAACTGCTTAGTATTGTGACATAACTGCCAGAAGCAGTGCTTCCTCTAGAGGCCAGTGAATATTTTGAAATTTATTTATTTTTAATTTAACTGAGACAAATAGATAATGGAAGGCCTAATTGAGTCTGCAGAATCTTTATTACTGAGACAATGTTTGAGAAGAAAACCACCCAGCTTAGGCTGGCGAAAAGAAAAGTCACCTGGGAAATTGAGCTAAATTTGTTTATTAGTCATGAAGAAGAAACTAGTATGGATAAGCACAATAACAATACTTATAATTACTTGCTGAAGTGAATCACAGTTAAATACCACCAATCTTCCTTGCTTCTTCTAATTATCTGTAATCTCTGCAGCTGAACTGACATCCAAGGATGTGTTTTGTGTTGTCTTGTCTAGACTGTTGAGGAGTGTTTTGCTTTTCAAATTGAATGCGAAAATTTGTAGCATTTTATGTGATTTTAAAAAAATAAAAGTTAAGCTATTTTAAGAGGGTTTTTTTTTAATGAGAACATGAGTTTTAAAGATGTTTTGTCTTTAAGAAAGGAAAGCTTTTTTTGGTTCTACAAACCTTTTTTTTTTTTAACTTGTCTTCCCTCAAAAATGTAGGAAGAAATGTAGTGCCTGTGAAAATGAAGAGCTCATAGCCTCAGGTTCTATCAAGCACAGTACAGATAGATGTTACATAAGCTGTTCCCTTTTGTCATGTGGCAAAATTTAGTACAAACATCTCAAATTTGGATTCTTCAAGTTAGGTAATGAAATCCACATATAGACACTTAAATTAAGTGGCCTGTTTTCAAAGTGTATAAATGTAATAATATGTAGGAATATACCATTTTTAAAAAGCCTAAAAAATACCCCACCGTCCTCCCAATGTTATCTGGAAAAGCTCATTTATTTAGTAGGTGTTCCTATATGTCCTTCTGATAGCCTGGCAATAATGCAATGATATGCTTCATTTTAATATACAGGTTTTGCTCTGCTTGTCTGACCATTTGGACTGCTACTGCTGCCACTGCTGCTGCTAACTCTTATCCTGCAGTCCAGCAGATATAGGACGTTCTCCCTCTGAACAGGGCTGCAAACTGTCTTCTGAAATATACCAATAAGGTATTGCAGAATGAAGAAGACATTGCCACATGACCCTCTGTAGCATAGAAGTAGATTGTATGCTCTGTGTGCTCCATTAGTCCTTTATATCTGCTAACTAAGGGTGTCTAGACACATGCTCAGGGGAGGGGGCGGCCACTCTAATTAAAAAGCTTCAGTGTCACATGTGTCCTGCATTTTGAAATGGCTGCAGTGGCACTTTGACTAAAGCTTGTTCAACAAGTTTTAGTTAAAGTGCCCCCACTGCCATTTTGACATGCAGGACACTGAATACATGTGACACTGGAGCATTCTAATCAGAACACTTCAGCAGACTCAATAAATCAAGTCTGCTTCAACACAGTCTAATTAGAATTCATCGGAGTACATGTATATGCACCCTAAGTTATTAGAGAAAATCTCACATCTAGCACTTTCATTCCACCAGAAAATGAAATTCAGCAACGTACATATAATTTACTAAAAAGGGCAGAAGCATGCATCCTAGCTCAGTGCAGACCCACTTAGGTTTCCAAACAATCATAAGATGAATTCGTTTTACTTTCCTTTGTGGTTCCCTTTGATCAGATTCAGATGTTTATCTTTAATGCTTCTGAGAAGGGGAATTATGCATCCCTTCAACCAGCCAGCCAAGTCCGTCAGAAATAGTTTCATTGTACTAGATCATCATTTAGGCACTATATGCCTTTCTATAATTCAAAACATGTCTGCATCTGCCTCAAAGACCTTGCATTGCTTTTTGTGATACAGAAATAAAGAATCCCTAAGGCATGACAAATATCTACCTAAAGAAATTCCCTCTTTGCCCATGGGGAAGTAATATTCTTCTAAGAATTCTCTTCACAATTATTTTCCTGAATAAATTCTCAGCTGTACTTAGTTTCATAGTTTCATAGTTGGTAGGGTCAGAAGGGACCTGAGCAGATCATCAATTCCAACCCCCTGCCATGGGCAGGAAAGAATGCTGGGGTCAAATGACCCCGGCTAGGTGATTGTCTAGCCTCCTTTTGAAGTCCCCCAAGGTAGGAGTGAGCACCACTTCCCTTGGAAGTTGATTCCAGATCCTAGCCACCCTGACTGTGAAGTAATGCTTCCCAATGTGTAGCCTAAACCTACTCTCAGTCAACTTGTGGCTGTTATTCCTAGTTACTCCTGGTAGTGCTCGGGAGAACAGGGACTCTCCCATTCCCTGCTGGTCTCCCCTGGTAAGTGTATAGACGGCCACCAGATCCCCTCTCAGCCTTCTCTTGTGGAGGCTGAACAGGTTCAGGTCCTGTAGCCTCTCCTCGTAGGGCCTGCCCTGCTGCCCCCTGATCATGTGAGTGGCCCTCCTCTGGACCCTGTCCATGTTGTCCACATCCCTCTTGAAGTGCGGTGCCCAGAACTGGACGCAGTACTCCAACTGCGGCCTGACCAATGTTGCACAGAGGGGGAGCATCACCTCCTTGGACCTGCTCGTGATGCATCTGTGGATGCATGACAAGGTGCGGTTAGCCTTATTGACCGTGTCTACACATTGGCGGCCCATGTTCATTTTGGAATCAAAAATGACATCAAGATCCTTTTCTGCCTCTGTGCTGATGAGAGTTCCCCAGCCTATAGGTATGCTGCTGCTTCTTTCTCCCTAGGTGCAATACCTTGCACTTGTCAGTATTGAATCCCATCCTATTCTCATTTTTGTCACTTATGTGACAAAATCATTTAATTTTATTCAGCATATATGGTTTCAGTATATTGATACAGCCGTCATCACAGTGTGAAGAGCCTGAAAGCCACCAGGTAGAACTGTAAATGGACATGAGTCAACAATGTGGAACATGGTTTGAACTTGTCTACAAAGGCATTTGGTATCATTGTGAAGGCCCCATTGGTATATGTTTGAGGCACAGTGACCCTGCCCAGTTCAAAAACAGTTGAGAAATGCCCAATAATGGCGTGGCCAGTTAAATCCTGATAGACTGACTGTAGGGTCAGAGCCTGTATGGGCTTTGTTGGTGGTAGATGCTATAAAGCCTAGGCTCCCTTGTGTCTTCCCAGAGAATTACATCAGGGTATGGAAAGGTCAACACTATCCCCCAGCCATGCTCTGATGTTATTTTCTTCCCTGGCATGACTTTGATCTTACTTCAGTTAAGGAGCTGGTTCCACTGGGTGATAAACCTGGTCCTGCTGGAAGAATTTTCTTTGTGGGTCTCTGCTTCCCCTACATCCTACCCTTACCACTTCCTCGACGTTAACCAACTCCTCCTTTTGGGGATTAACCTCTTATGATGCATATACGGGCCTTTTCTTGGGCTGCTGAAATCCAGGTCAGGCCCTTCTAAATGATTTCCTGGTCACCAATTAGCAAGTTAGTCCTATTGTATCCTGCCATCCAAGCAGGGTCCATCCATGTCCTTTCACTGTAAAGCCACTCATGTCTCTTTGTACCATTTACACATCATAGCAGCAAGATGCAGCAGCTAGAGTCCCTTCCCTCATTCAGGGTGATGCCCTGCCTCAACCTCATTAACAGATTCAGACAGGTAAGTTTGCTTAGGTCCAAACACCCTTCTGGGATTGGTTCCCCCTCTCTCCCTACTTTTTTTACAATTCATTCAAGATTCCTCAATGGGAGAGGAGACAAAATCAACTTGCTCTTTACGTTCTTCATTCAGGGATAATTCTCCATTATCAAGATAGTCAGCCAGTCCAAACACAGGGAAAAAATGGAAAAAATCAGTTCAAGAATGGTATGCACACCAGCTGGCTCAAGCTGCCCAGTCCCAGCAGGCCCAAGGTCCTAAGCTGCACCTCCTGGGTACTCAGGTACCTGCTCCTGCTTCAGGCTTTCCCCCAGCACCCAGTGCATTGTCCCAACCATTCCTTACAGAATAGTCTTCATGTGTGGTCCCGCCCAGATCTGCTGGAATGGGTCGCAGCCACCCTGCCCATGAGGGGATGATGCCTGGTCAGGGCAGGATGCCAGGCTCGGGGGGCTCCTGGCTTGGCCACCTTGCATGCCAGGCACAATGTGAGCAGGGTCAAAGCACTCCTGGTGCAAGGGCCTAGCTTCAGGGCATGGCTGCAGGAGCCCCCCCCGCCCAGTCCCAGGAACAGCCACTGCAGGCAGCACTTGGGACTGATCCAGCCAGAAGCCTCCAGCACAGTGGTCCTCTGTAGTGCCTGCCCAGGCCTTGTTCTCACCCACCCACAGGTCCCCACCAGGGGGACACAGCCTGGAAACAAGGGGCAGGATCAGCAAACACAGACAGTGACCCTGCCTGTGTTCTCTTGACTCTGACTCCGGTGTCTGCTGTGGCACTGGGACCTGTTGCTCTTTGTCTTTTTTCAACAATTTCCTCACACACCTCCTGGCATGCTGGGGAAAATGTCTCCACATGCCACTAATTGGTATATATGCTGGGGGTTGCCTATCCCTGCTCTAGAATAAACCTACCTTGCAGCATTTGAATGTGTAAACATGCCCACTGTCTACTTCCTTCTTTTCAATGGGGCTATCCAGGAATCCTCTGTCTTCTTTTTCCAATTGAGGCAAGGATATATCCTTCAGGTAGTCTGATATTTTTTGTTTGTTGGCTTTTGCTTTGGGGGTTTATCTGAGGTGTATAATATTTTATAAAAATAGTATCAAAAGTGCCTAGTGTCTCTTTTAATCTGGTTATCAGTCATCCCTTACTATATCTAATTGATGGGGTTGCTGTATTGTTGCCATTTTCAGATTTACCGTAACTCATAAGTGAAGAGGGTTGTTTAACCTCTCTCCACTGGAATAACAAACTTCTTCTTGGAGGGCTCCCAACTACCACTCCAGGGGAATTATGGCACTAGCTTATAAGTTGTCAGATACTGTTATTTGAAAGGAGTTACACAGGGCCATATTTCAGGACTTTGCCCCCCACCCCCCTCTTCCAATACTGGGGTGAAAATAAAATACATTATATTTATACCCCTCCCCCAATCCCCTGCCCTTTTCTTTTAGCCTTAGAATATGTCTTTTATTCCCTATTTGCCTTATTTGAGTTCCCAACATCAATGTTTTCCTCTTTTTTATGATGTTTCCACTTCCCCTAAATGCAGTTTCTCTGGGATTTTAAGGCCTTCTTTCTTTTCCTTTATAATCTCACTCAGTTCCTTTCTTTACCTTAACATAGACTGTGATAATTCTTGAAATATTATATATCTTCTCAGAGTAAAATCAGAAGTCTCTCTGTAGCAAGCTCTGTGTGCTGTATCTATAAGGACCTTCCTTTGTTTCCAGCTGTAAGGAAGTGAGGGGGGCCTGCTTTAAATATTCTGCTGGATTTCCCTTCACCATACCTTCTGGGATCTATAATCCATATGCTATTTCTTCTGTCTCTTCTTTCCTCAAGTGTATTATGCAAACTCCTTTTCTTCCTTTTTCTTCTCTCTCTCCTCATCCCAAATCATCTTAACTTTACAGATTAATTTCTAATGGCAAGTTTTCCTCCATATTTATCTCCAGGGCTCTGCCCCTGCCCCCAAATTCTTTAATGTCTGATTTAATCCCATCAAACTTTGGCTCCACAGAGGATGTTATTTCTAACATTGTACCATCTCATAGAATCATAGAGAAGTAGGAGTGGACAGGCTTCTAGTCGTCATCTACGCAACCCCCTGCCAGAGGCAGGATCATCCATATCCAAACCATGCTAAGTAAATCCTTGTCTAACCTATTACTAAAACTACACACAGGCACCCCTTTGCACAACCACAGAGCATAGCACCCTAACCTATCACAGATAAAGGAAGGGGACAATAGTGGCCAAGTTCCTGTTGCTTCAAGGGTTGTTCAGGTAGGCTTGAGAAATCCAAGATCAAGATCTTCCCCCTTGCAGCTCTAGCTTCAGGCAGCCATTTGCACTGGTGAGGACAAATAACCTCTCTGTGGAAATAAATTCTAACAACTTCCATGTTCCTGGTAATGGAGATGCTCATTGCTTCCCTGCATAAATGATCCCTTTGCAATCTGCTGCCACTGTCAGGGCAAGGCAGGCAGTACATATGTATAAGGCCGGAGAAAAGATTAGGCATAGGCAGCAGTTGTGAAAAGAAGGAATAGAGGGGAAACCAACAGCAGGAAAGTTTGTAGCAGAGGCTATGGAAAGGAAAGGAAGAAAGAAGTTTGTTGCTGAAAATAATTAAGGAACACCTGACAGGTGAGTTGTCAAGGCACAGTTGGGCAAAGTTTTAGTAGAAGTGTCTGCTCCTTCCTTCATCCAAGGAAGCTAATCATGTACTAAGAGCAACCACTGCGTATTGTTCAAAGAAAAAAGCATACCATAACCTTTAGCGTTATCTTTTTTAAAAGTTTGTGTTATATAATGGCAATTGCAAGGATGGAAAGGGTATTTTGTAAAGATAAGTGGTCACATAAAACCGTGAGAGGTAGCTAGATTTACATCAATTTAGATGAAAGCAGAAATAGTCTCATGGCAATTTGGACATCAACTCCACCTGGCTAATAGTTAATTTCCTACTAAACTTCCTGTACCTGCAAAAACCAGCCTATTCCCTAACAGAAACCTGGAAGAACTCCATTTACTTCAATGAGGCCAAAATTTTGCTTCATGTTGTTTATTAACAGCTGTGTTTCAAGAGTTACTTTCTCTGTTCTCACAAGGATATCCTCCAGCTGTCCTAGTCCTGGGTGACAGAAGTTTCCTTCAGAATGTCCTTCATCTACATAGGAGGAACAGGTGTTCCACTTATATAACAAAGAGTGGACAAAAGGAGATGATTTCCAGCACATCTTAATCCACATATACCCACTGAGGGGTATAATGTACACCCCACTGTGTAGTCAGGTAGATCAGTTGACTTGCACTTACGAGGGAGAATGAAACTACAGTTTCACTTATTCACTACCTACTCCTCAACCAATTGCTCTTGAATAAAATGGCGAACATTTAGATGAATAAATATGTTCCTTTGTTTCCCTGGAGTGCCCAAAGTCATGGGATGACTGACTCTTTACAGCCACACAAAAGAGGAATGGGAATCCACACTCAGGCCTATTACCCTATGTAGCTACAGAAAGTCAGGTGAATACATAGATTGCAACAGAGGTCGGGCAAACACTTGAGGGAGACCTAGTTCTGTGGGGAAGGTATGCTCCACTCCTAGGAAAGTTGGGAGCCAGCCCTGCAGAATGATACCTTTGGCCATTTTGTACTCCTTGAGGAAATGACAGCCTAGGGTAGTCACTCTTCCTGCCCTTCATAAATATATGCACTTGAGCTAAGCCTGCATTGATAATGATGAGAGCATAATAAACAGACAAAGCTTCTTAGTTTAAAATCACACATTGCTTTTAAATAGGCTTGTTGGTACAATTCTGTGAAGTTAGAGTCTTTAATATAAGAACAAGTTAATGTTTACCCAGGATCCCTAGGTGACACTGAATGGACTTTCTTTACTCTCTGGCCTGGTACATGTTAGTCTGCTGTACTCTTTCACCAGGAACAGCTTTAACTGTTATGAAAAAAGAGTGGATACATGTTCTTGGACTTTTCATACATCTCAAAACAAGAATACAATGTATAAATCCTGATAAGGCAGCTGAAATAGATTTTATTACCACTCAGTGATAAGATAGGTTCTTGAACTCAAAACCAGAATGCCCCTAACTTTTATCCCTTTCCTCCTCCTTTTTTTAAACCCTGATAAAGTCAGAGCCTTAATTCTCTTAGTATTCAGTGAGCATACTTAGGCTATTTTAGAAAAATAACTTAATAGGATATAATTGCTACTATTTCTGCTTATGGAAAAATTGCCCTTACAGCCAGATTCTATTGCCATGCATCTTTAAAACTGTTATTACAGATGTAAGTTTGTAATATCTGTGAAGAGGAGCTACACACCTGAAATTGCAAGGATCTTGGTACATAAAGGTCTTGTTGCATGGTAATTTTAGATGGTTCCTGGAGCTCTTAAACCCTGGATTAGCTGCATGTTAACACTTTTATGTGGCCTAAAGTGCTCATTATTTGGCTCAGTTATGCCACTTCAAGGCAAGTTGATCTCTAATCTGCATATCCTTGCTCCTGTTCTGTTGTGGCCACTCCACACAGCTGTTCTGTCCAAGCCAAAATCTTCCAGTATCCCAGGGTGCTCCACAACTGCAGTGCTCACTCAGCCTGGTGGGAGCAGCGAGTCGAGCTGGGTGGTGATGGTGGTAGGAAGCATCATGGCCGCCAGGCACTCCAGGGCTGTGGTACATTCTTCATGAATCAGATCCTGGCATGACCTGGGGTTACCAGGGATACTTCAATCATCTTTTATGCCCCCCCACCCCCCCGCCACCCCAATTGAAAGAGGTTCAGATTTAGGGGCACAAAGAGTTTTCAATCACAGAAAAATATGAGGAACATTATGGGGTACAACTTCTGCCTCGGGCTGTACACAGCACCTAATCCTGTGTTTACTAAACACTAGCTCCTAGTGCTGCCCCTGTTTACCAAGGTTCTAGTGGCAAATCCCAGCTGTGCAGGTGAAGGACAGAGACGGTTTTCCACTTTAAGGTGTGACTGCTTCACAAGGCCCGAAATAAATGTGTATCAGGCCACAAGTGAGTTATTTGTAAGAAAACACAACTGGTACCCTGCATAGCTGCATATCTCTATACAATTCTCAATGTATTCAAAGTGCTGGGGCAGAAAAATAAAGTAAACATCCATATATTTCTGCTGGGATTATGTGCATCTCCTGTAGTTTTGAAAAATAACTCTGTGCTCCAGTCCCTCTTGTCAGCATTTATTCATCCATGCTTCATGATTATCTGCGAACAATTCACAGGTTCTATATAAGAATACTTATACAGTTGCAATTGTTTACATATTTTCTTGTCAAACATTATCTGTATTATTTTTAAAGGCACCTTTCTTTCATGCTGTTTATGTCAAGGGTGCATATTATAAGGCTATGGTCTCCCACCACCCCGATGCTTTACTGGAGTGAGCCATAGGGAAAGACAAAGGGTCCTGTCACTACCAACCTCTGATGTCTGTCTCTCGCCCGTCACACCTTGAGGTATGGGTTTCTTTGTCTGAAACCTTGGGAGTTGGATAGAGGCTGGGTGATGACTCAGGTGTCAGGTCTCCTGGGTGGGCTTCCTTCACGGGGCTCTTCCTTCTCTTACACCCCACCCTAACCACATCCAAGATGACACACAGCAGGGTCCAAATCTTACATTGGCTGAGGATGCTGTTGTTCAGTGTATCAGGTCTACAAGCTAAACTCTCTCTTTTGGGATTGCTGCATTCATCCCAGAATCAACTCATTACAAACTCTGAAGTCCATCAGTGACTTGGCCCATTTAAGGTCTGTGAGACTTCGGTCTTACATGAATTCATCCCTGGTTCTCAGGCTAGTTAATGCCCATCAGCCCAGTCAAGGTCCCTGTGACAGGAGTATCTCTACTAGAATCTTTCTATCGGTGACTCCACTCTCCTGTTATGGGCCAACCACCTGCTTACTCACCTGCCATGCCTTGATCTTAATTGATTAATTAATTGTTGTAATTAGAGGGAGGCTGCCCATTTCATTTGCCTTGGTGCCAGGGGTTGCTATCTACGGCTCCTTTTTCTCCCATACACCACAGCCCAGGCATTGCAGATGGTACTGACGTGGTTTTGACCTGGATCTTGCTGTAATTGGCCCTCTCTGTGACTTCCCTGGGCTTCCACCACCCTGTCTCATCCTGTGCCTTCCTGGTACTCTGCTGCCCCCTCTTGGTGAGGCTTCCTGCCTTCTCCCCCTCTCTGGGACTTCTTGCTGCCCCCTTGCTTTCTGGGGCTTCTCGCCACCCCCTCACCCTGGGATTTCTCACTGCCCCCTCTCTCTGGGGCTGGGGCCAGTGCACCCAAAACGCCATGCCCTCTCTAGCACCGGGGTCCCCATGCTACCATGGAACCCCTATGAGGCCTCCAACCCCTAATATCCTCACCCAGTCCTCTGGTGTTATAAAACTACAAACAGAAAACTCAAGCACCTGGGCTATAACATAAAATCCAATCTGGAGGGAGCATGCAGTACAGAAACACATTGGCCTGCTCACATCTCCGGCTGGGCCCTCCTCTGCACCTGTGGTCCACAAGTTCCTCAGGGTTTTTCTTTGGCCCCAATCTTTTTCCTTCACAGTTCAGCACTTGGAGATTCTTATTTATGACTGCTTTGCAACCTGTAATTTGGAATTTGGAGGAAGGAATCCATGTTATTTACCTGTTTCCAAGATGATTTTGAATTTAATATGACCCCTCCCCCCCATAATTAGAGTCTATACGTGGAAAGTCATAAATATATTATAATTTTCCATGTATAGAATCTAATTAGTGGAAAGTCATCTTAAATGCATGTCCCCTGCTGTTGTGGCATGGAAAGCAGCAATGGGGGATAAGGGACCAGAACCCTACTCTCCTGCTCCTTTCCTCCCCCATTCCTGTTCTACACACTGTTTGCCCCTGTCATGCACAGCCCAGGCATGTGTCCCCCTAATACCTACTCCTTCATTCCTGTACCTGTCTGTCCCTCCAACACAGGCATAGGGGGGAAGAATGGGGGGCAGGCTGTAGGTTCCCATCTCACCCTGTGTTTCCCTTTCTGCTCCCCCTTTCCATGTGCTCCCTCTCCCATCAAATGAGCCATTCCAACCCAGGGTATGCAGCATGTCAGTTCCGGCTTCAGCCCTGAACCTGGGACCAAAGCCACAGATGAGCTGCTGCCTGCCCAGGGGCTCAAATCTAAGACAAGGCTTTTTTCCTCAAACTGATTGGGGAAACAAACCTCATCTTGGCTTCAAGTAAATACAGTAACTTGGGAGGGGCTGGCAGGGCACCAACCCCAGGTGTTGATTCAGAGGGGATACCAGAAAAGCAGCCCCCAGGGAACCTGTGATGCTACTGCAAGAGACCCTATGGAAGGAGCTTGTGCCAAGGTGGCTGCAAGCAGATATGTGGAGAGATAAGTGTTCACTTTCCCTCTGCCCAGGGTGCCAAAATTCAAGTTACACCTCTGGGAGGAATAGGGATTGTAGGAGACAAGAGTGTGGAGGAGGTAGCAGGTACACACATGGCTGGAATGCCAGCAGTAGTTGCAACATTTCTGCAAATTGTTCTCATTAGCAAGAGCCAGTTTAGCATTATATGTATATGCATGTTATTTACCCAACATATGGTATATATATCATGGTGGCAGTTAGCCCAACTTAATTTCTAGGCAGCTGGCACAGCTCTTAATTGGTCAACCCAAAGCAATCCAAAACATTAACACTTTATCACCATTCTATTTTACTGATTCAGAATTTAAAAGGTTTTTTTCAGAAGACACATATCCTACAATTTAGCTGGGTAAAAAAGGTAATTCACATAAAACATATGTGTGGCCTAGTGATTAAAGTACTGATTACATGTGAGTGAAGGCCCAGTTGGTTAACTTTGGGGCAGGAAATACTTGGATAAGGTGACAAGGAGAGATAAAATAGGAGCAGCCATATAAGGAACCTCTTGTAGCTAATAACATACCTGACAAAGAAATGTCAGATATGCCTGGCATGCTGCTTGTTCTCAGAAATTTGCATGCACTGAGCACATCTACACATGAATAGTAATGTGATGCAATAAGCTCCAGCGGAGTTTGTGCCAGAATTTATTGCTTCTAGGCACGGTGTTTACATATACATCCAGGACCACAGCATGTTGAGCCAGGGCAACACAGCCATAGCTGGCAGGGGGCCCCAGGGATCAGCTGGCCAGTGCAGGATTGCTCCAACCAAGCTCATTGTGCTGTGGAGGGGCTGGCTGGGGCACAAGGGTGCTTCAGTGCAGGTCTAGCCAGAAGGCAGCCCCTGCACTGAAGCACTCTCAGGCCCTAGGCAGCCCCATCAGCATCTACACATGTGTCACAGTGGAGTAAATAACTTTGCCATAGGATAGTATTTGTATCTGGCAGTACTAACCTATGGCAAAGTTAAGTAGTTTACTCTGACTTAATAGGAGCACACGTGTAGATGGTGAAACTTTACTGTGGAGCTAATTAGGCAACTCCACAGTAAGTGTTTCATGTGGATGCACCAATGAAATTTTGGTGACTTGAAAGCATCCAAAACATATAACAAAAGTATAATGGGAAAAAGACATCATCAGCAGGTAGGAGGCAGAGATTCAACTTCCTTCTTATTCTTATATTAGCTTTGATGTCTAGTAACATGCAGTTCCTCAGTAATTAAATGTGCTCATATGCTAGATTTAGTTGTTCTTGGTTTTCTTATTTACTCACACATGGTTTTAGTTTTAATCATTGAGGGTGTTTTGTTTGTTTGCTTGATTGTTTTAAGAATGTATGCATTTCAGGCATCTAGGCATTTCAGTACAAAGCTAGACATTTTGATAGGACTTAGTCCCTAAAATGATATTTCCTTTCTGGGCCTAATTTTTTCCTGCAAAAGAGTTTTGCCATTAACTTGCAGAAAAACACAAGTAGGTTGATACTTTGTCAGCTAGGGACATAACTTTTAGAGGATCTGAACACCCACTAATTTCCACTAGAATTTTAGGTTTTCAACATCTCTAGAAACCAGGCCTGCTATCTTCTCTGTGCCATCTGTAAAATGAGGATTAAAAATACTTGCCTTGCACATCTGATATTGCCATTTTTAAATTTACTCAATGAAAGCTAAGACTGAAATGTAAGTAATTTTTATTAAAGCTACTATATAAATTGTGTGTATTTTTATTAACTGATGTCATCGCTATGCTGAAGGATAGAGCTGAAATTTTGGAAGAGAACAACAAAGAATGTAGTCTTAGATTGGAGGCAATTATCACATTGGAAATGGTTGGTAGGATTTTTGAATTATCACAAAAATATTTGGAATGTTTAAGGGGAACTGGAGTTCTTTTTGAGGACTTCTGTTATTTCCTTTATTTCAGTTTGCAGTAAGAAATAGGTTAATCTTGATGTCAGGGAAAGCTATTGACAGGCAAGATTCTTTGAGTAGATGTGATATCTTTTATTAGACCAACTGAGTAGTTGAAGAAAAATACTAAGTACTTTTTTCCAAGTATTCAGTTGGTCTAATAAAAGGTATCACATCTACTCAAAGAGCCTTGCCTGCCTATGTCCTTAGACCAACATGGCTACAACCAAAAACCCAGGAAAAGATATTGATGCTCTTCCAAGGGAAATGAAGCCATATGTTTCCTGACAATGACTCAAAAATCAAGTGATGGAAATTCCTCTCTTTCAAAAGTGAGTTTTTTAATAGAGGTACTAGAATGGCATTTTTAAAAATTTTCTGCAAAGTATCAGAAAACCTTGAAAAGGCTGGCTGGGGCAAGAAGTACACTGCCAGCCTAAACAGAGCCAGCCACAATTTGAACCTTCAGTTAAGCTGAGTAGATAAATGGAGGTGATGATTAAAATGGAAAAATGCTTGGTTAGCAGATCTCAGGAAGGTAGTTAAGAGGCCAGTTCTTTAGGAAGTTCACAGTGGGAAAGTTAATAGGATCTGAGCCACAACGATATCTGACAGATCCTATATCAGAGAAGAAGAAAGAACCATAAGTAAAAAGTTATGGCAGACAGCAGAAGGGCAACAAAAACAACTGGGGCTGTGTGATATGCTAGATAAACAATTATCCTGTTTCTAGATAGTAGTTCTCGTGGGTGGGTTTGGCCACAACTGTAATAGACTGGTTTCAGTTAATACTTAACAGAAAAGACTTTCTTTAGGGTTGTGCATTTGTCCTCTTTCCTTTTTTATAAATCCTACTATAAATTATTATTGCTTGAAGTGAGGAAGCTTGTTCACTTTGGAACATCCAGGAAAATTTATTTTCTGGGGTGTCTGGGTCGGGGCTCAAGTGAAAATAGGAAGTTAATATAAAACCCTTGAATTTGAACATCTCCCTTACTATTGGTGTCTGGAGCCTGCAAAAGGGTTATAACTGCTTCTGGTTCATTTACACTGAGTTTTGGTCTCCTCTGCATTGTGTCGTGTAGACATATGGCAATGCTGGGATAAGGATTCAGGAATTCCTATCTCCTACTCCCAAGCTATTTGCAGACCAAGAAGGACATTCATGAAGCATGCATCATTTTTTATTACAGAGGATAAAGTGGAAAGGAGAAGCAGCTCTATTCTTCCTGAGTATAAACAGATGTCTCATTTGTCTTATCTATTTCTACACCCTGAGTACAAGGATTGAGACAGAAGGGCCAATGATGGTGGAGGTCAGGTGGATTATATGGGACCACAACGTTTTGTATTTAAATGACACAGCAGAAACATTAAATGACACAGCAGAAACTTTATTGTGCCTACTGCAGGCACTCAGCTCAAGGGATACTGATAAAGGGCACGAGTAGAACTGTCCTGCCCTACACCCAATAGAAATTCTAGCAGGGATTGTGCTTCTGGTAATAATCCCTTAGAAGAAGAGTACACTAACTCTGCTATGAGGTGTTGTACAGCATGCTCCCTGCTGCATCTGATCAGCTCTGTTGGCCAATGTAAGAGGTGAACCCTGGAGTCACTTACTGTCTTCTGCCTTTGTATGAGCTCAAGGAGGGAGTCATTCCAATGCTCTGGAGAGTGCAGGGACTGGGACTGCTTGGCAACTGTGTGAGGGCAGCAAGGGGGAGGGGGATCCTTTCTGTACCCTCCTCCTTCTCTGTTCACTCACATAGCAGCTGGATACAATTAGCCTTTAATACATTAAATTATCTGGTCTTTGTTATGCATAAAGGAGAGCTGTAATTAGTCACCACAGTAAGCATGAATACAAGCTAATAGCCAGTTTCATTCAATTATAATGAAAAGAATGAATGTGTTTACCAGTGCTGAATAGCTCTTACAAATGGGCCTATTCCCATTTGTTCCTTTTACTACCAGGGATGGCCTAAATAAAATTTAACATTTCCAGTGGCTTTCATTCCTCAGTCTCTCTTGCTTCCTGTTTGAGCAACCCAAATAAATAGTAAGATTGCCTGGTTTTGGGCTTTGCACTTACTGCGTATTTTGGGTTATGCCTTCAGTCTATGTATCCCATGTTTATATGACCCCTTTCCATTAAACTTGTTTATCTGGTATCCTTTGTTCTGAGGTTTATTCTTCTCTTGACAGACCTAGTTTTACACCGGAATTATTGCTTCCTGGAATGTTCCATTTAACAAATATGTCACTTTAAAATGTACGTACATTTCTACAACTATAATATCTATACACTTCTGTAATTAGAGAAAAAAGTCCGGGAGAACAAATTCTGAAGGCCTTACCTATGGCTTGATTCAAAGCTTACTGGAGTCACAGAGGAATTTTCCATTGTCTTCAATAGGCTGGGCTTCAGCAAACTCTTGCAGATGTCTGTTACCATTAACAAGAGTTTTTGCTTGAACAAAAACAGCAGGATCAGGTCCTCTCAAAATGTAAGGTTCATAAAGGTGCCTGTTTTGCAACCATGAAGATCAAAGTCCCATTTCTCTCTCTAATTCAGGATCATTGACACCTTCCTTCTACTTTTACATTCATACACCTGATCTCTGACCAAGAGGACATGTCTTACAGATAAAAGGGAAATCTTTTTCTTGCTAATGTAGGCACGGGGGAATCCAGGGCTTTGTGAAGTGGGGTGCAGGGGTTACTGCACTCCAGGATCCTGCAGATAGAGCAGGCCAGGCTGACCACACAAGGGGAGCGGCAGGGGGGCATATTTTTTAAGTTTCCAAAGCAAGTAAGAATCCTTCTTCCCACCCATCCCCTGAACCCCCTCTCTTCCCCTCCATGGTTAGTAATACCTACCCTCCCTTCCACACCTGCCACTGCTGCTGTATTCAGCTAATTCAGAGATGAGGAGACCTCAAGAGCCACTCCTGCCCCACTGTGTGTGAAGCTAGACTCAGCTATGGACAGTAGCAGCCATGGCGGGGAGTGGGTTCCCACACCTCACTCCCCCTCCCAGGCTAGTGGGGAACAGGCAGTGAAGAGGAATCCACCCACTTCTGCTGCTGCTCCCATCCATAACTCCCTGGACAGGAAGGCTGCACAAAATTTCGCCACCAGTTTTGTTTCGACACTGTTTTGACTTGTTTCAAGATTGAAACAGCAAAATCAAAATGAACAAGATATTGTCGAAACAGCCTCAAAACAAAGCAAGGCAAATCAAAACATTTCGCCGTTTCAATGCTGTTTCAACATTTCACCCATAGGCTATAACAGGGAAGGTTGAAACAGCCTATAACTTTGTCATTTCTGGCCTGATTTGAATCCCCTTCTGAGGGCATGATGTCTGCCAAGTTTCAAGGAGATAGGTGGAGGGGTTTGGAGGAAACGGTACCTCAAGCTGCAGACAAGCAAAACTCGTGACATGAGTGACACTGTGTGCATTAAGGCGCAGCAGGGTGAAAGCTGTGGGCCTCCTAGCCCCTGCTGGGGCCATGAAGCCAGCTGTCAAGAGATCAGTGCAGGGGCCTCTGGATTCTGGGGCCCTGCACCTCTGGCTACTGACAGGCAACACTTGTGACATGGGGGCTTGTGCAACTGTGTCTGTCTTGGGGCACGGGGCAGGGGGTGGGGGGAGTGGAAACTACTGCAGGCCTGGCTACTGGGTCCTGCTGCAGCCACAAAGCTTGCCAGCTGTTAAGGAGATAGGTGCAGGGGGCTTCTGGGGCCCTGCACCCCTAGCTGCTGACAGGCAAAACTCGTGACATGGGTGCTTCTGCAACTGCTGCCTCTCATCAAGCAGCAGGACTGAAGATCCTCTGTCACTTCCCACCAGACCTGGGGGTAATAATTGACCACAGTATGAACATGAACCGGCAGTGTGATGCTATAGCCAGCAGGCCAACAATACCCTAGCATGCATCAATTGATGCATCTCCAGCAAACATGGCAGGCTTTGTGGCCTCAGCAGCGGTTTGTTACTTACATGTAACATGAGTTTTCCTTTCAAGAGCTTGGGGTGCAGTTTCCCCAAACTCCCTGCACCTATCTTCTTGAAGCTTGGCAGGCCTCATGCCCTCAAAAGGGCCTACCATTCCTGCAAGTTTCATTCAAATCAGACCAGAAATGACAAAGTTATAGGCTGTTTCATCCTTCCCCATTATAGCCTATGAGTGAAACGTCGAAACGGTCAAAATGGCGAAACTGTTTCTATGGAACGGAACAAAACAGCTGTTTTAAATTGAAACAAAATTCAAAACAGAACGGTTTTCCATCGAAACATCAAAACGCTGGTTGAAATGGAACGCTGCCATTTAGCACAGCCCTACTGGACAGCCTTCAGCTGAAGTAGAGAAGGAGTGGCTCTGGATCTTTCTTCCTCTTGCATCAGCTGAGAACAGTGGCAATGGCAGGTGAAGCAGGGGTGGGGAGGGGGGAAGGGACATGGTTTTGAGCATGGAAGGAAGGAAGGGATGGAAATTCTCACCTGTTTCGGAGACTTTAAAAAGTCCATGACTGCTGCTCCTGGGGCAGCAGTGATCTAAAAGGGGGGTGTGACTAGACCACTGCACCTACTCTGGATTCATGCCTGGATGTAGGTTTGTGCTAGCTTTAGTAAATAAGAGTGGAAAGCATTAAGTGGCCTTCCATTTTGGGAATCTCCTTTTCAGAGAACAATGTAGCCTTTGCAGTTCTGAGTGTAATAGTTCCTCTTGGCTAGTTTCTTCTCATGTTAGACTTTCCAGGAAGGAGAAGAGAAGTGGGAGGGTCTATCACTAGAGTTGTGGCCATAAGGAAACACTCAGGACCAGCATCCGTTAGGACCAGCTCCCCCAGGGCTCCCCTGGTTCTCCTCTGCCCCCCCCCAGGGCTCCCCTTGTGGTTGTACGCATTGTCTGTCCCAGGGGAGCAGAGTTAACCTGCCTGCCTGCTTGGCTGACACTACCAGACTGGTGCTCTTCTCCAACCTGAGCCCCCTCAAAGAGCAGCAGTGGTGGCGGTTGGGTAGGGAGGTTCAGGGGCAATGCATAGGGGGTGCACAGGGATGCATGTGCACCCCCTGAGAGTGCCGGTGCACCCCCCACCAGGTCGCACTCCCTGTTTAGCCAGTGGGCAGGGGGAGCAGGCAGAAGCATCAGTGGGAACCTAACCAGTGCCAAGTAGAGAGAAACTATCGTTTCCAGCATCTTACACAAAATACCTCTATTGATGCATCCCAAAACTATATATGCCTTTCATATTGAATCTGTGATCCACCAAGACTCCCAAGTCCTTTTCCATAGAACTGCCATCCAGTCATGTGTCACTGTGGCAGGGCACTGTTGGTGCCTGACACTTTAAGGGCTGAGCCAAGCAGCCAGAAGGTGCTTGATTATGGTGGCCATTTTAGGTGTTTGGCTGCCAATATAATCAGAACAGTTCGCTGTTGACAGAGCAGGCAGAAACACTGCCTGGCTGCAAGGCTGAATGCTACACCCTGGAAGTAAGGGCAGGAGCTTAAGGGGATGGTTTGGAGGCTCCTGGTCCTTGGCATGACCTAAGAATCTGCACCCCGCCAGGAGTGGGTGGCCTGGTGGGGCTGTCAATGGTGCAGGAGTCCCCAGGAAATACCAGGCCAGTTACCACCCTGCTGAAAGGTGGGTTGGGGTGCCTTAGTAACCCCAGCTGCCACAACTGGGTGGGTTACCCCATAATAGGGCCAAGAAGGCAGACCCAGATTAGAGAGTGGGCTAGAGGCTCAGAAGCCTGACTTGAAACACCCTTGACTGGTCAAGGCTGGGACCAGGACCAGAAGGGTCAAAAGGGCCAGGGGCCCACTACAAGGGATGCCCAGAGCTGAGGTCCTGGGGTTTCTGACTGGTCTTGGAGGTGGGGCCAGGACCTGTATGGTCAAAGGTCCAGGGGGACCACACCTGAGAGGGGAAACAGTTCAGGGAGCTAGGCAGCCCAGAATGAGGGTGGAGTAGACTGCTTGATTGGAGGGATCTGGTTAGGGTCTGGATTAAAGGATTCTAGGGCCTAGTGTGGGGTTGGTGACGCTATAAGAACTGTGGATGCCATCTACTGGGCTTGGGCTGAGGTGTAGGGGAGGAATGGAGCTGCAGATAGCGCCCCCTGACATCAGGGTAAGAAATGGGAAGCCTCCTACCTAATTAAGATCTTAATAATATATCTTCAAGCCATGGCAGGAAAGAAGGTGGGAGGTTACCCATAGAAACAGGTGTGCGGGCCGGCATGAGATCTGGCCCCAGGCATGCCCCCTGTTATAGTGACCCATGTTATATTTGTGCTTTTGATTATTCTTCCTGAGTGTAACACCTTGCATTTGTCCATGCTGAACTTCACCCAGTTAGCTCTATCCCAACTTGCCAATCTGTTGAGATCTTTCTGAATTGTGCTTGCATCCGCCAACACGTTCATAATCCTTCCCAGTTTTGTGTCATCAGCAAACTTGCTCAAGAAGATTTCTATGCCAGCATCCAAATCATTAATAAACATATTGAATGGCATCAGGCCCAAGACCCCTGTAGAACTCATTGGCGATGCCTAGCGGTTGCATGCAGGTCCACATGCACCCCTTGAGATTGGCCGTGCACTCCCTGGAAACGCCAGCCATGAAACCGGAAGTGCTGGTGATTTCAAGCTTGGTGATTGGCTGCTGGGGGACCCCCTGCCCCCAGGCAGCAATCAGCCGCTAGGAGACACCCAACCCCAGTCATCCACTGGTGAACCTCCCCCCCATCGGTGGTCTGGTGCCCCCCAAACTCAGGAGGCACCAATCGCCCATGGTGAAACTCCACTCAAAACATCCTGCCATTCTGACATGGACCTGCTAATAATTACCTTTTGCCTGCAGCTATTGAGCCAGTTATCTACCCACCTTGTTGTAGTTTTGTCTAGCTCACATTTCTACAAACTTGTTTAT
Source organism: Crocodylus porosus (assembly GCF_001723895.1). Lineage (NCBI taxonomy): Eukaryota > Metazoa > Chordata > Crocodylia > Crocodylidae > Crocodylus > Crocodylus porosus. Next base: position 19,001,890 of record NW_017728912.1, read on the forward strand.
GAGAAAGTCATGTGGGACCTTGTCAAAATCTTGCTGAAGTCCAGATACACTTTATCCACAGCATTCCCTTCATCCATCCAAGTAGCTACTTTGTCAAAGAAGGAGATCAAATTTTTTTGGCACTATTTGTTTTTAATAAATCCAATCTGTCTGCTTGCAATCAGCCTTGCATCCTCCAGATGCTCGCAAATAGCTTTCCTTAGGATATCTTCCAAAAACTTCCAGGTAATGAGGTGAAGCTGACCAGTCGGTAGTTCCCTGGGTCCTCCTTTTTTAAAGGGGGATACTACATTGGCCTTTTCCTTTCCTCTGGTACCATGACTTGATGAAGATCATTGCCAATGACTCCAAGATCTCTGCTAGTTCCTTCAGTACTCTGGGATGAAGTTCATCTGGCACCGCTAACCTGAATTCATTCAGATCCAACAAAACCTCTATGGATGTCTCTTTTGTTATCCCCTCCCCCAGCTTCTCCCTTCCTTATCCAGATAATTCTTATTAGGTGTCTGACTGTAGCTTAATTTTTTTGTGAAGTCTGAGGCAAAGTAGCTGTTGAGCACATCCGCCTTCTTGGCATCTTATGTTAGGTGTTCCCCTTGGCTTGTTAACAGAAGACCCACAGCTTCCCTAGTCTTTCTTTTCTGGCCAGCATACTTACAACACCTCTTCTTGTTGCCCTTAACCTCCTTTACCAGGTACACCTCATTCTTTATCCTTGGTTTCCTGATGTTTGTCCCTGCAGGTTCTTGCTATTTCCTGGTCAAAATACCTACAAACATAAGATCAGACCCAAAGAGAAGAAGACAGCCTTCTCAGTCACTGGATGACTGGTGCTGAAGGGGCAGGTAGGCTGTCTGATCACTGACGAAAGTGGTTCTTCATAAAGAAAGCTGATTGTGACTGATACCATTACTAAACTGAAGTCTGTGTGGGAATGACTTACCGTAGCTGTCATGCCATGCCACTCCAGGTGGGTTGCCTGCAAACTGAAACCAGCATAGCCTCATCCAATTGGTACTTTAGGTGAGATAATTAGCACAGCTGAGTGACGGTGCCGGTCAGCCCAGGCTTATGCTAAGTAGCCCATCCATGATGACAGACACTGGCAGCTGAATGGATTCCAGTGTAGTTGCAGCCAACCAGCTACATTTCCCAATTAAACTTTTATATCCCTTCTGTGTTGTCCCTAATTGTTTTTCAGTCTCACTTGTTCCCACTTGCTCATAATTCTGACTCATTTGGGGACTGAAACAGCTGTTACTGTGTGTTCATGCAGCACTTTGTACAATGGAGCCTTGATCTTAATTTGGTTTTTTGGGTGCTACAGGAGTTAAAGGAATACATACAGAAACATCTGTGATATAGTCACATGTAACTGATCAAATATTAGGCAGGAAAAGTTCTTTGGGTAGATGTGATATCTTTTATTGGACCAACTGAAACCACATCTACCCAAAGAACCTTGCCTGCCTATGTCCTTAGACCAACACGGCTACAACAAAAAACCCTGATCGAATATTACCCATATCTGTTTTAATAGATCTCCTTGAATTCACCAAACTAAACAACAATTTTATAATTATTTTATTAGTATTTTATATACTAAATATTATTTATGTAACATTGTACTATGATCATAATATTTGATATACTAAATATTAATACTTTTATATACCCCTTTTGTGCTATTATTAGATAAATGAATATAACTTTGACTGTGATCATTTAATAATATTTTGTGTAATTCATTTGGTTTGATATTTAACACCTAACCATTTTTTGGTTACTATATTTGTATTGCAAATCAACAGAACAGAATTGTAGGCACTGCAACTGATTTTCTTACACAAAGATGATTGAGTGGCCGTTTTTAACAAATGTTTAATGTACTAGGCTGTTCAAGAAGGAAGTGAACTCACCATATCTCTACATCCAGCACTAAGAATATAGAAAATAAGATGACAGGATAAAAAAAGAGAGGAAGAAATTTGACACGTCAGCAGTAAATTACAGGGCTAACGAATTCAACTGGCATGGTAATATTGATTAAGAGAATTGACACTATAAAGATTATACTATCTATTTGATATTTTTTATCTTTTAATAATTCAACCTTTAACCAAATTCCATGGAGAAGGATAATTCATAGTTGGATAATACACTGCCTAAGAGCACATTCCACAATCTTCTCCCATCATTTTTAACTCACTTCCTCCTCCTCCTCCTCTCCCTCACAGCCAAACACTGCTGCATGTATTTTCAACAAACTCTTGCAAAAGACTCTGGCTTCTACATCTCCTAAAAAGATCATATAATAGAACTCAAATGGCTACTCTGCATCAGGGTTTCTGTGAGAAGACATCTCAAAGTTCATGAGATCTGTGGACTGTGTTACCACAAAGTCAGCTGGAGGATAATTAAGAAACTGCTGGGTCTCTTAGTTGGTTCTTCCATAACTGGGCTTCAGTGAAAGCATTTGAAAAAGGAGCCAAGATTTCTGGAGCACAGAGAGGAGGAAATTAAAGACTGATGTCCAGTAGCATAACTGACAGGTGGGGGATGACTCAAGCAGCAGCTGGGATATGGAGCTGCCCCGTTATGCCTTTGCTAATTGTATATGGTTGTTGGGAAGTGAGAAAGCTGTTTGATCTCAGGAAAAGGTGAGAGATGGCAAACTTTGTTCTAAGAGACCCAACCTCAAAAGCAAATATTTTAGCTGGGGTGGGTGGGAGAGTAGCTTCCATGAAAAAGAAGGAAAATCTTAACTAAAGTCTTTACTTTCTTTCCCTTAAAAACACAGATTCATAGAAAATTAGGGTTGGGAAGGACTTCAGGAAGTCATCTAGTTCAACTCCCTGCTCAAAGAAGGACCATCTACAAGTAGATCATTCCAGCCAGGGCTTTGTTGAGCCAGGCCTTAAAAACCTCCAAGGATGGAGATTCCACCACCTCTCTAGATAACCCATTCCAGTGCTTCGCCACCCGCCTAGTGAGAAAATTCTCCGTAATATCCAACCTTGCTGCCACTTGAGACCATTGCTCCTTTTTATTTCATCTTCCACCACTGAAAACATTCTAGTTCATCCTCTTTAGAACCACCCTTCAGATAGTTAAAGGCTGCTATCAAATCCCTCCTCAGTCTTCTCTTATCCAGACTAAATAAGAACAGTCCCCTCAGCCTGTCCTCAAAAGTCATGTGTCTGAGCCCCCTAACCATTTTCACTGCCCTCCACTGGCCTCTCTCCAGCTTGTCCACATCCTTTCTGTAGTGGGGGCCCCAAAACTGAACACAGTACTCCAGATGTGGCCTCCCCAGTGCAGACTAGAAGGGGATAATTCCTTCCCTCGATCTGCTAGCAACACTCCTACTAATGCAGCCCAGTATGCTGTTAGCCTTCTTGGCAACAAGAACACACTGCTGACTCATATCCAACTTACTGTCTACTGTAAACCCCAGATCCTTTTCTACAGACCTGCTGCTTAGGCAGTTGGTCCCAGGCCTCTAGCAGTGCATAAGATTGTTCCATCTTAAGTGCAGGACTTTGCATTTATCCTTGTTGAACCTCATAAGATTTCTTTTGGCTCAATCCTCCAATTTGTCAAAGTTACTCTGAATCCTAGCCCTACCTTACAGCATATCTACTACTCCCCTGCCCCCAGCTTAGTGTTATTTGCAAACTTGCTGAGGGTACACTCCATTCCATCTTTCAGGTCATTGATGAAGACATTGAACAAAACTGGCCCCAGGACTGACCCCTGAAGCACTCCATTTGATTCTGTTTGCCAACTAGGCTAGGTACAGATGGTCAAAAACCCAGAGGCCGAATAGATTCAGTCTTTGCAGATTAAACTGCACAGATTAAAATGAAACAGAAGTGAATATACATTTACTTTTGATTCAGGAAATGTGGCCACATGCCTGCAGTGACTCAGGCCAAAAGGCAAGGGGCGCTAGCCAGGCAGCTCTTCCTGCTGCCTCTGAGGTCTCTGGGACATGGGTGACTGGTGCTTCCTGGCTCTGGGGGGGCACCAGCTGCTGATCACTGCCACTGGTGAAGTGCTGGCAGCAAACTGGAAATGTCACCAGTGCTTCTCAGGGAGGGCCAATTTTAGGGGAGGTATATGCCCCCCTATGCATCATCTATGCTCTGGGATTTGCAGTCCAGAATTCTGCAAAATTCTGCAGGACTCTGTAGGGTTGCTCATCACTTCCTCTTCTTGCTTCCAGGTGTCTCTGGGATATGTAGTCCACAGTTGCAGCCATCAGTAAGTTTGAGCAGGGGAAGGGGTGTTTAACCCCTCTCCCTAGCCCCAGCCCCCAGCCAATGTTTGCCTGGAGGTGGCAGCCCCCGCCTGCAGATTGGGCTGCATCCCCAGCTGGGCTTCCCCCATCCCCCACTTGTCAGCCAGCCCTCACTGGGAGCAGAGGGCGAGCCAGTCCTGCTTTCTGAAGCAGACAATCCAGCCCAGCCTAGCCCAGGGCTGGAAAGCGTTCTGGGGGACTGTGATTTATCTTGAACCAGGAAGGGGTCTGGGACAGAAATTTCATAAACTGGTTTGAGTCTGATACTACATTCAACCAGTTTTATCTTAAACCAGTTTCAGCCATTTTGAAACTGGTTTACATGCACTAAACTTATATTCTGTTACAGGTGTAAAGCAGTGTCTGATCACTTAAACCGATGTATGTGTAACTTCTGTCCCTAGCCCTAGACATCAAGCCATTGCTCACTACCTGTTAAGCCCGATGATCCAGCCAACTTTCTATCCACCTTCCAGTTCACTGTTCCAATCCATAACTCCTTAATTTGCTTGCAAGAATGCAGAAGAAAACCTTTGTTAAAGTGTTGGCTGCATTTCATTTGTGCTAAAATTCTGCTTTCTTGAGGAGACCGAGCAATGAAACTGCCCATTTCTTATGGCTTCAAAACTGATTTACTAAACTCTAATTTGAAAACAGAACTCAGCCTTTGGGAATAAATAAACAATACATTTAACCGGCCTTTAGTTTAAGGACACACATTACCATCTTCTTACCTGGTATAATTTGAATTTGATGTAGAATTAATCCCTGAAAAATTATGGGTAAAATTATACCAATGTAAGTGAGTGGGTATGTGTTTTTGGAGTCCATTCAAGTTTCAAAAGGGCAGCAGCTAGTACATTCTAATTATTATGTGTGAAAAAGCTGAGAATGATTCAAATGTAGTAAAACTCCTCCAACTTGAACCCTGGCTGAAGGGTAGTGTAGCTGTTATCTGTTTACTTCCATGCTCAGTTATCAGTTTGCTCAGTGTAAACAGGCATCTGTTCCACTACCATCTAGAATACTTACAGAACTTACAGAAGGGCACCTCGATCACACTGTAACCTTTTGTGCTTTACACAAAGCACTTAAGTTAAAGCATCATTGAAGCTAACAGATGTTTCACTGATGGTGGGAGCCATCTGCCTCCATGCATTGGCAGAGGCAAGGCAGCAGGGGGTGCTGTAGCCTGAAGTGGAAGCCAGCCAGCCCATTTGTTCCCCAGCTGCTCCACCTCACTCACCTGCCAGCTGGCTGCAAAGAGCCAACCAAGATTCATGCCCTGGTATGGGGGTGCAGTGTGAGGGCAGCTTGGGGACTATCTCCCTTCCCTGTTCATGCTATGGGGAACCGAGGACTCTCTCCTGCTGGGGGGTGGGTCCCACTCAGGGCACCCCCACCCATGATCACTGCCCAGCTGCTCCCTCTCCCCTACCTGCTGACTGGCTGCACAGAGAGGAGACTCTCTGCCTCTTCCTTGTGGCAGACAAGGGGTATGACATATAACCCTTATAGGAAACTCTATACAAGTTCCCTAGGGCACTCTAATTTACAGGGCCTTCATTTACTACCTGATTTAATCAGGGTTACTTTTTCATGCAATTCAACATTTTAAAAGCACTCTGCAGCTGTGCATGTGTGTTATGAATGGCTGTAGAGCACTTTTAGGGGCCAGATCACATGAAAAAGGTCACCTTGTACCCCCAGTGACAAAGTGCTGTAGTGCTTACTCTGAGCAGCTACCCTGGAATAACTGCTCATCTGTCCTCTCTGAATGCTGTTATAAATTACATCTATGTAAAAAAAATAGAAGTAAATTATGTGAATTTAATTATACTAATTGTGATATTTTTGCCCCCCAAAAGGGAAGAAGAACTTTCCAAGTAGTACAGGAATATTAGTGATTATTAATATGACTAAAATCCAGATTGCATTAAACCTACAGACAAAAGAGTGTCAAGTAATAAATAGGATAAAAGAGCTAATAATCTGAAGCTGATACATGAACTAATAGAGCTATAATGCTTCTCTAATGCTCAGTCTACTGTATACCCATACCCTTTCACTGAAAACAGGTCATTATGCATGAAAATAATTCCTTTGAAGTCAGTGAAGTTATTTTTAATTTACAGTATGGTAACTGAGATCAGAATCTCTCTAAAAATGATCATCACTAATACAGTACATGCATTAGCATAGCTCTAACATAGATGGGTTGGTAAAATAAAAATATTTCCTATTATATCATAAATGCTTTCCCTTAAAAATTACATATGCATATCATAAAAGTATTCTGCATGGCATCTATTAGATCTGGCATATACAGGCAGAAGGTGGGGTAGAGATGCATCTAATAGACTAACTGAATCAGAGATGTATAAATATTGGCATATACAGGTTATTCTACAAAGTTTATTCTGATACAAATATATACCCATGATAGTGGCTACATAGCCTTTGCCAAGGAGGCAGATGATATTACAAATGGCAGAACTTCTTACTTATACTTCCAGTGGGCATAATAACTACCAAAAAAGGATCTAGTTTTTCCTCACTGTTCATGCAAAATAAGGTTGTCACAGATATTTCATGGTCAGCACTCTAATCTTTGATATCTTGCTATTATTATTGCCACATAAATAGTCCTGCATGAATATTTAAGAAACCAACTTTCTTTGGTATTGTGTGGCAGTTACATAATTAACACTGAAATTCTTGGCAGATTTAAACTGTCAACTGTGTTTATACTGCAGTGGAAAAGTATTTGCTGATCTATACAAATGTTACATTTGCATCTGTAACAGAAAATATGAGCTGCTTCAGCTTGCTAATGAGAAAAATTATTCGTCTGATTAAGAAACTTTGTCAGATTGAGAGATGGCATTTCCTGCATCCTGTTCTTTTATGGATAAAATTCTTCTCCCTCAGGAATTTCAGTCAACTGTGAGATCTGGTTGTCTATGAAATTGTTGAGTTGTACCAGAATTTATATGCAATATTAAAATAAACCTCAGGCTGCTGAGGTTTACTCTACTAACCACTTACTATAGTTACTGAATCACGTAGCTGGCAAAGTAGCAAACATAGCAGTGGTCTAAGTTTTAAGACTCAAAAAAGAAACCATGGAAACAAAACATTAAACATATCCCTCTCCTTTAGGCTAGGGACAAAAGTTACACATAAACTGAGTTAAGTGATCAGAACCTGGTTTAAACCTGTAGCAGAAGATAAGTTCAATGCACATAAACCAGTTTCAAAATGGCCAGAACTAGTTTTTAAGATAAATCTGCTGAAAGTAGTCTCAGACTTAACTGATTTCAGACAAACCGGTTTATGGAACTTCTGTCCCATACCCCTTCCTGGTTTAAGTTAAATCAGAGTCCCCCAGCATCCCAGCATGCTTTTAAGCCCTGGGCTGGACTGGGCTGGGCTGTCTGCTCCACAGATCAGGGCTAGCCCTGCCCCTCTCCTCCCTACCCAGCTGGCTGAGAAGGAGGTAGAGACTGCAGGCACAGCAGTATCTGCCTGGTGTTCCCCTGCGCCCTCCCCTCCCTCCCCCCGCTTGCTGTTCAAGCAGGGATTCCCCACTCCCTCACTCCCCTCTCCTACAGCATGGACCCCAGTGGCACAGACTCCCAGCGGGTGGCATCTGATCATGGTCATGCCACCCCCATACTAACTAATGCTGAGAGGTGTCTATGTGTGTGTGTCTCCAGTTTCACTGGAACAAAGGCAGACAAAACGGTGTTCACTTAGGGCTTTTTGGAATTAATCAGCAGTTCAGTTGGTAATGTCCATCTGTTCTTCCTTACATATGCCTTGGAAAAAGCTGTTTTTTGTTTTCTTGATGGGCTGATAAGCTTTGTGTTCTGATAAGCTTCCTGCAGGCTGCTGGCTTGCTTCAAAAGCTGCAATCTGACAGTGTTCAAGAGGGGACAGAGGGAAGTATGAGAAATTGCCTGGTTTGCAATGCATGGGACTAGTTTGCTGCAGACAGTATGAAGAAGCAGGGAGAGGGAGATTGAAAAGCTCATTATCATCAACAGATGCATGCACGCCACACAAGCAGTCCTCCTCTTTCCCCCTTCCCCTCCCTCCACCACTCCTTTGCCTTAGAGTGCTAGCTGGGGTCTGACAACACTCTGACCCCTTGAGCAGCAGATAGCGGGGAGGGGAGGAGAGAAAGCTTGGTGAGGGCTGCTTCCTCCTGCCCCTCCTGACATATCCAGGTCTGAGGACTGTGCAGGCCAGGGTCAGGGTTTAAACTCCTCTCTAATCATAGCATCCTGCCAGGGCTTGACCACATCCCCCCTACCTCAGCTCAGCTTGTAGAAGGGAAAGGAGAGCTCACTGTAGTGCCCCTTGGCTTCTAGCCTGAGCCACTGCAGGCATGTGCCTGCATTTCTGAATCAAAAATGAATATTTATCCACTTGCAAATAGGCTCAATCTCTGCAGGTTGGACTAACTTACAAAGATTGAATCAATTCAGGCTGTAGCTTTGTATGTGGCTAAACCATGCTCTTTCCAATCACCTAACTGCTGCCACTGAAGATGGGCTCAGGTGTTCCTGCTCAATCAAACAAACTGTTTGGCTTTTATTGCCACACAGCTACTTAGCCTGAAGGATTGAGTCTCTGATGGTGCTTTCTGGTTCAGCCATCTATCTGCATGAGCTATGTAAGTCCAGCTGTCCTAGGGACTCAACTCTCCTCTCCTGCTCCTCCTCTGTATGTAGTTAACGGGGTGGGGTTCCCTGTTATACCAACAAATAATAATAATGATGATAGTAATAAAAACATTGTGGTCCAGACACAAATGAGCATGAGAGTGGCTTAAAAACTATTAGGGTTTAAATACATGTTGAGGTCCTTTTATTTGCCAAGCCAATCCTGGGCTCCTGCTGCTCTGGCAAGAAGCAAGCTCCCACAGCTGGAAGCCCCCTTAGCTGAGGGGTTCCCAGACATGGGGGTACCCCATGCACCTCCACAACTGGAAGACACAGCTGCTGTGTTCTCCCAGGGCCAGGGGTACATGAAACCTATGGACTTGGGAGATCATGGCAGCCATGATCTCCCAGCCTTGGGTCTTTCACATACCTCCAAAGCTGGGAGATCATGGCAACCACAATCTCCTATCTTCAGGGGTTTCACACACTCCTGAGGACTGGAGATCATGGCATTGTTGATCTCCCAGCCCTGTGACTGGGAGATTGCAGCTGCGCCTCATGTGTTTGGAAGGGCCCAAGAAGGCGGACCTGTATGAGAGGGAGTGGAAGAGTAGCTCAGGAACCTAGCCAGGAAACCCTTACTGGTCAATGCTGGGGCCAGGACCAGAAGGGTCAAAAGGGCCGGAGGGCATGAGAGAGACCCAGAGAGCCTGGGGTTTTGACTAGCCTAGAGATGAGGCCAGGGCCCATATAGCCAAAGGTCCCAGACTGGGGGCCACTGCTGAGAGGGAGAGGGGCTAGGGAGCTTGCAGTCCTGCATGACCACAAAAATTAAGGCTACCTGACTAGGAGGGATCCAGTTCAGGGTCTAATGTCAGACTGGAATGTAATGTGGCTCAGATTGGGGCTGGAGCCACATTGGATGCCATCTGCAAAGCATAGGACATGGTATAGGGGAGGTTGAAGCCATATATAATGTCCTAGGCATCAGGCACTTAATGGGCAGCTTCCTGTATTTTATATCAGTTTTAAACAGCAAGATATGGCAGGAGAGATGGGGTGGAATGCCTCAGACAGGTGGGTGAGCCGACGTTGAGACCCGACCCTGAGGTGGCTCCCCTGTCACAATGACAATGTTGTTTACCATCTAACTGTAAGATGATACCTGTGCAGGTCATAGATTTGATGACAGCTGCGTCAAACTTCTATACAAATAGTGGAGGTTTGCTAAGACGTTCTTCCCTGCTCTCTGCTTAGTATAAGGCTACTTTAAAGATCTTTGTTTCCTCTGTCTGTCTTCTGATTTTATTGTACCTTCACCATGATATCTAAGAGCTCTTAGATGAGATGTTTGATCATTTTTACTGCCATCAAGCAAGCTGTTCCTAGCTATTTCTCCCTTTCCTAATAGTGAAGACTCAGTGCTCTCCACAGCAGTTCAAAGCATCTAAGCAGTGAAGGAGTGGTTGGCTAAGAATTTTTTTAAACTGAGTTTTAAAAAGCCTGAAAACAATTTTGACTCCAAACTCTCATTAAGTTCTTTCCCTTCTATTCCTCTTCCCTTAATAACTGCAGCAAAACCACACTTCATCCATTAAGAGCCTGGATTTCATTTTTGGTTCAGAGTTCTCTGTACAAGAACACATTAAATTTGTCATCATATGTTTCTTATATTATCTGCAAAACATTGCTGGAATATGTTCTTTCCTCCCCTGGGCTGATACCGTGTTTAAAAGCTTTCATCATTTCAAAGCTAGAAACAGTTGTTGTGTTTCTCAAACTCCAAAACTCCAGATCTGAGAGCAAAAAATTCAGGAGCACTTGGTGTTTTGGTGTGGACTCATCCTCAGTTTCAAGTGAAATATATTGGTCTTATAGCCTCCTTTGCACTTCTCCTTTAAGGCCTTTTCTACAAAATGCAAAAGTTTGGATGAGCTGAAGTATAGTGTTAGAACTGGGATAGACTTTGAATAAGTCTTCACTGCTGGAGCCCAACAGACAGCGACTGGTCAGAGAGGAAGCTGAAATGGCAGAAAAGGGTCACCATCTCCACCTTGCAAAAGTAAAAGGCATTATGTGGGAATAACCTGGTGATTGTATAACAAATCTGAATTTTTCAAACAATAGTGGATTCATCCAATACAACCTTCAAAATAAATACCCAATGGGAAGGATGTATGGTTAGATGTCTGTGATATGGACATGTACTAGCAGTCCCAAATCAGAAGACTATTCCTGGTAAAAGGATTTACTTATGCAAAAGTACAAAACTTCTAATAAATTCTCCTGAGAGGAAAGCACAAATATACTGTATTTTCTCATATACAACATGCCTTAAATATAATACCTGATTTTTGAAAGGCAGAGTGAAGAAAAAAGACTGCTGAAGACTGGCCTCCTTGGGTGGATCTATGATTTTGAAAATGGCTAGAGAGTCTGTATTAAACAGCTAAAGAGGCTGTAAAAAAAAGAAAGAGACCAAGAGAAGCTGGAAGACAGCAAAATTGCCCCAAATGGTTAGCTTGATTAGTGGAATGCCAAGTCCATTAAAAGGAGGAATGATTGTTAACACCTATAAAGTGAAGAACCAGGAGCTTTTAAGTCAGTTGACTCCTTCAGCTCCCTGAACAGTAATATGACAAGTGCTGCTGTACTTTAGAGCAGGAATCAAACCAGGGAGCTTTCAACCTCTGGTGAAAAATCAGCTTTTCCACTTAATACACACTGTCCCATCCCTGTCCCTGTCCCTGTCCCCATCCCCGTCCCCCCCACCCCCGCTTTGGGCAAAAGTGCATTGTATGCAAAACAAATGGTATTCCTTTAGGTCACACACATTTAATTCAGATTCTCCAGTTAAAGGCAGAATCTCCAAAAACACAGTAGACTCCCTAGAAAAAGTGTAACCAGAAAACTCTTATTCAAGAGAGCCATGCTATTCTCTCAGTAGTTTTGGCTTAGAGGTGCCTACTCTGACACAATGTCCCGTACCTATTGCTTTTCAATTAACTGTCCAAGTAGCTTGTGAAGCAAGAGTAACAGAATGAATGGGAAGACAGGAAAAAAAAGTGTGATGATGAGCTCCATGTGCTAGACCATGGAACATTGCAAATATTAACAATGGGCTTTTGTCAGAGCTAGAAGCCAAAGTTTTGACCTGCTTACAAATAAGATATGACCAAGCCAAAACTTAGATACATGCAGTGTATTTTCCAAAATATGTAGAGAATACTTCTGATTTTGCCATGTAGTTTTATTTGAATTGAAACCTTCTGAGTTTGCAATGTAGCCTTATTTGAATTGATTCTGCTATTTTATATAAGCAGCTGGAAGACCTGAGAAGATAATCTCAAGAATCCATCCTTTTTAATATTATCCTGAAGATCTCTGACAGTTATCCAAAAAACAGTAAGGGTAAAAGCCTGAAGTTTTTATACAAGATGATCATCAGTTGGCTTCAGCTGCATTTTTGGACAGGAATGGCTTCTTATGGAGTTTGGGCACAAGTTAAGGAAAATAACCACGTGTGGCAGGGCACTGTTGGTGCCCGTCACTTTAAGGGCTAGAGCAGACAGCAGCCAGGTGCTTGATTGCAGCGGCCATTTTAGAGAGCAGGCTATAAATAGGGTGAAGCAGCAGTTTGCTGTTAGCAGCCATGAGAGAAACATCAGTCAACAGAGCTGAGGCTCAGGAACAGCTTGGAGGTCTATGGGCCAGGGCTATGGGCGTGGAAGAGGCTCCAGCTTCTGGGCATGTCCTAAAAGTGTACCCTGCCAGGGAAGGGAGGCCTGGTGGGACTGCTGGTGGTGTCAGATGGCAGACAGGCAGGGAGATGTAAAAATCTTTCTAATTGTTCAGGAATGACATTTACATCCAAAATTGGCTAAAATTCAGCATCTTCTGTGTTTCTGGGATGTATTTGTTAGCTGTGTTGGTCTGAGAAAAAAAGAAATGCAAAACCATAAAAATAGTCACAAGTCCCCATAGGTAGGAAATAAACTTCATTTTTGTACAGAGGAAGCTGCCATCTGACACCACCAGGGAAGGAATCCTGCCTGATCTGCGCAACAGAGAACAACTCACAAAGACACTGTCATGGACCCAGAGGAACAGACTCCCATCTTCAGCTTTCTCTGTGAAAAATGACGTTTATTTCCTACCTATGGGAACCTCTTACTATCTTTAATTTTCTGTGAGCCTTATGAAGGGTGTGTGAGCCCAAACACTTGCAGAAAAAGATAATGTTTTCTGTGTTTTCTTAGTTGATCTAATGAAAGGTATCATCTCTGAACCAAGAGTTCTAGAGATTTGCATTTCTTTTTGTCTCAGACCAACATGGCTACCAAATACTGTACATCTTTTCTCCATATGCAGGTACTTGGTTCAGATTAGGCAAGTAAAGTAAAGTGCCTTCTTCTGGGATGTCAGAGAAGAGCTAAAGTTTGCTAGAAGGACTTTGTAGCATTCTAGAAAGGAAACCAGGTACATCCTTAAACTAGTGTATGCCCCTCCTTGCCAAGTTAGTCTTGCTAATTTATCTGCTGCATTCTTTTTAATTTATTCCCCAACCAAAACAGAATTGTAGGTTACATTTAGCTTTCCTTTGCTTACACAAATTTGGATATGTTTGTAAATTCAGTGTTCTGTGTGAACTGCTCAAAGAAACTTAGCTGAGGCAGGCTATTTATTATAAAATATATCTTAAACTTCCTGAATCTATATTCTTCATCTGATGGTGAGATTAGATACCATTTGAACTGATAAATTAAACCTGCATGAGTACTGAGTAATCATGTTTCTATAGGAATAACTGCTGGGCACAATAAGAACACACATTACTAACATCTCATTATTTTACATTTTATAGATGTACCGTGAGGTATTTTGATAGAACTGAAATTATTACAATAATTTAATGAAATATATTGGTGGTGCATAATCCTTACTTTTTAAAAATAAGGAATGTTCATTTGTTAATTCACAATGTTAATTCTTGGGTTCCCACTCATTAGTACAAACAAGCTTTTGCTACAATTTTCTTTTTTTCCTTGCCAGGAAGCTTTTTAAAGAGAAGTAAATGATTTAAAACTCATCTAAGGTATTTTAGACAAAACCCCTAATTACAGAAAGTGCAACAATTAAAGGTTTAAAAACTGGGCTTAAACACAAATTCAGTATAGTCACTCATTATTAACTTAATTATACCATGCAAGGGTGTAATGCATATAATTTCTTCTAATAAAATAGAGCAATTAATTTCATTAGCTCTTTGATGTAGAGCTTATGATTGCAAAGTAATTCCATAGCATTTTTTTCACCCCTGGTTAATTCAGTGAGCACTATTATTTATGCATCCTAACATCCGGGCTGCACAAATGTTTACTAGAAAATGGGAGAGATGTATTTATTCTCTACTATGCAATAAAATAGACCTCAGACCCTAAAATGAAAGCTATGGACATTTTGTCATCCCACTCCACGAGTTCATAAACTCTGTTTAACTTTTATGGGAATGGGCTGCACATGCATTTTGAAGACAGACTGGATCTCTCATTGTCCTGTCCACATTAAGAGATGTACCATGTAGTCACTTTGCTGAGAGTAATTGTTGTTTTTAATGGTCTCACAATTATTACTCTTTTTACATTTTATTGCATCAGAAATCACTCATGGGTTTATTGTGGTGTAATCATGCAGCAATATACATAGTAATACAGTATTTCCATTTTCATTCAGCTTTCATTAATGAATCATTAATTTAAAATGTCAGTATGAATGCTTCCCTCCTATCAGAATAGGACCATGACACTCAACCTATTATGGCCTATCTCATTACAATATGCTCCTTCTCTGTGAAGGAGTTTGGCATGCTTCAATTCTCTTGATGTATGCAAGTTTACTCAGGCTCCTGTTCTGTGACAGATGAAGAGGTTAAAGAAGATATTCCATATTTGATTTTCTCCTGTTCCCCAAGATGCACAGGTAGTAAGTTTAAAACTAACAAAAAGAAATTATTTTTCCCACAAATTGAAGTGTGGAACTCATTGTCACCAGATGTTGTGGAAGCTTACAGTTTAGCCAGATTCAAAAAAGGGATTGGACAAATTCTTGGAGGAAAGGGGCATCAGAGCTATTGCGCACGGGAGTTATCAATACAGCCTCTGAATTAGAACTTCCTAGACTTTAAATACTGCAGTCTGCAAGTGGGAGAGGAACAGTGGAAAAAAATCTGGTCACACCCTGTTTACTGACCCTTTCAGCATCTACTCTCTGCCATTGTGTTGCACAGGATACTGAGCAAAAACTGGATTTATGGGCTGACCCAGTACATGGTAGTTCTTAGGATGTTCTCAGGGCCAGGCATCACGGTGCATATTTTGACATATGGAGTTTGGACTCTGGAAGCCACGAACGGTGGCTCAAGCCTGCAAACCTGAACGGCCAGCAGGCTGGGTGGTGCGCAGGGTGGCGCACAGGGCAAGGGTGTTAGCAGCTGTGGGGAGGCGGCTCAGGCACCATCTCCCAGCGAGTGGCCAGGTCCCACAGTACATAGGGCAGTGCATGAAGGGGCAGTGCATGAAGGAGCAGAGCCAGGGAGCAGTGGAGGCTGCTGGGTTTAGCCACCCAACGCGAGGCCAGACAGCTGGAGCATGAGGGGCCTGGCCTTTGCTAAAAGAACTCTCAGTGCCAAAGCCAGGGCATGGGGAAATAGTAGTGCTGTGGCATGAGACCCAAATTTTCACATCTGCTAAATCACAACGGACCCCTAATATTTAGGGGTGGAGCACAATTGTTCATCTGTCAAGGCATCCAGGATTAATTCCATGAAATTAAGTTATTGGAACAAAATCTGCTTTTAGCTACATTGGTACAAATTCAGAGTAGGCACATGGGCAGAGCGATATATACCACATGGTAGAATGGAATGGGGATTTACTCTGCATCATCTGCTCCACTGCAATGATCTGTACACATGCCCTTACCCTACAGGGGATGAGAACTAGGCTTTTATTGAGCACTAAGCTACCACAGTTCAGCTGTCATCTACTGTGGATTGATTAGGAAGCTGTCTTAACATTGGAAAATCGTCCACTAATGCATAGCTAGGCCTGTATCTTTACTTCATTCTCAGTAAAGATAGGGGATGGGTACATAAAGGATAATGAACTAATATCAACCCAACACTACCGCAATGAACTATTCCAGGCATCACAGCTTAAAATAGAACTGTGGTTGCTCTAAATTAGGCCCCACCAGAAGTTCAGGGGTGTTCAGGAAGTGGAAGTGGTTAAAAGGTTTGACCTCTATGGAACACAGCTGCATTAATTTGTCACAGCTGCAGATGAGACCCAAGCTGCATCATCAATCATTTTGTATTTGCTCAGTGTCATTTCTTAGCTTTTTTGTAAGCTTCGCGATGGATTTTAAAGAAAGGACTCTGTCCTAATGAATACATGCATATTGCTCCATTGCCAGGGAGAAGCATTCAAATAACTTCATTTTCCCCCTGAATAGATTACTTTTGTAACACCCTTGCCTTTAGTTGCTATCAAAAGAAGTGCTCTGGAAGGCATATATGCTTAATGACAGTAAAACAAGGTATGTGGAGACTGGAATCATATCTGACGTCCTCTTCCAGTTTACAAATCTTAATTTTTCAAAGTACTAGATACCTGGAAGTCATACTGTGGCATGTACATATTTGCTTTTGTGTATCCATTTATTTGTGTAGCAGCTCCAGATCTGCTTTGACCTGCAAGTGGCAGTATATAGCTTAATAAATTCTGCTTCGTATTTTATCACATTAAGAGGGAAGGACAATCCCATTAGTTAATGAATTCCACTAAGTCATAGTTTATTTAGACTGTCTTCTACTTGTCTTCATAGTATCACGCAGCTTCCTATTATTCCTAATACTGCTCAAGCATGTGAATATATTTAGAATCCCTTTCTTTTATTAAGTTATTTTTAAGTGGCTGTGATAACATAGTCAAAATATGTCTTTCTCTGCATGCTTTGGATTCTTTAATTTTCCTACAGGAATCTGAAATAACATTTTTGTGACAAACTTCTCTATACTTCTTTGACCTCATGCAAAAAATCTGGATAACTAAAGCACCCTGTGTCTTTAGCTCACAAGGCTAGTGTTACATCTGACCCCCTTTGAGTCTCCATTATGAATACTAAAGTAGTCCTTAACAGACAGACCAAAAGAGCACAGCTTTCAGTATGAGTCCAGAGCATGGCATAAATTGACACCTGGGGATCCATAGTGAGTTGATTTCACTGCTCTGTGACTGAATCCTGAAAAAGTATCAGTCAGAAGTGTAATCTCAGTGTGGCAGAGTTTGTGGTGGAAAGTTTTGGTGTTTTCAAAACAGAATGGATTTCATAAATATAAGGTAGATAACGTGTCTCTTTGGATACACTGAGTTAAGTATTTAAATGCTTTGGTGATGAGTACAGAACAGTTTAGAGTCTGTTTCTCCCTACCTTCTGGAAAGCTGCATAGCACAAGCCAAGTAGTAATTCATTATATCAAGATTTAATTACCATGAGACTGTGAGGGGGAGGGTGATCCTAGCTGTATCTCCTCGCTGTCCTCACCTGCGACAACTTAGATCAAAAGGAAATGAAGGAGATCCATGATCTTTTATGGCTAAGGTTCAAATAAAACCACCCAGATGGTACATACTTTACGCAGGTTTATTTCCCAAAGAAAAATAACACAGAAACAGTAGTCTCGCCAATTACCTCATTAGTGAGACATGTCTGAGTTATGGAGCAGCTCTTGCAACACTGGATGCCTCTCCAGTTACAATGTAGCGCTGACCATTCTAAGAGCTCATTGTCTTATTAGCAAGGTGCATTAGCCACACCTCTAGCTTCTATGGAGTGTGGGAGCAGTCCCAGTTACCCTCCTGCTGTCTGCAATGCTGCACGTGGCAAAGCTGTGGATCTGGGGTAAGGGTTTAGTCCAGCCTGGGACCCTCTTGCCTGCCCATCGTCCCAGGGTTCTTATCACTACTTGGGATTCCCCCTCCAAGCTGCTGTGCTGTGTCTCAGCTGCCCTCTCTCATAGGGATCACCAGAGGATAAAGGTAAGCAGCCTGCCTGGAGTCTTTCACCTCAGGTTCTGTACTCCCGACATCTTTTCCCAGGTTGTCAGATGGGCTCTTTGTCTCTCTTATCTTTTCTTGTGCCCGAAGATAATCAATCTATCTCCTGCCGCTGGTTTTATGCTGGTTTGTCATGGGTTTTTCAAGATGACCCAATCTTGTCTCAGGTGTGTAATTCCTCCCACCTGGCAGAGGTCATCGTCGGGTCAGTCTGACCCAATCTTGCCTAAGTAACTGGGGTCCTGCCTGTTACACACCTCCCCCCTAAGTTCAGTAGTCCCCCTCTAGGAAGGGCATTCTGGAACCTTCTGCCCATAAGGGCAACCATCACTGGAACAAGAGACACAAAAAAACAAAAGGAAGAAACAAAACAGACAAGAAAAGAGTTCTTCAGAAGCCGGTGTCTTCGTTCAACTTCCTACAGGTAAGTCTTGGCATTGTCTTATTCATTGTCTGGGTGAGAGAGGAAATCAACATTTCCGCTTTGTCTTCCTGCCCGATGCCTTACTGTAAAATAAAAGGGTTGTAAGACCAGGACCACCTTGTCAGGCTAGGATTATCCAGCTTGGCCATCCTTAACCAGCATAGAGGGGCATGATCAGTGATCAACACAGACTCCCTCCCTAGGAGATGATAATGGGACAATTCTATTCCCCACTGGCGAGCTAAACACTCTTGCTCAATTGTGGAATCGCAAGTTCCTGAGGGGTTGAGTTTCTTACTGGCAAAAACAATGGGCCTCTCCTCACCCCCATTTTCTTGGAAGAGTATTGGTCCCAGGGCTACTCCCAACGCATCTGTTTGTAGGTAGAGTTTTTCCTGAAAATCTGGGGTACATAATATTGGATATTGACACACAGCCTCTTTAATTTGTTCAAAGGCACAAAGTGCTTCTGTGTTCCACTGTATCGGTTTTCAACAAACCTTGGTTAGTTCTGTTAAGAGAGCAGCCTTTTCTGAGAACCCCGGGATAAACCTGTGATAATAATTAGTGAACCCCAGAATGACTGCAGTTGTTTAAGTGTCTTTGGCAAAGGATGTTGTCGTATGGCCACAGGTTTTATGACACCCAGGCCAACTAGAAAGCCTAGGTACTGTGTCTCCCTCTTTCCAAGTGTGCACTTCTTGGGATTGGCATGAGTCCTGCCTGATTCAGTTCCATTAGTATTTGATGTAGGTGTTGACAATGTGTCTCCCAATCTTGTGAGAAAATGATAATACTATCAATGCATGCTGCTGCATATCCCTGATGTGGTGCTAATATCCAATCCATTAACCGCTGAAATGAAGCAGCTGCCCCATGAAGCCCACATGGCATCTGTTTAAACTGGAAAAGGCCCCACAGGGTGTCAAAGGCTGTTTTCTCTTTATCTGCTGTTGCCATAGGAATCTGCCAATAGCCTTTAGTCAGATCCAGGGTGGATATATATTGGGTTTGGCCAGCTTTCTCCAGCATGTCGTCTACCTGTGGCACTGGAAAGGCATCAAATGTTGCAATTTCGTTTATCTTGTAGTAGGTGACACAAATGTATAGAACCATCTGTTTTTGGCACCACCACCATCAGACTCCTCCACGGGCTTTGGGATTCTTCAGTAATTCCTAGCTTCTTCATCCGGTCGATCTCCTGTTTTACTGCTGGCCAGAGATAACAGGGTAAACTTCTCCAGTGATCATGTATCACCTGCCCCGGTGGTGAAAAGATCTGGTGATTGACACACCTTGCTATGCCTTGTCTCTCGGAACACATCCCAGAATTTCAGGATCAGGGCCTTCAGATCTTCTCATTGTTTGTTGTTTAACTGGTTATCAATCTCTGGTTTTCCACAAGACTCTGTGAGGCCCTGAGGTATCACTAGTTCCCCTTCATCTAATTCATTCACTTCTCGCATCAACCCCGTCTTGCTTCCGTAATTGGTTAATATGGTAAATCTGCCTTCTTTGGGTGGGTGTGGTCCGGAGATCTTCATAGTTGACTGGTCCCATTTGTCTTGTTACCTGAAAGGGTCCTTGTCATCAGGACAAGATCTTGTGGGAATTATGAGGCAGTAATATTATAACACCCAACCTCCAACTTGGAGATCTCTCTCAGTGGTCTGGGTGTCATAATGTTGTTTCTGTTTTTCCTGGCATTGGCTCAAATTTTGCTGAGCTATCTCCTGTGTCCTTCTTAACCATCCCTGGAAATCAATCACCCCTTGTGGTAGAGTCAGATCACCATATTCTCTTCTCCATTCTTCACATATAAGGTCAAGAAGCCCCCAAGGTCTAGGGCCATAAACTAGTTCAAACAGGGCGTACCCAGTGGAGGCCTGTGGGGCTTCCCTTATGGAGAAGAGTAGTGGAGATGTATCAAGGCATCCCACTCCAGGGGATCCCCCTGAATGCAGGCCGGAATCATCCCTTTCAAGGTGCGATTGAAACACTCCACTAGGCCACCCGGTCTGGGGGTGATAGATGGAGGTGCACAATTGTTTAATCCTCAAAACTTGGCAGACCCCTTTTAGGATTTTGGACATAAACATTTTTCCTTGATCTGTAAGGCTTTCACAGGGAATGCCCACCCACGCAATCCACTTCAGGAGAGCCCTGGCTATGGCTGTAGCTGTTACTGATCTCAGGGGTACTGCTTCAGGAAAGCAGGTTGCATAATCAATTATTACTAAAATAAATTGATACCCTGATCTGCTCCAAGGAAATGGCCCCACCACATCCAGGGTGATATGATGGGCTTCCTGACAGGGGCATTGATATCGGGGTACCCTCCCAGGTTTCACCCCTCCTGTCATTTGACACTCAGGGCATTCTGCACAGAATCTCTCTGCCATTTTGTAAAGGCCAGGCCAGAAGACCTACCATTTCAGACGCGCTTCCATCTTACCCCATCCTAGATGCCCTCCCATAGGAAGCATGTGGGTGACCTGCAGCAGCATCTCCCAATACTTGCGGGGAATAAGGATTCAGCTCCTCTCCTCCCCATCTTCTTGGTTCTCCACTTGATAGAGGATGCCTGTCCTTACCTTGTACCATGGATTTTGCTCAGCCTTCTGGTGATCCACTACCTCTCCTTCATCTTTGGCCAGTTGAGACCGCCAGATCTTCTGGAACAGGGGTTCTTGTCTTTGCTCATCCCAAAAATACCCCTCACCTATAAGTTGTTTCATATCCAGGTTATCTTGCTCGCCTTCCTTAGGATCCATAAAGCAGACCATTCCAGAGTCTTGGTCCCACTCTCCACCTTTCTTGGTGATGACTCAAACAATGATTTCCTTGAGATAAGACCAATCTACTCCCAGAAGCATGGGGTAGGGTAGGGTTTTGGCTAGACCCGTGGCAGTCTCTTCGGTGTGACCGAGTATCATAAGATGAACCCTCCTGCGTTCATAGGTATGGGAAGCCGCATGGATGCAGATCCATGCTCACCAGACTTTCTGGACTCCCTAGATGAGAGGGAAAAAGATCCACTCAAATCATTGACTGGGAGCAACTAGTATTGACCACTGCCAGTATGATGGTGTCTCCGACTTACCTTGACCACTGCTTTGTTCTGACATTGTGTGCCCTTATGGTGTCCAAAACTACAATCAATTTTCTCATCATGTGTAGTATCAACAGAAGTTTTGGTTTGCGTTTTCCATGGGCAGAACCAGGAGATGTGTCTTTTTTCCCCACATCTGTAGCATGAACTTCTCTAGAGTCCCAGGTTTGAAGTTCCCTTCTGGGATTTCAGGTATTCTCACCCTCTTGTGACTGGCTAGGTGTTCCTTGTCAAGTTCCAGGTACTGGACCTCCCAGTTGGTCTCTCCTAGGAGCTTCACTGTCCCCTTCAGCAACGGCATAATCCTCAGCGAGCTGCAAAGCTTCTTCAGCCATTTTGGGTTGGTGGCATTGCACCCACCGCTGAGAGCTACTACTGAGATCAGTCAGGAATTGCTCCAGGATGATGAGATCTACCACTTCCTGTAGGGTACGAGTCTCTGGCTGTAATCACCATTCCCTTTCGGGCCCGAAACTTCTGACAGTAGGTTTCTGCAGAAAACTTTATCTGGTATAATATGGCCTCCTTTACCATCCAGTAACCTTGGACCTCTACCTGGCTAAGAAGCCGATAAGCGGCTTGTGCTGGCTCAATGAGAAGAGGCCCAATCCATGCTGCCCAGCTGCTGGGGTCCCAGTTTGCAGCCATGGCCATCCTTTCAAAGACTTCTAGAAATGCTTCCCCATTGTCGTCTGGGGACATCTGGGGAAGTCCAGCCCCATCACCCTCTCTCCCCAGTGATACCTGCTGCGCCTCAATTTTCTCACATAAATCCTGCTGCCAAGAGAAAAGACAGATTCGTGCCTCTGCTTCTTGGGTATGCACCCTTACAATCTCCTCCAACTGAGTTTCTTGCCCCTGCAGGAGCCAGAAGGTGATACTGTGTGCCTGCTGCCAGTCGGTTGGGATGTGTGTGTCCATAGACTCCATGTTGCCTGGGTTTGTTAATGACTGGCTTCCCAGCCAATGAACCACTTTGTGAGCGGGAGGGTGATCCTTACTGCATCAGCCCACTGTACTTTCCTGCCATGACTTAGATCAAAAGGAAAAGAAGGAGATCCATGGTCTTTTATGGCTAAGGATTGAGTAAAACCACCCAGATGATACATACTTTATGCAGGTTTATTTCCCCCGCCCCCCCAAAATAGCACAGAAACAGTAGTCTCGCAAATTACCTCATTAGACAGACATGTCTGAGTTATGGAGCAGCTCTTGCAACACTGGATGCCTCTCCAGTTACGATGTAGCGCTGACCGTTCTAAGTGCTGATTGTCTTATTAGCAAGGTATGTTCCCCATGACTCTAGTTTCTATTGAGTGCTGGGAGCAGTCCCAGTTATCCTTCTGCTCTCCGCACCACCTCACATGGCAAAGCTGTGGATCTGGGGTCAGGGTGTAGTCCAGCCTGGGACCCTCTTGCCCGCCCATCATCCCAGGGTTCTTATCACTACTTGGGACTCCACCACCGAGCTGCTATGCCGTGTCTTAGCTCTCCTCACACTCACTGGGATCGCCAGAGGAGGAAGGTAAGCAGCCTGCCTGGCATCTTTCATCTCAGGTCCTGTAGTCCTTACATCTTTTTCCAGGCTGTCAGATGGGCTCCTTGTCTCTCTCACCTTTTCTTGTCTCCAAAGGCAATCAGTCTGTCTCCCACTGCCAGTTTTATGCCGGTTTTTTGCAGGCTAATCACCCAATCTTGTCTCCAGTGTGCAATTCCTCCCACCTGGCAGGGGTCATTGTTGGGTCAATCTGACCCAACATTGCCTAAGTAACAGGGCTCCTGCTTGAGTCCCTGTTAGAAAGATAATCAACAGCTACTCCTGCAAAATAAATCTCACAAGTGATTTCTTCACACCCTCAATACCTGTCATTACCCTTCTCTGTCTATTGCTTTAATTTGGCTGTGGAGTGATAGTAATAATGCAGCGTTTCACACTCTCTTAACCTTTTTAGCTAATCCCAGAGTGATGATGATTGTAAATCTTTTGGTCAGACTCTCCAAAGAGGAAAGAGTACTTTATTCCCCCTATTGGTGAAAAGGGCAATATGCTGCCTACCCACAATTCCTCTAGTGACATTTGGATATTCACTATAAACCAGTAAATGTTCTCAAAAAAGTAGATTTTTAAGTAGATAAATGCCTGTTCGAGTATTTTAAGTTCTCTTGGGTATTCTACTATGGGTACTGAACAATGAGAGGACTTTGCCAGAACATTAGTAAAGCCACAAATTTTATACTAAGCCTCTGGTGGAATCAAGCAAGAAACTCCTTTGGAAATGGAAACAACCTTCAAAGAAATGTTTGGACTGATCCCAATTGTAAGTGTGGTTTGGTGACTGTAATTAAGAGGTGCAGTCATGGAATGCCCGTCTCTGAGACAGTCTGACCAATGGATGGGAATGGATTTAGAGAGGCTTGGCAGGGGGTATGTTGATCTATAGTTACTTATTTTAGCTTTTTCAAAGTTCATGACTTCTTTTCTCTGACAAAAGATTTCTTTGTTCGTACACAGATTCAGTACTCAAAGATCCACCTGACAAAGGTACCCAGGAGGGGGGTGCCTTGTAGGGGTGTGCAAAATGGGCTGTATTTGATTCAGTCTTGGCCTGAATCGGGGACAGTGATTTGATTCGTTGATTCAGATCACTGTCCCAATTCAATTTGGCTGAATCCACATCTGAAGATTCAGTGCTGATTCAGGGAATCAGTGATTCGGCCATAGACACAGCTTTAAATGTCTTTTCTACATACCCCAGGGTACCAGGTGCAGCTCATGAATGCTGCAATGCTGGGGCGCATGGAGCATCCCACAGGAGCATGGGGGGACCCTCCTGCATGCTCAGTGGCATACCGGAAGTGGACTGGAAGTAGTTCCAGTCCACTTCTGAGTCCACTGTCAAGCATGCGAGGGATCCCCCTGTGCCTCTCTGGCTTGGTGATCAGCTGCAGGGGGATCCTGGGTGCCCCCCCAGACACAGGAGGCACCAGTTGCTGAGCTAGGGGGTGGGAGGGTGGTCCCTCATGTGCTCTGCAGTGGACCTGGAAGTGGACCAGAACTGCTGGTCCAGTTCCAGGTGCACCACCGAGTGCGCTGAGGGCCCCACCGCCCCACCATCTCAGCATTCACAAGCAACCTGGTACCTTGAGGTATGTAGAAAAAACATTTAAAGCTGTGCCTATGTCCGAATCATCAAATCTCTCTGAATTGATTCAGAGGGTTCCAGTTCAATCTGGAGAAATTAAAGGGTCTCTTGATTCAATTTGGATTCAGAGATCCGGCTGCTGAATGGGCCGAATCTCTGCCAGATCAAATCAGCGACTGAAGCTTCTCATAGCCCTAGTGCCTCCAGCTTTCTCAGACTTCTGAGTGAGGGCTTGAGCTGGCAACTGTTATCTGTCAGGAGTGACTGTAGATGTTTTGATCCTAGCCCCTTTTGCTGTCATTGCTGACCCAGCAGAAGAGCAACATTATAATTGCCAACACAGAATTGAGAGGCTGAACCATAAATGGGGTTTGGTGGCTGAATATTGGAAGTGTAGTCATGGACTGCCTATCTTGGGGATAGTCCAACAACAGGTGGAAATGTATTTAGAGAGGACTTGTGGGGCGTACATTGCTCTATGGTTACATATTCTAGGTTTTCTTCTCCTATGGTATGATACTGTGTCAGACATTGTACATACAAGCAGCAGGGGATAGAATGGGTAAGTGGGCAGCAGCACTAACTCTCTAGCTCCAGCCAGGCCCTGTACTAAAAATCCCTTTGTGACACAGCCAAAAGTAGGTGCAACCATGCCACTGCACCCTCTGGGTCCACCTCTGTCCCTTGCTTAGTCCAGTGTTTCAATGTCAAACCTATCCTCCCTAGAACTGGAGGAAATTGGAACACCTCTGGCATTTGCAGAGGCAGCAAAGAAAATCTTGTGATCTGCAAGTCTTGGATTTTTAATGGGCTTTAAAAAATAAATCTTAAAAGAAACTCATCTGCTCTCTTGTGCTATAGAGAGCACTGAAGATTTCATATATAGCATATAGTGCATAAAAATAATCACTGCATCTACAATGTACATGTGCTTACTGTTCTGAGGTAGAATCAAGGAGTGTCACATGAGAATTATTATTGCAAAGGAAAAGTCCTTGATTTAAGAAAAAGAGCAAACAGCTACATCAGTGAAAAACCAGAGCACAGCAAGATTTTTACTTATATGTCAGCTTTTCTATTGTGCTCTTCAGAATCACTTTCATATCTCATAAATATGAATTAATTCATCCTCATAACTCCCCTATAAAGTATTGAAATATTATTTTCCCTACTTTAGAGAAGGGCAAATGGGCAAGAGAGTGAGAGAGAGAGAGAGAAAGAGAGAGATCAAATGATTTGCCCAAAGCCACACGGGTCATCTGCGGTATGACTCTAAATAGACTAGAAGACCCAGATCTTCTGAGTTCCAGACCACTCTTCTAACCACGAGACCATCCTCCTCTCCGAGATAATTGCTGCTGTCTTTCAGGGAAAGAAAATATCCCAAGAATAATGGCTTCACTTTCAGGAAAATAAAAATAGGTGTATTGAATAAGCAGCAATTGCAAAGGGTAAACATTCAACCAAGTATTCCCTGAACACAAACAGCATGTAGGTGATAGCTAAATTTTGGCAGGAACCCGTGGTCCCCCTGGTACTTGTCATGAGTTATGTTTATGAGGTAGCAACATTTTTAAAGACAAATTTATATTAAACTAAAAAGAACAGAAAGTACAGATTCAGAAAGCAATAGTAACTGTAGTAGTAAATGGTAAAAAAAAACTTTTGTGAAGTTTTTTTTCCATATAGCTCTGGATGCCAAAGCATCCATGCATAACCTATTTTTAACAACATAGGCCTCCTGTGAGTTTTATTGTCCTCTGCTGTAGAAGCAATATAAAAGATATTCTTCAACCAATATGTGAACAATTTCATTTACACTTTAGGTCCAGATGAATCTTGGTGTACAAACTGAAACAAACCTGATGTGTTGGGTGTTCATAAATATGTATTTTTTGTATCATGGGAAGATATAGAAGCCCCAGCTCATATTGTACTGGGAGGGCATGGCAGGAACACATCGTAAGAGGCAGTTCCTACCCAGGTGACAGAAGAGTAGAGGGAAGGGAAGCACAGATTTTTACCCAAGGCAACACAATAAGTCAGTGGCAGAGCCAGAAGTAGAATCCAGGTTTTCTGAGGTCCAGACTAATAACTTAGGCATGAGAAGACATTTACCCTTAATATTTGGCTATCTTTGATCACTAGAAACAAGCCTGTCTCTGTATTGTGTCACTAGTACAGTATAGTCTAGGAAAAAGTTCATAATCAACCTGGCTGGTACATTTATATCGTCAATCTATGGCAGCATGTAGCCACATGACTTTGCATTATATGTGCAATCCATCTCTTGGCCCTATCCAAATTCTCCCCCTGCCTTGCCTCCTGGGCTCCTTAGGACCCTTTTATACCCTCTCTATTAATCTGAAATTTTGACCAAGGAATTTTTTAGGCAAGGAATGGAGAGAGAATGCTGGTCTGACCTCTTCTAGACATTAAAGGGGGTACTTACAAAAGAGCCACCCTTAACAAGGGGACTTTTCTATGTGGCAACACTCAGTACTACCAAAAAAAACTGTAGTGTTTCCATATGCCACTCTGCAGTAATTGTTAAGCAAACGCTTGCTGATATGGAGGACTGGGTCATTCCATGTGTGATTTTTTTTTTTCTATATTTTAATTTATATAGTGGCAATTTAAAATCCACAGAGTTACGTTAACTACCATATCAAAATCAGACCTCTCCAAATATATAGTTCTACATAAGGGTCCAATAATCAAGTGCCATATGCCATTCAGATTTGTCTTACTGTCTAGTGCAGTGATTCAACAGGGGTACCACAAGATCCCTTTAAGGGATAGCACCTGGCCCCTGTATGAGAAGGTAAACCCCCCATTTGGTGCCCAGCATCTACCTCAGTAGTGCCTATGGCTGCTTCCCATATCCCGTCCCCCTGCAACTCCATGTGCTGGCCTCCTCCCTGATGCTCTGAGCAGCACATTCTGCTGCAGATGGCTTTTCAGCCTGGCTCATTCCTTCTCAACCCCATTCCTCTCAGACAGAAGAGTGGGCAAATGGTGGAGAGTGCATACCAGAGAGTGAGATGCTGTCTCCACTGCCCTCACTTGGCACCAACTAGATCAGTGGTTCTCAACCTTTTAAGCCTCAAGGCCTCCCATAACTTTTCTGAATTTAAATTATAGCTCAGTGGGCACATTTACATGAGACTCTAACTGCACAGTAGCCAAAAAATACTGCACGGTAGTGCATCAGTAGACAGTGCTAATACACTACTGTGCAGCATTATTAGGCTACTGCACAGTAGCATCACCTAAAAGAGGTTTGCCAGCACTACTGTACAGTAGCTCTGGTCACTGTGTATTTATTTAGTACTTGCTAATACAAGTACTAAATAAATGTGCAGTAATGATTGCACAGTAGCATCTTGTGTAGACGCACCTAGTGATTCTCAACCAGGGTGCCACTAAATTCAGAAAAGTTATGGGGAGAGTAGCATCTTGAGGCTAAAAAATGTCAAAAACCACTGATCTATTCTAGAGTTTAAGAAGAAAATATGCAGTTGGGATGCCAGAACATCTTTATAGCATTCTGTAACATTAGCAGTGTTTTAAAGAGAGGAATGCTTCACTTTAACTTGGGTAGGTTATCACTGTTGTGTGGCGTAGGAGGCAAAGGTGTATTTAAATGTGTTACTTCTTCTTTAGTTAAGCCCACCAACCTTAGATATTTCAGTTGCTTTCAGCACCTACACTGAAACTCTCTGGAAAGCAGTAACCAGGAATCACATGCGTGGCTCCTTCTGGACCCAACTGTTCAAACTTTAAGACTATTACGTAAGAAGTAATTATTCTAATTCCACGATAGCGATTTTTTTTTGTCTATGAATAGAAGACTTCCTCACTGCTGAAGAAAGTGAGGATTTAATGGGCAGGAGAGTACAAAAGTAGGATCCTGGTGTCTGAGGCGCTTCTTGTGCTTGCAGCCTTGCTATGAGCCATAGTAGAAGCAGCAGCACAGAAAGACCTGTAACTTCACTACCCCCTGCTTCCTCCAGGGGGGAAAGAAGAGAGAGAATACCCAATTCTGTCACCTGTGTGGGGAGGAGGATAGACCCTCCCCACTTCATGGCAGAGAAAAATCTCAGCTCTCTCTGTCTCTTTTGGATACTCCATAGTGAGCTCCTGGGGAAATGAGAGTACATTTAAAAAGGTAAGTAGAAGTAGGGGGAGAAGGATGGAAAGGGGAAAATGGAAGGGAAACAAAAAAGACAATATGGATGACAAAATAGGGGGTTAGAAGGAAAGTTTAGAAAACAGGGAAAAAACAGAAGATGATTGGGAAAGAACCAAGGGAAGCAAGATGGATTAACAGAAGAAAATTAAAACCATGTAGTTACTTTAAGGGAAAGGCAGGGGAGGACATGTGAAAACCAGAGAGACCTCTCTTTGTGTTTCTTTGATGTTGTAGTTTTTTTACACTAAATTTTGTTTAAGTTGCTGGTGGGAGGTAAAGACAAGCCAGGCCAGGTCTATTAGATTTGCATTTTTTCTTAATGTACCGTCTGATCAGTTCATGGGTTAATGATTAAATGTATTAGGATGTTTTACATTAGAAGTCTGTCATGAAGGTTTTCTTGGATTTCCTTAAACTCCTATCTTAGAAAAATCATTTGCACTATGCTCTGTTCCCACAGACATCCAGGGAAAGAATAAGCCAAGGCCAATTGTTTCCTGTTCTTGGCTAATATTATAGGCAGGATCAGCCTCTTGGCAAGTTTGCTGGGTATTTTATGGTTAGCAATAGTTAAAGGTTATTTAAGCTCTTTACTTTTAAAAGTGTATCACCTAGAGTTTTAGTTGAGCATTTTCATTAAACAGACATAATTTAAAAGACTTTTAATTCAAAGAAATCATAACTACTTTAAGGAACTAGGCTGACCACCTGGAAGGGAGAAACTGTCCCGTTATGTCAAAGCTGACAACTCCAAAATTTTAGCCAACTTCTAAAGGATAACTTTGTTAAAAAGGATAAAACACTGGCCATGTGATAAGGCCGGCAGCATTAGCAATCAGTTTACGTCTTTCCATAGCATTCAAGATACGATGTACCAGCCACAGCAAAAGTAAGTACCTTAATTGTAAAATGTCACTGAACAGCCCATAAAGAACAAATCCCAGACACTGGGTTTGTTGCAATCCTAGACACATTATGAAAGTGCTTACGTGGGTGATGCGTCATACCTGTCATCTCCTCTTCTCATTAGCAGCCACTGAAATCAACAAGTATGTCATGCTCTCAGGAGGGTTCAGAGTGCTGTTTCAATCTCCTGCCAGCTCACCAAAAGCAAGCCAGCTGAGAGAAAACAGAGGCATGGAGTGAACTGGACTTTCTCACCTACAGCTGTCTCAGAGCTCCCCTGGTTGAGTTGCCCAGCTTAGAATTTCCCACCCATCAAACCACATGTCAGGACACTGCAAGCCTTTTTTTTTTTTTTGATCTGGAGGTAGGAAAAGCTTTTAAAAACAAATTGGTAGGTGCCATAATGGGCTGCTTTTAATACAGCTAGTGACCTAGCAAGTGTAGCCAAAGTAAACTAAATGGGAATTCGGTAAGTGTCCAAGAAGTCTGATCTCAATTTTTTACTGGATTCATGTGGCTGGCATTGATTTCACTTTTGCTAACATTATTATTTATTTTTCCATCTTTTAAAATCTATCAGTTCCCAGCCAGTTCTCCAGGTGCTTGTCCCACATTATAAATTTAAACATAAACAAAAATAGCCCATTAATACATCCAACTTCCTCAACAATCAAGTACCCATTCGGATTTCCTCATCATTGCTAAATTAAACTAGGCAGATTCTCAACTAGTGCACGCTGTCATACTTTCACTGACTTTAAACTGCAAACTGTGTGTATAATGTGTACAGGATTTTGGCTCCTGAAATAGGTTTGATCTCATATGTCCCCACAGTTTCAGTAAAGATGGATTCTGCATCACCAAAAATTGTGTGTTTAGCTCTAAATGCTCCGTGTTACTGCCATGACTATTACTGCCTTGCAAATAGATTAAGACAATGTCTTGGCAGAATTATTGACTTATTCCTGATTCCTAAAACATTAAAAAGGAATTAAACTGTAATGTTACATGTCTAAATTTTATAGGCAAAATATTCTCTATAATAAATATATAGTAGGATTGACATTACTGACAGCTGTGTTGAGTTTTCCATACGTGTTACTAGGGACCCAGGGAGGGGTCTGGAGCCCAGATTGAGAGGCTGAGAGTGTAGGACCAGCGAGAGTCCAGGAGCCTATTGAGAGACTGAGTGTGTGGAACCAGAGGGTCCAGGAACCCCAGAGGAGGGGCTAAGTAGAAGAGCACATCAATGAGTTGCATTGATTTTCCAGAAATTACAAATAAGACCTGTTTAGAAACTCTGCAGTTCATCTGTAGAGATAAGCACAAATACATTTCAAATTGGAAAGTTTATAATGCAGCTGTGTTTTTAAAGATAGCATGTTAGTTTGCTGGAGAAGCAACAAACTGCCATGACCTTTATATATAGTATATTGTGATTTGCTTTTACAGAAAATCTAAGCATAATGTACACACGGTACGTAAGACTGGAAGAGGCTCTGTGATATGTATTCTCAAATGTTAGAATGTCTCCCCATTGTTCATTGTCCTATCATTCTAAATTCAAATCAATGTTTTTTGACATACAGAGTATAAATATTTACCACAAGAAATAAAATGGGAAATTTGCCAGCTTGACTAGACATCATTAAAGTGACTGCTGGAATAAAAAAAATTTTTATTAAGTTTTCTCATGTTGTGAAATTATGGTACCATATGATGAATAAAGATGAAACTGGACATGGAACAAATTGTCTTTTGGCTACTTTCAGATTACAATCAACCACTAAATTCCTTGAAAGATTCCTACTTCCTTTTGTGAACATATAAGCCAGATACAGACATTACTGGT
Organism: Crocodylus porosus; assembly: GCF_001723895.1. Taxonomy (NCBI): domain Eukaryota; kingdom Metazoa; phylum Chordata; order Crocodylia; family Crocodylidae; genus Crocodylus; species Crocodylus porosus. The sequence continues at coordinate 19,033,611 of NW_017728912.1, forward strand.
GTTTGTAAGTGTGCTCTGGGGGACGGAGTGAAGGGGGGGAGTGCTTTAATTAAAGCAACTCTGACAGCCACTGTAATTAAAGTGCCAGAAGCACTTCAAACATTGAATTAACCTTAGTTAAAGCATTACTGCCGCCATTCTGAAGCATGAGGATGCTGACACAGGAGAGGGTGCTCCAACCCTACAAGAATTTTGGAAGGAATATAATATCTGCGAGGCAATAGATAACATTTCACATGCCTGGGATGAAGTTGCCTCCAAAACAATGAATGGTGTCTGGTGAAAGTTTTGGGCAGACTGTGTCCAGGATTCCCAAGAGGCTGAGGAACCACTGATGATAATTCTGGACAATATTGTTCAGTTTGGAAGGAAAATTGGAATTTTCTTGAACTTGAACCTGAGGACGTTCAGGAGTTGATCGATTCCAACAGGAAGGAATTGAGCAATGAGGACCTCATTCAAAAAGAGCCAGCAGAGAAGCCACGAAGAGGAGGAAGATCTTCAACCAGCAAGGGCCTTAACTAGCAAAGGCATGGCTGAAGCTTTCAAACATCTTGAAGCTTTTCTTTCTTACTTTGATGAGCATGAACCTGACATGCAGTGCAGTTCTGTAGTTGCAAGAGCAGTTAACAATGAAGTAAATTGTTACAGGCTGCTTTACGATGAAAAGAAGAAGCCCAAAGTGCAGCTATCAGTGGAGTCCTTCTTCAGGAAGGGCACAAGTTTGGCTTCAACCAACAGCTTGGAGCCTGCTGAGAGAACACCACCTCAAGCAAGATGGCTGTAGCTACAAAAGGTCAACATGGAAAGTAACACCTGTGACAGACCAGCTTCAGTGCTCCGTCACTTTAAGGGTTGAAGCAGGGGGGCCAGCAGGTGGTTGATGATGGCGGCTATTTTAGAGCCCAGTTCTCAGAGCAGAGAGGAAAGTTTGTGGGTAACAGCCATGGGGACAACATCAGGCTGAAACGCTGCTCCAGCAACATCTTGGAGGTAAGGGCTGGGGCTATGGGGAAGGAGGAGGCCTCAGGGTCCTGTGCATGACCTGAAACAGCACCCTGCCAAGGAAGGGTGGCCTTGTGGGACTCCTTGTGGTGAGGGAGTCCTCAAGAAATGCCGGGCCAGTTACCTCCCTAGTGAAAGGCAGGTAGGGGTGCCTTAACCCCAGCCTTCACCATTCAGTGGGTTCATTTGGCAGGCTGGTGGCCAGGCATGCCATAGAGGGGCACCTGAGCCTGTGGGTGTGTTTGACCCCAGGCCCTAGGAAGAGGGCAGAGTGGTGGGGCAGGCACACAAAGGAGGGGCATCTACACCTGTGGGGGTGATCAATTCCAGGCCCTAGGAAGAGGGCAGAGTGTTTATTTCTGTGTGGAGATGGGGTGCAGAGTAGGGTTGCACAAGAGTGAGTGTGCTGGAGAGAACCCTAGTGAAGGTAGTAAATCAGGGCCCAAGTGAGAGGGCCAGAGGTACCCCAATGAGGGGGCATACGTGAGTTAACGGACAACGATAGAAATCGAGCTTCGAGTAAGGGCATGCGTTGTGTAAATAAGGATACTGAAGGCAAAATTGAGCCTTCATGGGAGGGCATGTGGTGCGTAACTAAGGTTATTGAAGGGAGAGCTAAGGGGAGGAGGAGTTTCCTAGGGACCCAGGTAGGGGTCTGGAGCCCAGATTGAGAGGCTGAGAGTGTGGGACCAGTGAGAGTCCAGGAGCCTATTGAGGGGCTGAAAGTGTGGGATCAGAGGGTTCAGGAACCCCAGAGGAGGGGCTAAAGTGGAAGAGCACATCAATGAGGATTCTGTCTGTGAGGCATGGGGCATGGTGTAGGGGTAGAACAGAGCCACATAATTAGCCCATAAGGCAATGACCACTGACACCCAGTGGTCATTTGAGAGAGCAGTTTAGGAAGTCCTGGGGTAGCCTCCCTCATATAAAAGTAAAAGATATCGAAGTGTGGCAGGTGACTGAAGGGATGATTGCCCAGAAAGCAGGGCTGCAGGGACTCCAGGCACTTCACACCCACCCCTGGAGAGGCACCCTGCCACACTGCACACAGACTGTTTTAAAAATGGTGAAGTCCAGTCTAAGATTTGCACACCTCCCTGCCTCCCCCTGCCCCCCACTGCCACCAAAGGTTAAATGTGTATTCTGTTCACTACTGATCTGTGCCACTTACAGAAAACTAAATATTTAGATTAATTTGGCCTTGGGCTTTTTGAATGTCTGTACCTAGCCTTAACCACTTCTTTGTGTAATTACAAAGTCTCTTTGTACAACCATCCTATGTACTGTAGGAAATTTTGTTAGTTCAAAGCAACATATTTAAAATTAAAATGTTACATTATCAGACTTTACTTGCTGAATCACTTCGGGAAATATTTTTGTATTTTTTAAGTTTTCTGTATGACCAGTTTGTATAGTTCATAGTTTCAGATTTAAGTCTGTCAAGAATAGCAAACAGCAACACTTTTCTGATCACCAGTCTCTATTGAAATGATGCCAGGGCTGATTGTTCATAGGATCATAGGAAGGTACTACTGGAAGGGACCTCATGAGGTTATCTATAGCCCATCCCCCTGCTCAAAGCAGGATCATCCCTGACTAAACCAGTACAACCAATTCTCTGTCTTATCTGCTCTTGAAAACTTCCAGGGACGGAGATTTCACAACTTCTCTAGGTAGTCTGTTCCAATGTTTGACAACCCTCTTAATCAGAAAGTTTTTTTTCTCATCCCCAATCTACATTTCATCTGCTGCAGTTTGATGTCATTGCAACTAATCCTGTCTCTGTTCTCCCTATAATCCCTTTTCATGTATTTAAAGGTTAGCAAGTGTCCCCTCAGTCTTCTCTTCTACAGACTAGATAACCCTACTTCTTTCAACCTTTCCTTATAAGTCATGCATCCCAGGCCTCTAATATATATATTTTTGCTTTCCATGTGACTCTCAGTCTTTTCACACCCTTCTTGAACTGTGGAATCTAAGGGTGTCTGTACACAAGCATGGAGGCTGCTCTGACATCCTGTAATTACAGCATGTTGGAGCAGACTTTATTAGTCAAGCCTGCTGGAGCATGGTGTGGCAGGGCACTGTTGATACCTGCCACTTCAAGGGCTAGGTCAGGGAGAGGGCAGGTGCCTGATGAGGGTGGTCATTTAATGCCCAGCTCTCTGTGCTGAAGCGGAGCAATTTGTGACCAGCCAGCAGGGAAGAAACATCTCCCTGCTAAGCTCTGCTGCTCCAGGAATACCTTGGAGGTAAGGGCAGGAGCTTATGGGGATGGTTTGGAGGCTCCTGGTCCTGGGCATGACCTAAAACTGCACCCTGCCAGGAATGGGTGTCCTGGTGGGGCTCCTAGTGGCATGGGAGCCCCCAGGAAATGCCAGACCAGTTACTACTCTTGTGAAAGGTGGGTTGGGGTGCCTTAATAACCCCAGTTCCCACAACCAGGTGGGCAACGAGGGCCCAAGAAGGTGGATCCATGTAAGAGAGTGTGGGCTAGTTGCTCAGAAGCCTGACTTGAGGCACCCTTGACTGGTCAATGCTGAAGCCAGGACCAGAAGGGTCAAAAGGGCCAGTGGCCCACCATGTGGGATGCCCAGAGCTGAGGGCCTGGGGTTCAGACTGGCCTTGGAGGTAAGACCTGTATGGCCAAAGGTCCCAGGGGAGATGCATCTGAGAGGGGGAAGAGTGCATGGAGCTAGGCAGCCCAGAATGAGGGTGGAGTAGGCTGACTGATTAGGAGGGATCTAGTTGGGGTCCAGACTAGAAGTTATGGGGCCTAGTGTGGGACTCAAGATGTTAAGAGCTTAGATGTCATTTACGAGGCATGAGCTGTGGTGTAGGGGAGGTTCAGGGCCACTGATAGCACCCCCTGCAGAAAATGGGGAGCCTCCCACCTGGGTAATATCTTAATCATTTTCCATCAAGACTTGGCAAGTGAGAGAGGCAGGCAGTTAGCCCTGAAACAGGTGGGTGGGAAGGCCCCCTGTTACATATGGTAATTACTGTGCTCCAGCAGCCTCCCATATCTCACGTATCAACATCCCCACACTTCAAAATGGTGGCAGGAGCACTTGAACTAAAGCTCATCAAATGCGCTTTAGTTCAAGTACCCCTGCTGGCATTTTGAAGTGCGAGGATGCTAATACATGAGACAGTGGCACTTTAATTGAATTAAAGCGCCACCCCTCCCCCCCTACATTCAGCACATATGGAAAACTGCCCCAAAACTGGACACGTTACTTTAGATGAGGCCTCACCAATGCTGACTGAAGTGGAAGAATGACTTCCCTTAATTTGCAAGCAGCACTCCTGCTAATACAACCAAATATGGTGTTGCTTTTTTTGCAACAACAGGACATTCAGTTTAAAGTGTTATGTTTATATGGTTAATTGCTCTGAATTTAGAAAGGGAAAAAGGGAAGGAAAAGGGAAAAGAGAATCAACTGTTCGGGGTGGATCAGCTGAGAAACTGTGAGGTATTCAAGCAGACATTTTCTCCTCTAGCTTAGTGACAGTATCCTTTAGAATGCTATAATGAATAATGATCACCTTTTTTTTCCTTCTCCTCACAATCCTAAAACTCAGTCATTGAACTAACCAGGTCTGAACCTTAATAAGTAAAGAAGGAGATACTAGTAACTTACAACAAGGGTCACATTATAGAAAAAAAGGGCTTTTCTTATTCCTAGCAAATGAATATTGCAGTAGCTAATCATTCATTGCAAATGTGTTGTCTATAAGGGAATGCTGCTTTGTGATAGATGTGCTACCTAGCACACAAGATAAAAGGCTATTTTAGGAATTCTTAAAAATATTTTTCTGTCATATATTAGGAATTTGCAATTACCTTAAAAACCATAATATTGTATTTTCTTTAACATTATTAATAACTTTATTGTAAGGTTATCTACTTTAAAGTGTAGGACACCTTCAGTAATGGATTGCTACGCTTCAAGTCAAATGATATGCTTGAGCCTAACAGCTAACATGGTTAAGGCACCCCATTTTCTATAGCCAGTAGACTGATGTTGTCTAGCATCACATCTGGCTGCCTTTAACTCCCCAACCCAAATGGCTTATCTGTAGATGGAAAGTTAAAGGAGGTGGGTCAACTGGAGATAGGTCAACTGGAAGTAGTCATTGGCAGCAGGACCAGAGCTTGGGACATGCTCCAAGACATACTAAACAGTCGGCCACCAGACCCCAGCACTCTTTTGAGTATAGATTCACAGAAGTAGGGTTGGAAGGGACCTTGTAGATCATCAGCTCCGACTCCCTGCCCTGGGCAGGAAAGAAAACTGGGCTCAAATGACCCCAACCAGGTAGATGTCAAGTCTCCCTTTAAAGACCCCCAGGGTAGGAGCTATCACCACTCCCTTGGAAGTTGGTTTCAGATCCTAGCCCCCCTGACTGTGAAGTAGTGCCTTCAGATGTCTGGTCTAAACCTACTCTCTAAGAACTTGTGGTCATTATTCCTTGTTACTCTGGGGGGGCACTGGGGGAACAAGGTCTCTCCCAAACCCTGCTGGTCCCCCCTAGTGAGTTTATAGAAGGCCAGTAGGTCCCACCTCAGCCTTCTCCTGCAAAGGCTGAACAGGTTAAGGTCCTGTAGCCTCTCTTAGTAGGGTCTGCCCTGCTGCACCTGGATCATACAGGTGGCCCTCCTCTGGACCCCCAGTTCCAGGTGCCGCACTTCAGGAGGGATGTGGACAGCACTGGACACAGTACTCCAGCTGGGGCCTGACCAGTGTTGCATAGAGGGGGAGGATCACATACTTGGCCCTGCTTGAGATGCATCTGTGGATGCACAACAAGGTATGGTTAGCCCTAGTGACCGTGACCTTGCATTGTCGGCCCATGTTCATCGTGGAGTCAATAATGACTCCAAGATCTCTTTCTGCCATCATGCACCCGAGAAGGGAGTTTCACAGCTTATAAGTGTGCTGCTGGTTCCTACTGCCCAAGTGCAGCATCCTGCACTTATCAGTATTGAAACCCATCCTATTTTTGTTAGCCCACCCTTGTAACCTGTCCAGGTCCTGCTGTAATCTGTCCTTCCCTACTAGCATGCCCACCTCACCCCAAATTTTGGTATCATCAGCAAATTTAAACAGGCTGTTAAACAGTACCTTATTTGTGTACTGTTTTTGGTCACTGAACTATAGGGACTCAGGAAATGTAAATATGATCATTGTTAATAATATTAATATTTTTTTATTGCATCCTTCACTTGCCCTCCATCTCCTATTTCCTGTCCACTCCAGACCCTCTTTCCTGGAACTCTTCTCCCAGTACCTTTTTTATGATGATGACCCAATGTCTATCGAAATACATGAAAGTCTGTTTGATTGATCAAGTCTGTTATGACTGCTTTGCATTTCTCTGTTGGCTCCTCCAAGCAAGAAGACAACTGCACTGATGGCATAATACAACTGATTTCAGTAAAGTCTTGCCAGCAAAGGACTTTGCCTATCATATCTGATTTTGAAAACTCAAAGTTTCACATCTAAGGAGACTGAGGATTTTTTTGAAAAATGTACTAAGACCTATTTTCAAAAATTGCTTTGGGACTCGGAACTTAAGATCCATCAGGGCTTCCAAATGCTGTCAGCCAAGATCCACAAGGGTATTTAGGTACCCAGTTCCCAATGATTTCATCCATTGCTTTCATTGGGAGTTGTGTGAAAAGCTAGGCCTAAGCGACTTGAAACTGGGACTGATAGGTTCCCGAGTCACATAAGAACTTTAAGACTTACCCAGCATCTCTTTTCTTTTAAAGTTTAACTGGCTAAGAGAGGTTTAAACTATTACCTCTCATACTAAGGCCTGGATTTTATTTAAAAAGATAAATACAGAAAATTAACCACTTTTAAATGTCCTAAAGTAATATTTAAAAACCAGCTCCATTGTCAGCAAGGGCTTATCTATCTTCCTTAGGATTCTATACTGCCACCTGTCATTGGAATATATAAAATCAATAGCAATTGCAAAAAGTCAAAAGTAGCACTTCTTCCTTTTCAGAAGTAAACTCTGCTTGGGGTGGAGAACTTTAATGAAACTTTCATCCAGCAAGTAGTCTCACCTCTAAAATGACTAGATTTACATTGAGCATACGATTTATTTCAGAAATATAGCATCACTCTTAGGAAATATGAGTTTTTGATGTCACAACAATAAATGATTAATATACCTCTGCAAGCTGAATGTGTAATGCAAGGGCTATTACTTCCTACATTCTCTTTAATTTATATTCCTCTGATCCTAAGATGGTGTTTTGTTTTATCTTGTTTGTTTTCTCCCATCCCTTTAAGCTTTGTCTGGTTAATTTCATTTTTTTGGCTTTCTTTCTACTTTTAAGGGGTTTTTTTTTAGAAAAATCAGTTCTCCTAGTGCTACCAGCCATTATAATTGGCCGGATCTTTGTGTTTTTACAGTTTTGGCTGATCTAATTGGCCCAGTATCATTCTCCCCATGTTTACTGGATTCCTGCCATCATTATAAAACTACATTTATTTTTGCTAGGTAAGAGTGCTCTCATCAGCCTCAGTTTGCAATACTCATTTCAGAAGTGCATTGTCTCATATCACTTTACTTATTATAATAATTTCATTATGAGAGAGTTTCTAAAATCAGACACTTAAGGATCACCGTACAGTTTCGTTCTAATTTTTTGTTTGTTTCACCACGGCTGCCATACATAGGCTAGGATGGCTATTTTTAACCTCTTGAATGTACATCCACAGTTATGATACTGCAAAGTATAAATTTACATGGAACACATGTCAGTAATTCACTTAGTATAAGTGACTGAGATATCATTAAAGAACCTAAAAAGGACTTAAGACAAAGATAAGACTCTATGGAAGTCAACCAAGTTACTGAAGAATTACTAAATTCTGAAACTGGAATTTGCTCCAAGGATGGGCCATTAAAATTCTGAGCATTATTGGCAGTGTTTACATTTCTATGGAAAAGGAACAGGTTTTTTTAGACACCAACTGTGCTTTTAACTTAGCAATATTTCTGCTCAAAACAAAAATATAAATGGCAAAGTCTTGGCGGGGAATTAATTTTCTTTAGTTTTCTAAGCTAATTACCTTTCAGTTCAGCAGGGCTCACCCATTAAGATCAGATGGACAGTATCTCATGTGATTGGTATCTTTATTATTAAATATTTTTATTGACTAGGTTATTTTTCCAGTAACTACTTTCCCCATTCAAAGTTTTAAATGAATAGTGTGGTACATGCAATAAATAAAAATAAAAACATAAATAGTTTATTTACACCTTTTGCTAAAGTTGTACACCTTTTGAGTAAAATTGACAATTGAATAAAACATATAATAAAATTATTTAATGTATGAGAATTGGTAAAAGCATACAATACGATTATATCTTCTACCAATGTGAACAAAATTAAAACAAACCTAATATATCAAGATGCAAAAATAGAAAAAAATTAAGCAATAGACAATAGTAAAATAAAGGAATAAAAATGGGAATTTTATTTGAGTTTGACTCTTATTTTTTGCACAAGTAAAAACAAATATACCCAAGGAGAATAGGACAGGCTATAACTTATTCAAAAAAGCCAACTTGTGTTTTGCCTCATTATTAGCCTAGTTTTTTAAATCTTCACCTAATAAATAGATCCTTTTCCTTATTATTTCTCCAAAGAATGAGCAAGGCTACAAATAGTGTTTTAAATCATCTATCTCATTCTTCCCACAAGAAAATACCGTGTCTGCATACAGGATCCAATACCACCTGCTCATAATGACTGCACATCTCATTTGAGTGAATGAGTCTAGTAATGGCCTCTTCTTGTTTGTGGGATATTATTTTATTAATTAAAATAGATATTATCACTGGATCTAATACAAGAGAAACCGGTGAGAAAGAAAAATATAATTGGTTGACATTTGAATTTGTTTTATTTTGTTTAAAAAGTGTGTGTGTACATTGCATATTTTTCAACTCTATGTGATGCACTTCTTTGTGTTTTCATTGATCCCAATGGTAGTTCTGAACTGTAAATAATAAGCGTCCATATGATTTCAAAGCTGGGGCTTTGTTTTTAGGACAAAGGATTGGTGAAAATAATAGCCTATCATTTTTGTGGGACAGGCTTCAGGTTTCCTGCCATCATGGTTTCATGAATAGTTCTTGATTTGGATTTCTGCTTCAAAGTTTTATACATGTTTTGGGAACCAGTTCTAATGTTTGTTTTATTTATTCATGAATCGTCATGAGTGCGCATTATCCAGATCACAAAATGGTTGGGGAAATGTGGATCTTTCCATTGTTTTGAAATTGGACCTGGGTCTCCCATCACCATCATTTAAAGCATGGGGAGTGCTTTAACCACTACATTATTGTATTAAAAAAATGCATTGACACCCACTTCGTCTACTGGCCGTCTTTAAAAGGATGGGAGCAACTGCATTTTGTATGTCAGTATGTGTTAAGCCTGAGTGATTCAGAGGGCTTGGAAGAAGAACGTTCTTGTTTTGTGTCCTTATTGGACTTCAATATGAGCCAGATTCTGAGCTGCTCAGCCATGTCAAGACTGAGCCATTATAGCTTTTAAAGCTAGTACGGTAAGATATTTAAATTTTGGGGCAACTCCAAGGGCCTAGATAACTTTTGAGTGAGGAACCTTTAAAGTTTAGGTGCTTTTGGATTAAGTATACATGAAAGGAATAATTTTTAATTTTAGCACCTAAATTCTATCTAAATCCAGTTTTGACATCTTAGTCCTTTGAATCCCATCCAAGTATTTTACAGAATCCGGTCCATGATTAGGATACCTGTTTAATTAAAGTTACAACAGCTGGATTTAATAAGAGATCTAGCATAGTTAATAGCCACAATTGCTGTTTGTATAATTAATGGTAATTTCAAGAGAGTCATACAAAGGATGAATTTAGCATGTTTCACAAATGTAGTTTAAAGATAGAAACAGGTTTTAAATAGCTCAAATTCCCTCTTATGGCATAAAACTTTTCCCTGTAATGAAGAACTGATTAATGACATTTTTTCCCTTTTTCAGTTTGTTTCACTGTCATGGGACAGGGTCCTGTGGGATGGCCATGCTCTTCCCAAGGCCACCTTACCGTGCCAAGTTGGTCCAATGGGCACCCTCAATTCTCACCCACCACATCTTTGATGGTAAATATATAATGGGGAGGCTTCCTTTATGTCATCTTTGACACAGTTTTGCTGTACCCTCTGACCCCGTGGGCTCTTAGACCCCTTGTGGGTACCATTCTGCAGTGGGTGATTTGGGGCACCCTAGCCTTATAGGCTATGTGTGGCTCCAACCACCCCTTTTACCATGCCCCAAGCCTTGCAGATGGAACTGACTTTGTTCAATTTGGGCCTTGTTATAATTTGGCCCCCTAGTCCTCCCTGGGCTCTCCACAGCCCTGTCTCATGCTGTGCCTCCCTGGCACTGGCGCTCTCCACAGCTCTGTTTTGCACTGTGCCTCCCTGGCGCTCGGGGTTGGTACACCCCCCCAAATGCTGCTCCCTCTCTGGCACCGGGGTCAGTGCACCCCCAAATGCTGTGCCCTCTCTGGTGCTGGGGTCCCCAAGCTGCCGTGGGTCCCCTGTGAGGCCTCCTCCATCCCCTAATATCCTCACCCAAGCCACCGGTCTTAAACAGCAAACAAAACACAAGCCCCTGGCCTATAACATAAATTCAAGCCATACCAGGGGTGCTCTATCCCTCACCAGTATTAGAGGCTGTACCTGCAGTCAGGCCTCTCCCCTTTGGTTGCTCTAGGAGAGCTCCTTCCCCCTTGGCTGCTGGCAGAGAACTGCCAGCCTGGCCTCAGCCCTGGGGTTTATATGTGAGCCAGGCCCTGCCCCTTCCAGTCAGCTGACCGCTGGCAGGTGTGGGCCACTAGCTCACTCTGGTTGCCCTGGTAACCAGCAGCTGGGGCTCCCC
>NW_017728912.1:19044667-19055379 GCF_001723895.1 Crocodylus porosus
CAGTTTCCACTCTTTAAAGGAGCGGGGCACCTAAGTGCTCTGTGACATTCACTGTTTTCTATTAAAGCTTTAAAAACTGCTATGGCAAGTTATTATTGTAGTGCTGGTTGTTGTTGTTGTTATACACCTACAATAATTATTTGCCTCTGTTTTCTTGAACAGGGACCGGGACATCCCTCCTGCCAGAGGTAGGGGCAATCTTGGGGATAGCTCTGTCAGGCCTTGGGTCAGCGCAGATGTAATTAGGGATCTTCTGGAAGGACTGGACATTTTTAAATCTGCAGGTCCAGATGCCCTCCACTCAAGGGTGTTGAGGGATCTGGCAGGGGTCATCGTGGAGCCCTTGGACCAGCTGTATGAGCATTCGTGGTCATCTGGCCAGGTGCCAGGGTATTGGAAACTAGTTATGTGGTCCCCATTTTTAAGAAAGGGAGGAGGACCCGAGTAATTATAGGCCTCTAAGCCTCACCTCAGTCCTCGGGAAGATCTTGGAGAAAATCATCAAGGAGCACATCTGTGGGGGGCCAGCAGGGGAGATCATGCTCAGGGGCAGCCAGCATGGGTTCAGCAAAGGCAGGTCCTGCCTGACCAAACTGATTGCCTTTTATGACCAGGTAACTAAATCCTTGGATGATGGTGTCACTGTGGACATAGTCTTTCTAGACTTTAAGAAGGTCTTTGACACTGTCTCTCACCCCATTCTCATTAATAAATAAGCGACTGTGGCATTGATGCCTACACAGTGGGATGGGTAAAAAACTGACTGATGGGGCACACCCAGAGAGTGGTGGTGGATGGGTCGTACTCAACCTGGCGAGATGTGAGCAGTGGGGTCCCCCAGGGTTCAGTCCTGGGGCCCACACTGTTTAACATCTTCATCAGTGACTTGGACGAGGGAGTGGAAAGCACATTGTCCAAGTTTACTGATGATACTAAGATGTGAGGTAAGGTGGGCACACTTGAAGGGAGAGAGAGGCTGCAACTAGATTTAGACAGACTACAAAAGTGGGCAGATGAGAATAGGATGGGGTTCAACGTAGACAAATGCAGGGTGCTGCACCTTGGGAGAAGGAATCCACAGTACATATACAGGCTGGGGAGCTCCCCTCTTGAAAGCACAGAGGCGGAAATGAAATGAAAATGAGCCACTAATGCCAGACCACAGCCAGCAAGGCCAGCCATACCTTGTCATGCATCCAAAGATGCATCTCAAGCCGGACCAGAGAGGTGATACTCCCCCTCTATGCGACACTGGTCAGGCCGCAGTTGGAGTACCGTGTCCAGTACCGGGCGCCGTACTTCAAAAGGGATGTGGCCAGCCTGGAGAGAGTTCAGAGGAGGGCCACTCGTATGATCAGGGGTCAGCAGGGCAGGCCCTATGAGGAGAGGCTACGGGACCTGAACCTGTTTCAGCCTCAGCAAGAGGAGGCTGAGGGGGGACCTGGTGGCTGCCTACAAACTCATCAAGGGAGATCATCAGCAAATAGGAAGAGCCCTTTTCTCCCCAGCACCACGTGGGGTGATGAGGAACAATGGTAATAAGCCGATGGAGAATAGGTTTAGGTTAGAGATCAGAAGGCAATATTTTACAGTTAGGGTGGCCAAAATCTGGAATCAACTTCCCAGGGAAGTGGTCCTCGCCCCTACCTTGGGCAAATTCAAGAGGAGGTTGGATGATCACCTGTCTGGGGTCTTGTGAACCAGCATTCATTCCTGCCTGGGGCAGGGGGTCAGGCTAGATGATCTGTTCAGGTCCCTCCTGACCCTAGCTACTGTGAAACTATAATTCCTTTAAACTCTTCACTATCTTTCCTATATATTCTAATGTCTTAGACCTGGACTTTTTGTAGCGTAGTGTTTTTATAAGGAATTTGTAATTTTCCTATTTCTATTTGTTATTTTATTGCCTTCCTAGGATGCGTTTCATTTTTCCCAGCTATGTAGATGCAGCTTGGTCTGTGTCAGGCTCAGCCATCGTGCTAAAGATGAACATCAGTCTTCTTGCATGTCAGTGGGAAAAATTCAATCTGAGAAACAGGTTGGCTGTTACTGATTTCTTCCCTTTCTTGTTCTAAAGTTTATTTGATTTTGTTGTGGATTCAAGTTTTTGCTGGACCCCTTTGCAGCTTTGTTCAAAACACCATCACTTACAAAAAGTATGGACTTTGTGCAGGCAATCAGAATCAATGTCCTGAAAAACATGGTACATTTCCTTTAAATAGGTCTGAAGGCAAAGGCACAAAGGCAAAAACTCTAAAGTTAATTGAGAATATTATAGAAAGTTGTTAGAGAATAGGCCCTCAGACATATCCATAATATTAACATAGTTACCCACTTTTGTGGCCTTTTCTTTCCATGAGCTCTTTATCTTAGACTGTGTGAAGATCTACCTACCTCTTGATTTACCATTTTCTGCTTTTTAAGGTTCAGAATAAACTGTCTGTAAATTCTAGTGTTGGGCACTAGTGGATTATCCTTCTGGAGATATACTGGAGGTAAATGCAATATGAATCCAAGCAGAGGACATGTATTGATATTTACCCAACAGCTGGTCTAGTCCACACAGTGACAGGTTTATAAATGGTTCTTTAAAACCCCAGGGCAATTGCTTATTACTGCTGCTTACATAGAGACAAGAGAATCCTTCAGTCCTTCTCTGTCACCCCACTCCCTCCTCCCCTGCCCACCAGGTAACAAAACTGATTCAGTTGTTGGGAAATAAACTAAGCATGGGTCATAATTGTTCCAACTGTTCATAGTCCAAACATTGATATTTGTACCTCTAAGTAGCTTGGAGAGGGAGTGAGGTTTTATGGTCCTGGGGGAGCTGCGATGAAGGTGTATCTCTGTTTGCTTGTTGAAGAAAAAGGGTAGCAGATTGAAGACAAATACCAGTGTGCATAGACCCCAGTTAGCCTTAATCTGTCCCTGCTTATATCTGTAACCAGCATTGCTTGCCTTCCTGCATTTTATTTTTTGTGTTTATAACTGATCCACAGCTCCTGTAACAGTATTGCCTGTGGGGAATACAGTATCTTCTTGTGCATTAATAGAAGTTCTTGCTGAGATTTTCCTTTATTTAAAGCTTCCTGAACAATGAATCCCTGATATGAATAACTTCAAGAGATCAAATCCATCAGGAAGACTGCCTGTATATTATTTATTGTGGGCAAGATCTCTGTATTTCTAAGATGACAGATATAAAAGTAGGCTGTGGGAAATGTCACTGCATAATAGGATTATATAACTGTGTTTACCATACAGAAAGCAATGTGCATTTGCTGTTAACTGCCACTTCCACTTTTATTATCTTAATTACATACTGGGACGTAGTTCAGTTATATTACATCATTTACCAAACTAACTTTTCACATGATATATACAGTAGATTTTTCATCTTGTTGTTCCCACAGCATAATGCATCATACTGCTTGTGCAACACAAGAGCACAAGATTTAAGACCAGCTCATTTGTGCGTAGCATTCAGTAGAATTGCTAGAAATGCAGTGAATTGATTTGGTAGTGGCCCCAATATTGTACTAAACTCACTGTGGGATATGGGTTCTGCCTACAAGGCAGAGCAAGCTTGGGGACACTGTAAAGTATTTTGTAAAAAAAAAAAAGCTTTTGTTTTGGTGTTTTTTCCTGCATTGTGATCATATCTGTGAGCAATAATTGATCCTTTGAAATAAATCAGTTGCCTGGAGCACGTAAAACAACAAAAGAAGTAAGTTGGAACCAAACGGTCACATTAGGAGACAGTTTGAAATACTTTCCTTAAAAGCAACTTGGCCAGATTCTCTCTCCATTTATTTACCTGATGCAGATACAGATTCCAGAAAAGTACCTATCACCCTCAACTCATTAAGTCAGCCCCCTGAAGGAAATGCTAAGTGTTTTGCACTTTGTGTTCTGCTTATGAAGTTTTTATTTTATTGGCTATTATTATAAACCCATCCTTAACATTCAGCATGAAGGGCTAAATGATGCTGCTGCTTTTTAGGAGGGTTAAGCTGCACCGCCCTAGAAGCAATGTATTAAGCAGGCAGTGCCTCAAGGAACCCTAAGGAAATCTGTGCCATCCTTCCACAGGTTTGCAGCGTGTACTCCTCCCTGAATTGTGCCTCTGGGCCGGCAGTTGGCACTGCTACTTTTCTTCTCCCAGTGATTCTTGTTTCCTATAAGAAGAATAGTGATAACAATGGCAGCTTTCTCCAACCCAAGGACAAGAATTATAGACAGTCTTATCACAAAGTCCAGGGATGGGAGACAAGTCTTCTTGAACCCACTTTTTCCCTGTGTATCCTCACGTGGCTGGGCCTGTAGTGATCACTGGGTTGAATAAATGCAGGCATACATGAATGAGAAGAATAATGCACTTTAATTTGTAGAGCAGTATGCAACATATGCAGACCCTTAGTCTCTCTCTCATTAATTGACTAACTAGGTACTTAACTGAGGGACCATCTCCCAATTACTAACTCAGTCTCCTCTAGTTAGGGATCAACTCTATATTATATCTTCTTTCTTAACAAAAAGTACAAAAATCAAAACAAAACTCAATTACCACTCATCTGCAGAAGAGAGGTAACTAGCACCTTACTCTGGGATGAGTCTTTACCACTTACCTTCCTATTCCCCTGTAAGTGCAGCACTTTTAACAAGTCTCTGTGAGTCTTGCAGAAAGTTTTACTTCCTTCTCAGACCAACAAAGTATCAGATCCAATTTATGAATTGTTCCTGATGGGAAGCTGTTCCTCCAAGTCTTGATAGATTTAAGTTCTTATATTGTGATTAGATTGACACTTTTGGCAGCTGTGCTTCTGCACATAGCACAAAGTTCATTAGCTACAAACTACTGATGCTGATTTTCTATTTCTGCATGATAGTATTTGTATTTGTGTCTGTAGGTAAATTTCTTCCCATAAGAACAAGATTGCTTCTTGTGTTCTGCAACAATTGTTTGTTTTTTTTCTAAGACTGTCCAGATTTGGATCATGACGGCAAGACGATTATCAGGAGACATGAATGTTGCATCTTCTTGTACTGGAAGCACACACTTAACTAGCATCAGTTTCTCACAAGCTGTCAGATTCAAAACTGGTGTCCCTTCCCCTACATACCACAATGAAAGCAGTTTGTATACTCTGTTTTTATAGTTAATGCTAACAATGCATCTCCCTTTCAATGGAATATTTGCTCCGGAATTAGCCAATTATTTTGATGTTTGTTGAACTCCCTTTTGGTCTCAATTTTCATTTTCTCTATTAATGTTCTGGTAAAATATTAACCTGATTTCTGGTGTCTAATTTAAATGAAACCATTCTTCCTTGCATTTCCACTGGCAAAATCCAGTCCCTCTCATTCATTTTTCTTGACTGTACCATATCTACATAAAATTCGTCTTCCAGTGTAGGCTTAGCTGTGTGCGCTTAAAGGTAACATATTTGGGATTTGCAGCACTGGACAAAATGGTTCCTCTTGCTACATTTAAAACAGCTTTCCAAATATAGCACATCTGGAGCCATGTTGATTTCCAGAACTGCAGCAAGTCCTGTGAGCTCATGATCTCTCTCTCTTTCTCTCTCTCTCTCCCTTTCTCTCTCTCCTGAAACTACTGTTTCAGTTTGTATCTCATATTGTCTCAAGTTCTTTCTCATTCAACATTCCTGACATTTTGTAGTGAAAACCAGGCTCAATAAATACAGGCATATGTGAATGAGAAGAACAACACACTTCCATTTGCAGAACAGTATGCAGTGTCTGCAGATACTTGATCTGTCTCTCACTGACTGACTAACTAGATCTGATGGACCATCTTACCAGCTCAGTCTCCTTAGTTAGGAATCATCTTTAAAACTTAATTCTGTCATTAAAGGGCCCAGCAGGGCTCTTAGGACTTTATAAGCATCTCTACACAGAACCCAGATTAATTAAAGTCAAGTTACCATTATTTTGGGCAACAGCTGCAACATGATATTCTTTTAACTCTAATCCTTATTCTTTCTGGATGCATAATCACATGTTCAGAGCCCATTACAGTCTGAAGGCTTCTTCAGTTTACTCTTAGCTTCTCTATCAAGCGTTTGGCTGTCACTTCAACAAACTTGGGCAATTTGGCTGGGTGAGGACTGACTCTGAAAACCAGCTCTGTCCATATAATGACTTTATAACTTTGGTTGAATCTGCCAAGAACTATTGCCCCAGTGTCACTGTTCAGGGATAATTATAACCTTTGAAAACCCAAAATAATAGCAAACTGATTATCCAAGGAATCGCTAAACATCTCTTGTCAGTATTGTTACGCTTCCCCATAGTTAACTCACTCTTAAAGTCTATTCAGGATCTTATCTTTGAATACCCATTTCTGACTAACTGCCTGTTTAATGCTTTATTGTTGGTTTGTTCTAATTATAGGAACAGAAAGTGATTATTATCAGTTGTTAATATTTTAAAATAATTTAACATTTTATTCATTGTAAATAAATAAAAACAAGTCTGAATAATAATTTTGCTTCATTTTCACTTGGTTTTCAGAGGAAATCAAAACATATTAAATGTCATTTATTCAGATAGAGCCAAATTTCATTCAAATTCACCCAAAATATCTCTGATTACTATGAAAACTGATTACTTTCCCCCAGATATACCATTATCCTAGATGTTAATTTGAAGCACTGCCAAGAGAAACCAAATTGTATTTCAAATGTAATCTTTTGACCTATCTTAGGCTTTGTACTTCCTCAAATAGAATAAATACATTCTAATGTGAATAAGTGTATTTTAATCTAAGAACAAAACCTAAATCAAACCAAATCTTATTTTTACAATTAAAATTTAAAGGGAAAAGGCATTAGTAGCTATAATACACAATATTACATTATGAACCTTCCCAGCAAGGAGAAATAATGTTCTTTAGCAGCAGCAATTTATAGCATTCTAAAACATAATCTCTAGAATAGATTGCACAAGAAAGCCTCCTAATATATATTATTTAACTGAACAGCTATATTTCTCAATGGAATGCCTACAGAACAAATCAGACAAAATTAAGGTAAGGTTATTAGCCCAGGCAGCTACACTTATGTAATTTACCTTATGCAGCTTTATGATGGTGGAAAGGCCTTAGTCACCTGCTCATCTGTGTGAATCATGAAGTACAGCAAGGAAGCCCAGGGTGGATACTGAACTTTAGTTGAAATGGCTCTTGACTAAATTCTAAATTTACTGCTTTGCTAAAAAATAGTTTATCTTAAAGCAGAATTAAAAGGACCAGATTCTAGAAAGCCTTTCCTGTGACTTCAGTGATAATCTAGCCCCAACTCAGTGAGAAATTTAAGCACTTGTGGAACTTTAACTTCAAAAGGAGTACATGCTTTCTTGAAACTGGACCCCTAACTAGTGCTGGGCACTGTATATATGAATAGGAGGTGCACAATCCCACCAAGGGAAATGCCTTGCTGGACCTGGGCCTGGCCACAGGCAATGACCTGGTGAGGGAACTGCAGGTTCTCGACCACCTGGGCAATAGTGATCATTGCCTACTGGAATTTACCATCCAGCGCAGTGTGTGAAAGGCCTGCAGCAGGGCAGTGGCCCCTGACTTGAAGAGGGCCGATTTCAATGTGTTAAGGAGATTAGTAGGAGAGGCACTGAGGTCCCAGAGGGTAGGGGAGTTGGGAGTCCAAGATGAGTGGTTGTGCCCAAGACGATTCTTTGTGCCCAAAGGGTTGATAGTCCCAATGTGAACCAGAGGAGGCAAGAGTGCTCAAAAGCTCCCATGGCTCACCAAAGGCATTCAGGAACATTTGAAAGCTAAAAAGGAAGCGTACACCCTGTGGAAGGGAGGGACTCTCACCAAAGAAGTTTATATGTCTATTGCTCAAGACTATAGGGGGTTTGTTAGGAAGGCTAAGGTGGAGATGGAACTATGATTAGTGCCCAAGATCAAAGATAACAAGAAGTCCTTTTTTAAATACATAGGGAGTAAAAAGAAGGCATGGTATAATGTGGGGCCTCTGCAGGACACACTTGGTAATCTGGTGGTTGCACCAAATGAATAAGCTGACCTCTTTAACAAATTCTTGGCCCCCATTTTTACAAGCAGGGACTGCGACATCTCCCCACCAGGTTTCCACATGGACTCATGAGAGGCAACGCCAGGCCTAGGGTCAGGAAGGACCTAGTTAAGGAACTTCTGGTGGGGCTGGATATATTTAAATCAGCAGATCCAGATGATCTCCACCCCAGGGTGCTGAGGGGAGGGGTCATTGCAGGGCCTCTGGCATGGCTTTACGAGCACTTTTAGTCCTCTGGCCAGATGCCAGAGGACTGGAAAAAGGCCAATGTGGTCCCTATTTTCAAAAAGGGGAGGAAGGAGGACCCAGGGAACTATAGGCCTGTTAGTCTTACCTCGGTCCTGGAGAAGCTCTTTGAGAGAATTATCCAGGAGCACATCTGCAAGGGACCAGCAGGGGAAGTGATGGTCAGGGACAAACAACATGGTTCATTAGGGGCAGATCCTGTCAGACCAACATGGTGGCCTTCTATGACCAGGTCACCAAATCCTTAGATGCAGGGGTAGCAGTGGACATAGTCTTTCTGGACCTTAGGAAGGCCTTCGACACTGTCTCTCACCCCATTCTCATTAAAAAAAACTAAGTGAATGTGGCATTGATGCCTACACAGTCAGGTGGGTCACAAATTGGCTGGAGGGCCACAGCCAGAGAGTGGTGGTGGATGGGTCATTCTCAATCTGGTGGGATGTGGGCAGGGGAGTCCCCCAGGGCTTGGTCCTTGGGCCCATACTGTTCAATATCTTTATCAGCAACTTGGACGAGGGGGTGAAAAGCACCTTGTTCAGATTTGAGGATGACACTAAGATGTGGGGAGAGGTGGGCACGCCAGAAGGGAGACACAAGCTACAACCAGATCTGGACAAGTTACAGGGGTGGGCGGATGAGAATAGGATGGGATTCAATACTGACAAGTGCAGGGTACAGCACCTAGGGAGAAAGAAGCAGCAGCATACCTACAGGCTGGGGAACTCCCTTCTCATCAGCACAGAGGCAGAAAGGGATCTTGGAGTCATTATTGATTCCAAGATGAACATGGGCTGCCAATGTGAGGACACGGTCAATAAGGCTAGCCACAACTTGTCATGCATCCACAGACGCATCATGAGCAGGTCCAAGGAGGTGATCCTCCCCCTCTATGTGACATTGGTCAAGCCACAGTTGTAGTACTGTGTCCAGTTCTGGGCGCCTCACTTCAGGAGGGATGTGGACAGCATTAAGAGGGTCCAGAGGAGGGCCACTCTTATGGTCAGGGGGCAGCAGGGCAGGCCCTACGAGGAGAGGCTACGGGACCTGAACCTGTTCAGCCTCCACAAGAGAAGACTGAGAGGGGATCTGGTGACTGTCTATAAACTTCCCAGGGGGTACCAGTGTGGAATGGGAGAGGCCCTGTTCCCCCAAGCACTACCCGGAGTAACTAGGAATAACAGCCACAAGTTGATCGAAAGTAGGTTCAGGCTAGACATCAGGAGGCACTACTTCACAGTCAGGGCGGCTAGGATCTGGAATCAACTTCCAAGGGAAGTGGTGCTCACTCCTACCTTGAGGGTCTTCAAAAAGAGGCTAGACAATCACCTAGCCAGGGTCATTTGATCCCAGCATTCTTCCCTGCCCATGGCAGGGGGTCGGACTTAATGATCTGCTCAGGTCCCTTCCAAACTACCAACTATGAAACAGCTATGAAACTATAGGAAGACATGACAGAAATCCTGGACTTATGAGTTCAAAGGAAATTTGCCATTAGGTACAGTGAAGCCAAGATTTCATCCATGGTATCTCCCCTATACAGTTTACAAACACAATTACAATCAATTAAATTATAATAAAAGACACAAAAGTTATTAAATGTGCTGAGTATAAGTCTTGGCACAAACCTTGTTAGTACAATGCCATCTGTTAGGTTCTCATTCCTTTAAAACTATAAGGCTAAGTACAGACAGTCAAAAAGCCCAGGGTTTAATCAATTCAATCTTTGTAGGTTAGTCTAAACTATGTAGATTGAACCATAAGCAAACAAACAGACATTCACTTTTGATTCTAGCAATGCAGCCATGTGCTTGCAGTAGCCCAGGCCAGAAGCCAGCAGGCACTAGAGTAAGCCTCCCTGCTTGGCTGGAGCAGATGGCTTGGGCCAAGACTAGCCCACCCACCCTGTGAGGGGCCTTTTTTGGGAGATGCAAGGAATCCTGGAATGCTGGAGGCGCTTTGAGTTAACTTGAATCTGGACGGGATCTCAGACATAAGTTAACTGTTTCAACCTAAATTAGTTAAATCTGATAGTACATCCATTCAGGTTTATCTTAATGTGGTTACAGCCCTTCAGAGATCAGTTTATGTGCACAGAACTTCTGTTGTGTTACAAATTTGAACTGGTTTCTGATCACTTATACTAGTTTATGTATAATTTCTGTCCCTAGCCTAATGATTCGAAATGGTAAAATGTGAGGATAAAAACATGAACAAGAGTGTGTGGGGAGACAGTGGAGGAGGGAAAGTATGATAGGGGAGAGGGACTTGAAGGGCAGAAGGAGGAGGGAGAGAATTCATAGATTTCATAGATTTCATAGACATTAGGGCTGGAAGGGACCTCGGGAGTTCATCGAGTCCAGCCCCCTGCCCAAAGGGCAGGAAGTCAGC
>NW_017728912.1:19055390-19056972 GCF_001723895.1 Crocodylus porosus
GCTGCTGAGGGGGTGTCTAGGGGGCTTCGGGGGAGTGGGGGCGCAGCGGGCTTCACCCGCGCATCTCTCACCGCTCCAGAGCCTACCTCTCACCGCTCCAGAGCCTACCTAGAATGATGATGACAAGTAACAGGAAACAAAGTAGGCAGTGGAAGAATCCTGACGAGGGAAGGGGAGAATCTGGGAAAGTCAACCTATCAGTGAAAAAAAACCAAACCATGTGTTCTCGTACACGACACATACTTTTCCCTTCAAAACAAGCTCCCCAAAATTGGGGTTCATGGGGAATCTAATTTTCTGCCCAAGATAGAAACACACTTCTGTGATCCCTGTCCCGCAGCAACAGCAGCAGTTGTTGCATTATTATTCAGTCAACTGATGGAGTCTATTGATCTAATGGCTCATTGTTCTTTACTATACTATATTTCTCCTTTTTCATAGTTTTGCTGCTCCACTAATTAAGCAAACTTTTCTTAGGGCAGTCTTGCTGCCTGCTAGCTATTCCTGGTCTCGCTCCTATCTCACAGACTCAGAGACTTTTTAGCTCTTTTCAAAATCAAAGATCCACCCATGGAGACCAATCTTCAGTGGCAGTTAGGGTTTTAGCTTAGTTAATCTGGAAAGCAGTTAAGCAGGCTTTGTTCAGCCATAACTCTGGAAAAAAATCTTTTTTTCTTTATTCTGCCTTTCAAAAACAAGGTACATATTGCACAAAGGATTGTGCTGACTTCTGTAGTATTTATGGGCTCTGGAGACATTGCAGGGGGAAGGTAGAAGAGCTGAGCTTCAGTTTTTGCCTTACTGATTTTTCCTAGGTCCCACTAAAGAATTAAGTCTCTGAGGATTTTCCATACCAGTGAGATGCCGTCCTGTTCCCTGTTGCAGTCCATTCAGCTGTAGACAAGGCACGAGATCTGGTATTGTGAATAGATCCCCCAGTAGGATTGAGAGGCCACAGGGTGCAACATTCTGTATCCAAAATTGTTACTGAATGCAGCACAATCTCAAAATAAGCTAGTTTCAATATATTTAAAACTTTAAAAAATACAACGTATTGCAGGTGACATTAAAATCCCATTTTTCCATTACCTGCAATTGAGACACTTTTCAACACATTCCCAAAGAAAGGTAAACCTCAGCAGAAAGCTGACAGAATTTGAGAAAATATTGGTCACACCTATGAAACACACAGGCCTACTGTCTGCGTTATATAAAGCAATTTTAAATAGCCGTTTTAAATAGCAGAAAAAACACTGTTTATGACAAAGTGGACTAATGACATTAGATCAGAAATTAGGGCTGAAGACTGGGAGACCATCTGGAACAATGGTCTGCACACAACTGTCTGCACAATAATAAAAGAAAAATACACCTAAATTGATGGTATATAACCCCACTTGAAATTAAATGCATTTATGGTACAGTAACAGGCAAATAGACTTTCATAGATTTCATAGACATTAGGGCTGGCAGGGACCTCAGAAGATCATAGAGTCCAGCCCCCCACCCAAAGGGCAGGAAGTCAGCTGGGGTCATAGGATCCCAGCAAGATAAGCATACAATTTACTCTTGAAGGTGTTCA
>NW_017728912.1:19057472-19091670 GCF_001723895.1 Crocodylus porosus
GGTTCAGCAGGAGTCCAACATTGCCCTTGCTTTTCCTCCAGCTCCCCACATATCTGAAAAAGGACTTTTTATTGTCCTTGATGCTCATAGCTAGTTGGAGTTCATTTGCAGCCTTGGCTTTCCTAGTTTGCTCCCTGCAGGACCGGACCAGAACAGTGCAGTATAATCCTCCTTGGAGGTGAATCTCATCCTTTGTAGGCTTTTCTTTTTAGCCTCAGGAGGTCTGCTAGATCTGGAGAGCCAGAGGGACTGCTATGCCCTCTTGTTGCCTTTCCTCCAAGATGGAATGTTGGAAGGAGTGTGGAGAGCTGGGAAGATTCTATCACGTGTCTCAGAATTAAACTGTTCTGTGAGAAGTTTGGAGACATGCTAAGGAAAATAAAAGGATGCTAATTATCAGATAATCTCTTAGGTCATGTACAGACATTCAAAAAGCCTTAAGCCTGCAGCATCTCCTCCTTTCTGCTTTGACACCTCCTAAGGACATCCCTTATGAACACAGCAGCCTTGGGCCCCTATTGCATCCTCTGCACACTGTCCTCTCTTCCACTGGTGGTGTTGCTGCAGTTAGACAGGATAGACACAGAGCCTTTGTGTGAGGTTGCAACTTTTGCTGATAAAACAAAATATAAGGGCAGGAGTCTGGGACCCTCCCAGCAGTCTCCTGGGCATCTACATGGCAGGCGTGGCTGGTGAACTCAGACTGGTGGGGCAGGTGGAGTGTCACACAGGAGTGCGTGGGGGAGGTTAGGGGAGGGGGAGGGGTTTTCAGCTGGCCAGGCACTCCAGCCAGGAGCAGGGAGGCTGCAGACCCTCTGCTCCTGGCCAGCTGCAAACTGCCCCCCGTTCCCATTTGCTGCTCCACCTGCCCCACCAGTCTGAGTTCACCAGCCATGGCTGCTACATGGAGATGGCAAGGTAGCTATGGTAAGTCCCCTCTCTGGACCTGTCCCCAAGCCAGAAAAGTGGCACTGAGGCACTGTCTCTTAGGATGTGTGTGTTCAGTGCCTAGCACAATGGGACTTCAGGAGGGGCACAGGAGATACAAATCATGCAAAGAGCACATTCAGGGTTCTGCTACACCCAGCTTCCCACATCAAAAATCTATTTATTTATATATGTGTAGTAATGTAATGTACAGGAGTAATCATTAAGAGAGAATGTGGTTTTGCACACTGATGTCAGAACATCAAATCTCAAACATTAAATGTCTAAAAACAGACTAGAAACTGAGACCCTATCTCTATCAGCCCAGCTAGGCCTGGGGACTATCACTGGGCTCAGCCTGAAAAACAAGTCCAACCTATTTGCTCCTTCTGTAGCCATGCCCAAACCTGGCAACTACAAAAAGGGAAAAGTAGCACTGGGGAAAGTGTTTAGAATTTGCATTGCCTAAATCTAGGGCTTGTACAGGTGCAGAGTGAAAACAAGTGCCTGGGGCTTGTTTCTCAGCAGTAGTCCTGGACTTGGCAGCAGGACAGTATAATGTGGTCTGCATGTTACAACTGTCTATTTGGTGAAGTTGCATTATGTGAGCAATGTATTAATTTTAGGCTATTTTAGATCAGTGATTCTCAACAAGAGTGCCTCCTTGGGGTGCTTTGAGATCCTTTCCAGAGTGTCATGGGCTGCCATGCAATATTAGCACTGTTAGGTATACAAACATGATTCAGAAGATAAACTCAGAGATTTCAAATAGAAATCCCTAGTTGTGGTCATCTTTGCAACAGAAAAACTGCTCTACTATTTTTCTGTAGTCAAAAAAAGAGTGAAAACTAAGAGCCGGTATTTTCCAAGAGGTGCCTCAAGTCTATTCAGGAGTGTCTTTTGTCTGTCCAGGGATGCCTTAAGTCTAAAAATGTTGAGAATGACTGTTTTAGACTGTTCCCACATCTTAACTATTGACTCCTACATGGCTAGCGACAGCACTGTACAAGTGCTTGTAACAGCTATTTTACCCTTTTCCACTGAACTAGCAGAGGGGCAGAACATCCTCTAAGAGAGGACAAATGTAACCCACGCAGTACTCAAAGAGGTACCTCCTCTCCAACTGAAGGGATCAAAGCAGGTGCACAAGCGTTGTGGGAGATGTAGGGACTCTCCTCCCCTATACCAGACCAATGGGGCTTTAACCATATACCTTTTAATACTGGGAACATGACAGGCATAAATCAGAGGGTATAGTGGACACTACAATGCCCCAAGGGGGCAGGATTCAACAAAGGTTAGACACTTACAATCACTGACAAAACAGGATTAACAAAATATAAAACACAAACAGCAGAACAAACAACACAGGTTGGTGAAATATGCAAAGGCACAAAATGCAAAATGTCAAATGACAAGGAAACATAGGGCCTTGGTACCAGGAGGGGGAGAAAACACAACAGCCCCTTTCCACTGCAAGAAGATTTGCTTCTTGTTATCTCACTCACCCTGAGTCACCTCAGCTGAGGCTTGAATCCAAATCTCCCACGTGGTAGGCAGGAACACTGCCACACAGCTATCACTGGGGGCACTGTCCCAGACTGCTAGGGGTCTTGACCTTCCCAGAACCCGGCCTCACGTCAAGCTGCCTGGCCTCTGACTGGAGGAGCTAGAAGCAGAGCTGGGAACCCCTCAGGTCACTGCTCAGATCCTTTCTGGAGCTGAGATGCCTCTCCTGCTGGCTGCAGCCTCTCCTTGGGGATCCTGGAGCCCAGTGGGGAGTCTCTCCTGCCGGCCGCACGCTGCGCTGCTGAGGATCCCACTACTGCCTGCAGGTCCTGCTCTTCCAGGCTCTTCTGGGGCACTGCTCCTGCCCTGCTGGCTCAGGTCTTGCCAGCTCTGTGAAGCTCTTTCCTTGTTGTCCCTCACTGGTCTCTTCCCTGAGTCAGCCCACGCTGCCCCTTTTATCCCCCTCCAGGTGACCCAAGGGGCCAATCGGGACATGGGGGGGGAGTGAGTCTCTGGGGCCTGATTGGTGCGGAAAGAGAATCCCAAGTCCTCCCATCATCTTTTACCCCTTCAAAATCCCTGGGCCAAATCATTACCAGATTGGTGAGGAAAGGGAATCCCAAGTCCTCCCATCATCTTTTGCCCTTTCAAAACCCCTGGGCCAGGTCACTGCCAGCCAGCCCGTCACACAAACTATTAAGGGAATTCTGACATGTTTAGCAAGATTGCAGGATCTGAAGTGTGAGTGTTAAAGCATATTCCCCAGCACTGACTTTTTAGCCTACCCAAACAGTCCTGAGCATTATGGTTCATTGTTTAAGAAAAAAGTTCTCATTATCTCTTTACTTCAGGTTTTTACCATTAAATGGCTAGCGTCCTGCTTTGAATTTGTTTCTAATCTGGAAGCAGTCTTAAAGGAAACCTCAACAAACCAACAGAGAAATAGATAACTGACTATTGTTTATCACGACAGTGCTACAGCAGAGATGTTAGTCCGCAGTCAATCTATTTAAAACTCTGCACAGCATTTTTGCTCTGGAAACAATCATTTATTTCATATTGCATTTCCATTGAGACAATGGCATGAATCGAGCTATCAGAATGTGATGTTTTATAGTCATGGATATATACGCAGAGAGTTCCAGAACCATGCTCAGGAAAAGTTTCATTCATAAATATTTAACCAGGGCAGTCAGTACTCCTTTCCTTTTTAATACTTTCCCATTAATTTCACCTCCCCCCACGTGCAACTGTTTGAATTATTGGAGAGCTTACCCTCTTAGTTTCCTAAGGAAATTTTAGGAAATAGTTCTGATGCGGATTCTTGCAAATCTGGTTTAGCTGTTATAAACAAAAGTTGCTACAAGCTCTTGCCTGTTTCACGTCTGGGTAAAAAGATGGCTTTAGCTGCCATTGAAAAAATTCATGACAGGCAATATTGACTTGCTGGCAGACATGATGCTGAAGAGAAAAAAGATTGTGCACACTGCACTGCCGTGTACCTTTAGAGATTGTCAGCACTAAAAGACATTAATGGAATGAGTCAAAGAAACTTATTTTTGCTGCTCCCACTGCTCTGCTTGTTCATTGACTTTCCCAGCTGTCATCAAGGACTCTTAAATACTTTTTTTTTTAAACCCACTCATTTCGTAACTAGAAGAGTGTCATTTATTTTTTACAAACTCTCACAACTGTTTTTGTTGAGCATAGAAGATATATGGAACCTGATTCTCTACTATCTTAGACTTGTTGAATGCCATGGTAACCCATAGCATTGAACAGGGGGCATAGATTAAATGTTTCATAGTAACTACTCATGTGCCTGCTCTTACCCCACAAGCTAACCTATGGAATTTTAGTTCTTTCATCAAGAACTAAACTACCAAGAAGGTACATCTGAATGGTTACTATGAAGCAGGTGAAATGCAGTAAATCCAGACCCCCTTTCACCATGCCATAACTAACTAGTTCATCTTACCATACTATTAGATCAGTCCTGTGCCAGGGTAGCTCCATTAACTTGTGTTGTTCTGGATTTACATTGATGTACACATGTGGAGAATCATTCTCAAGGAGCTTTTATATTTCTATCACACTTTTCCAGTTTTTATTCATATAATAGAAGAAGAAGGGAAGCTTAGGTACACACTTCTTTTATAATGGGAGAAATGTCCTGGAAATGGTAAGTGCCTCTGACTGATTCAGTATAAAATACTATTTATATTCATCACTCCAGTTTAGAAAAAGAGAGAGAGGAAGAAGACTGATAGTTAAACGTTGAAATGGAAAAAGTTTGCTGAATCAGCCCAGTCTTGATGCCAAGTTCTGTAATGGAAATGAGAGATACCATCATTACTGCAAGATTACCATTTTATTCAGTATTTGGCAATGTCATATACACACACACACACACACACACACACGGGCTAAGCCTGCCTTTCCCACTTATGCTAAGTGACAATGGGCATGACTGGCTCTGGCATGAGGGCAGAGTAAGAGATTGACTGAAGAAGAAAATATTTATTTGTTCTTTGTCATGAAAGAGACTTTGATCCTGGAGTGACAGTACAATAACTAGTTTGTCTAAAGCAGTAAAAAAACCAAAAAAAACCCCTGACAGTTGGGGCTGAAAGCATTGCATAGAGCACAGTCTCTCTGGAAAAGAGTATAAGTTCCCATTTGGGTTCCCTTTATGCATCTAGACAAATGCTGTAGAAAATACAAAATACCATAGCTCAGTAAAGTATATACATAATACAGTATGTCTGCCATCAGTTATTCAGGTGATGTCAAGGGGCTGTTGCTTTATGGAGAGTAGTTTTGGAAAGAGTGAACCAATCAATAATTAAAACTGGATTTTTCTACTCACACATTTCCAATTATCTTTTATCAACATCTTTTGAAAATGGTCTTGAATCTCTCCATTTTCTGAAACTAGTAACAATTAAGAGTGCCAAATATCATTTATTTTGGAGGTCCCAACATTTAATTGAATTAATATTAGCCCTGTTTTGAAGAACTTGTGATGTTACTCTCTCAGAACAGTTTGGTTCTGGCTTCAGTAAACTGAGCTATGTGGTCTTCCTGTGAGATAGCATCACTTTCAAATACACTTGACTGGAATTGTTTGCATATTATGTTTGCTTTACTACATGCAGTGGGTGAAGCATGTTGGTTTCTCTTCAAGTTGCATTAATTGGGATCTTTACTGTGTTAACAAGCAGAGGAAAGAAAGGTTCCTCTTATATTTTGCTGTATTTTTTAATGAACTTTAATAGAAGAATATTCAAGATGGCTAAATGTTAAAGGGTGAATACAAATTCCTAAATACATAAATGAAGTGTTTAGGTAAGATGCTGTCTGGACAAAAATGATAGGGGCTAGAGTCATGGGCAGTGGTGATGCATAGGGGGTACACAGGGGTGCATGTGCTGAGAGCGCTGGTGCACCCCCTCACAGCAACATTCCCTGCTTAGGCAGTGGGCAGGGGAAGCAGGTGAGAGCACTGCTGCCCACCCTGAAAGCGGCGCCTGCAGAGTGGGGGCACCAGAAGAAGTGCCGCTGGCACTCCGGGTGCATTCCTAGCCTTACCGGGCATGCCACTGGCACTTCCAGGCAGCGTTCCCTCTTAGAGCCAGCTTAGAGGGAATGCTGCTTCCAGGTCGGTGCACAACCAGCTACAGGGATCTGCCCCCACAGTTGGCTTTATTGACCGGGGAACCTTTCCCAGTCACTGACTGGCTGCTGGGGAGGGGGCAAGTGCCCCCCCGATTCAGGAGGCACCAGTCGCCCATGGTCAAGGGCTGGATGAGTGGCACGGGGACGGTTTGGGCTGGACACACAGACCAGCCTCACATTCCGGATCTGGAGTAGGCTGCATGCTGTGCAGTCCTGTCCCAGTCACTAAAGGGTTGTTCTATGTGTCTCTGGAACTGGCCTGAGTGGCACAAGGCCACTCCAAAGCTGTGCTGCTCATGGGAGCCACTCCACCCCTCCAGGACACAAACTAGAATGGATGTTCTATGCAGCGTCCGGGGCCATCCCGTGTGCCCTGCATGCTGCCTGTAGGCAGCAGTATGGGCTGGATAATATGGCTCCACAGGCCAAATTCGGCCCACAGCCTGTAAGTTTAACACCCCTACGCTAGAGAAATACTTGGTGTTCTTACTTGAAGGAGGGGCTGCTCATAATTACATGACTCAAAGACCAGCAGGGACCAAACTGACTCTGAGTCTCTTCGCTTCAAAGAGAAAATAATTTGCATCAACCCTTTCCTAGATGATGACTTCCCCCTCCATGGCAGTTTAGCTTAGTATGAGGACAGCATCAAGGTTCTACATTTTCATTTGTTTCTCCTCTGCCTGCTCACTTGCACAGTAGTGCTCAACAGAGGTAGCTGTTATATCTGCCTGGTTTTGTGAGTTACAAAAAGATTTTGCCTGGTACTAGAACTGCCAGTGAAAAATTGGCTACTCCCATGAAGAAGTCACTATTTGGGGATACTCCTGCTTACCAGATTTTTAAATTCTTCACTGAGATTGAAAATTCATATTTGTTGACTCAGATACAGAAATTCTTCTATCTGATAAAGAGTGAGTAAAAACTGCTCCTTTTAGACACATCACCGAGTAACCATCAGATGACAACTGCTTTCAGTTACTACAGATTTAGACTGAAGTTGACCTGATGTTCAAAAGCTAAAATTATCTAATCAACTTCTATTTGTCTGAGCCAGGAAAATGTCCTTTGAGCAGTTACTCTCTTTTACTTATCTACTCTGTAACATGTGGTTCCATTCTAGTGACTGCTGGTAATAAGTTAGGGTCCAATGTACAAAACTGGAAAATGATTTTTCATTAGTAATAATAGATACATAGATCCTCTGACATATGGGGGAGAAGGTCAATATATTAGTAATTTTATAATTGTTGAGCTGCTGTAGGACTTGTTTTCTTGTCATACCACTGAAAACTATAAACTGCTGACAGACAGAGTTCTACACTAAATTCTACAGTCGCTGAAAATGTTTGTGCTCTAAAAGTAGCTGACGTATGCCTCCTACAGTACAAATTCCACTAGCATAGGCTGGATTACTAACTTCTTTTCTTTAACTGAAAAATGAGCTATAGTCTCTTTTTCTGTATATTAATCAATGCTCACAAAATTCCTCAGATATTTTTAGTGCCATTTTGCACATTATCATCTCACATATGAATGGCTGTTTGCAACACAAAATTTTTTTGCAGAAACTGGAACGATTTGCAAGTCAAGCAAGTCATTCTACTACTTAGATGACAATTAAACATAAGTTTTCCCCAGCCAACTTTGAAAACCTCTTTCCACTCCATGTGCTACCCAGGTCAGCCAGAAGATTCCCTAGTGCCTTCCCGTTCCTGCTGTACCTGCAAAACACAAGTATTACCCAGGGAGAAAAAATGACCCCTCACTTCTTTGCTCAAGTTCCCCTTAGCAACAGAGTCAGGTTTGGGCTTCTACCTGTTTGAAGACTTTTTTGTAAAGAATATTGAACTGAAGGACAAGATTTTCTGGTTGATATGAAAAAAAGGTTGGAATAAATCACAAATTTTACAGAAGGAAGTACGGAGTATATTTCATTTGGTTGGGAAATGTTCCAAACCTCATATCTGGAGAATAGATTTCTTCTATTCTCTTTCTTAGAAGCAATGATATTTAGGTAGGAAGAGCTCCATGTTATTCATCCACCCTGTCAATAAGTTATCTTAGTAATTTATGCAAATAAGTTGCATAATCAGTGTAAAGTAAACAAGCAGAGGTCTATCATATAAGCCAACATTTATTACCAAGAATTTTATCTCAAATTCATGGGTAAATTAGGCACCCGCCTATGTATCTATTGATTCATATGATATAGCATGATTTATGATGATGATAAAATATGCCTCAAAGCACTACAGAGGTGAAGAGATATCATCATGATGCCTCTTACAGATAAGGAACAGAGAATTGAGTTGACACACTGAAGATTGATCACACTACACTTCAGTCACTAGAATAGTGTAATGTAGCGTAAACCTATACCACCTAGCTTAAAGCTAGTTTGTTGGGGTACTAGTACTAGTGGAGACTGTACACAGCTCAGCATAGCTTACCAAACCTACTCTAAACAATAAAAAAGACTGGTTGCTATACTGATGTTTGTATACAAACCACGTAGTTTCAACCTAGCTCAAGTATATCTACACTACAGTGTAATCATAACAAGTGGACAGTTGACATGACCAGTAGTGTAACTAAGGTCAGGTGACTAAGGCAGCATAAAAACAGCAGCTACCAGCAGCTGAGAGCTGCCACTGACCTGTGTGCCACCGCCCAAGGCAGAGACCTGTCCTGTTACATCTCTGGACATACCTATAGAGAAGATAGACAATAACCAATCATTCTAGTTCTCCAAGACAGTCCCAAATTTTGGAGTTGTATCTAAAAGTCCACAAGTACTTCCTTAGCTGGGTTATTGGTCTTGAATCTGAAAAAACAGGTCCTGGATCAGTACCTGCTGCTCCTGCTGAGAGGACACAAAATGAGATTCTTTTGTGCTATAGACAAGGGTAGCCTGCCTACAATACATGTGCCACAAGTGATGCAGGCAGCTTTTGCATATGGCACATGGCAGACTAGGGAGGGGCAAGGCAGCACAGTGGCAGATAGGGCATGGAGCAGAAAGTGGAGCAGCAAATCAGACAAGCAGCAATAGGGGAGGAAGCAGAAAACAGAGCAGCCGATTGTTCAGAGGAGGGGAATCAGACTGGTGCTTAGGGATGGTGCAGTATTAATTTGTGCCATGCCTGCCAAAACATTCATCCATCTCTGGGTTACATCATGAACTGGACACGTTGTAGCCATGTTCACATAACTGCACCCAGGCTATTAATTTGCTTTGTTGAAAGGAAGAGCTAATTAGCTTGCCTGCAGTACTGCACTCTAGTGGCTACACTAGTCATCACTAGAAGTTGTATACCTGGTTCAGATTGTAGAAATCAGTGGAGTGACTGTGACCATGCCCTGGATTTTTCTCCCTAAAAGTTGGCCATTTTAATTAGACGGCATAGCTATGAATAAAAGCCAGGTCACTTAAGCTGCAGTCTAAATCTGTATTGCAGAACACATTGCTTCCTGTGTAGCTAACAATAAAATAAATCCCTGTACCTCAGCTGATCTGTGCTGTTAATGGAAAAAATCATTTTTGCCTTAGTTGGATGAAACAGCAATGCAGTTATTCCCAACTGTAACTTTCTTTCTTTTTAATCCCAAGTAAAGAAGTTTTACTACTCTACCTGTATGCATATTATATAGTATGTTTCTGAAAGAAAGGCAAAGTGGGCATTCTTCCCTTGACTCCAATATTACAGCAGTTGTGAG
The DNA here is from genome assembly GCF_001723895.1 of Crocodylus porosus. Taxonomy (NCBI): domain Eukaryota; kingdom Metazoa; phylum Chordata; order Crocodylia; family Crocodylidae; genus Crocodylus; species Crocodylus porosus. The sequence continues at coordinate 19,067,307 of NW_017728912.1, forward strand.
GGGGGAAAAAAGCAACCATTGCTTATCCTACTGAGCACTGTCCCTGTTTAGTTTTGCCTTTAAAGCTGATGTTGTTATTTCTGTTTTCTGGCACACTCCTTACTAGGCACCTTCAAAGGCTTGAGTGAAAGAAAAATTCAAATAATTATAATGATGATAAAGATGATGATTCAATTCCATTTCTCACTTTGAATCAGGAGATCTATTGATCTCTGTAAAATCATGCTCAACTCTTACTGCCATTAATAGGAGTTGCAGAAGTGCAAGACAAGATATCTGTTTAAAGAATAGAAAGAGAGAATCAGTTAAAAAGATTCTGTGGATTTTTTCTTTCACTATAAAACAAAGATTAACACCCTTCTGTAATGGGACGCTTATGGCGTTTGTTACTTTAAGAAGAAAGAAGGCTGCAGGGAGAGCTCAATCAGCAATCAAGGGAGACATCTGACTAGAAGGGGGATGGGCTGGAGGTTGCCCCTCCATATATAAGCCCAGGCCCTGTGGTAGGAAGGCAGTCTGGCCTTAGAGGTTGATGGGAGAGGAACTCCTAAGCAGGCTATAGAGACACCAACTGACACCAAGAATGCCTGTGAAAATACAGCCTTAGAGCTGGGATAACATCTGGAGGTTTAGGAGGGACTAAGGTGAGGAGGAGGTCCCAACAGGCCTGAGATCAAGGCCAGGCAGGGCTCAGGAGCAGGGCTAGATCCTGAGCGAAGGTGGATGTGGCAGGGTACTTGATGTGGCAGGGTACTCCTTCCCCTTAATGGGGGAAGGAGTATGGCAAGGCACTGGATGTGCTTGCCACTTTAGGAGGTCAGGCAACCTGTTGAGCCACCAGCAGGTGGGGGTCAGGGCTAATGGCAGTCAGCTGCCCCAGGGGGCTAGCAGGTGTGGCTAGGCTTGGTCAAAGGAGTTACTTGATTGAAGGGAGGCATCTGAACGGAGGAAGGTTGGGCTTAGACAGAGTATAAGCCCAGACCCTGAAGGCAGGGCTGGCAGTAACATCTTCGGAGCTGGTGAAGGACCATTACCCAGCAGAAACGATGCAGCACCTGAATGCCAGCAAGGAAATTAAAATCTAGAGGTTTGGGTAGGAACTAAGGGGATAGAAAATGTTCCTAGGGACCCAGTGGGGACCAGAATCCTAAGAAGGGGGCTGAGCACCTGGGGCCTGTGGAGAGACTGGATGAGCCCAGAGAGAGGGGAGATGAGTGCCTGTGGCATCTTGGGAAGAGGGCTCAGGACAAGCCAAGACAGGACTTGTGTGTGCAGGGGCTTTGTGAGAAGCCAGGAGGAACCCAAATGCACACAGAGAAGGAAGGGGATGCAGTAAGGAAGATCTATGGAGAGCTCTGATCCTGCAGAGAGAGAAAGTGATCTATGGAGGGGCCCACGTGGGCAGACCCATGGAGAGAAAAGGGCTGGCAGTTGGAGGATGGACCCTGGGAACCTCAACTGGCGTATGCTGGGGCCAGGGGCCAGGAGGAGCCAAAGGGTGGGGGAGCCCACCACAAGGGAGCTGGGAGAACCTGGAGTCTCAACTGGCCTGGAGGCAGGGCCAGGGCCTAAGAGAGGCATGAAGGTCCTTGTGGGGCCACAGCCAAGAGGGAGAGGTCAGGAAGATGCAGCCCAGGGTGACAATGGCTAGTAGAGGTCTGAGAGTGAGCTGGGGGCAGAGATAGAAGAATCTCATGTGAGATAGAACCAGGGCCAGTGGCCTGGTGGTTAGCGGCCCAGAGTAACGTTTAAGACCAGAAAAGTTTGAAGACTGGTCCTGCACCTGGGACTAAGACCTAAAACTGCAGCCTGCAGTTGGTTGGTATGTGTAGTGGGATTGCCTGTGGCAGGGCAGCCTCCATGAAATGCCATGCATGACCCACTTTAGGGAAAGGTGATGGTGGGGTGCCAGAAAGCCTCAGCTCTCACAGACTTGTGGGTGACTCCATGGAGGGGGAAGGCTGTGAGCCCAACAGAAAAGCACTTGGCCAGGGCAGACCAGGACCATGTGGGTCCAGAGGCCCAGGGAGGCACCAGGGAAGACCTCTATATGGGTCCAGAGGCCCAGTGAGGGGCCAGAGAAGAGTGAAACCATGTGGGTCCAGACAGCCAGCAAGAGGTGCCTGAGCCACATAGTGAGCCCCAGCAAGAGGGACCCGAGCCTCATAGTGAGACCCAGCAAATATGGTGGGAACAGAGGGCCAGTGAGGGGATGGAGAGTAGAGTACAGCCCAGTGAGGGGCTAGAGAGTAGATTGCAGACCCAGATGAGTCCAAGGGTCTGGAGAGTAGCTGGGAAATTAAGAAATAATAGGGTGCAGGACAAAGGACCAAGAATGGGGCTGACAGCCTGGAGAGGGACCAAGAGAGGGATCAAGGGACCTAGAAGCCCAGTGACTGGTTGGTTGAGAATGAGGAGTCTGAGAGCTCAGAGAGGGGCCAGAGGAGATACTGAGGGATCTGGCAACCTGAGGGGGGCCAAAAGGGAGACCAGGGGGTCTGGCAGCCAGGAAGGTGTTGTGCAGAGACTGAGGGGTGTGAGGCCTAGAGTGGTTGGGTAAGACCAAGGGATCTGAGGGCCCAAAGTGGGGCTGAAGGAGTGACCAAGGGGTCTGGCAACTGTAGTGGGGCTGACAAGCTGAGGGGTTGGAAGGTCCAGTGATGAGCTGTATCAGCAATGAGTTGAACATCTGCAAGGATGCCATCCGCAAGGCATGGGGCATGGTGTAGGGATGGACTTGAAGCCATGCAATTTGCCCTTAAGGCTCAAAGTGCTATCCAGGGTCAGTTATGGAATGAGACCCAGTGAGGCGCCTGGGTGCCAGTAGAGGCCGATGGGGATTCAGGAGAACTGGGCCACACGAAGGCCTGTGGACAGCCTCTTTATTGTCATATTTACCATCAAGGTGTGGCAGGAAAGATGGAAAGGGGCCCTAAGGTTGGAATGAGGCATGGTCATGGAGCCTCCAGGGGAATGTCACGGCCACTCCTGGGACCCAACCTTGTGACAGTGGAGAAAGGACCAGGGTGGGTCCAGGTGCTCAGAAGTGAAACTAGAGAAGTCCCTTGTGAGGACCAGAAGGGTCCAGTGCCCAGGAAAAAGTAGGTAGCTGAGAACAGTGTGGAGACAGGACCAGAGAAGGCCCAGTGCCTGGTGGGGTGGACCAGAAGAGTCCAGTGCCGGGGGGAACTAGGTACTCAGGAATAGTGTGGAGAGGGAGCCAGGGTGGGCTTGATGATGGAGTCAGAAAAGGCTATGGCCCAGGAGTAGGGTACAGTGAATGAGATCCTCTGCAAGGCATGGGGTATTAGGGAGGATGGAGCCCATGTAATTAGCCCTTGAAGCAAGAAGCATTGACATCGTGGCTCATGAGTGGATGAGAGCTTGTTCGGGAATCCCTGGGGCAGCCTTCCTTTTCTTAAAGGTATAGGTCTATCAAGGCATGGCAGGTAAACAGGAGGGGAGAATCAGGGTAAACAAGGACTGAATAGCCACCTGAGGGTGTCATGGCCAGCCAGATTCTATGCTGCTGTAAATTAACATAATTTCATTGGCTATGATTCTTTATACCATCTGAGGATCTGGCCCAGTGTTTAATTTTATGCATGTGTGTGGAAAGCTTTGCTAATAGTAGCCAGTGCTCTCTTGCAGAGCCTGGAAGGGAGTTCAGAGATCTATGCTCACTTCTTATACAAAGCTATCTTGGTGAGCAAGGGTGGAGGAAAACAGATGTGCTCTTGAGAAAAGCTATTCTTCCAAGATTCCCATCACTTTGATTAGGAAGTCAGACTCAGACTAGTGCTGTAGCTTGAAGCTGAGTCCTGAATAATAACATCATGACAGCACCTGTGTCCAGATTCCAGTGTATTCTGTCCTACATTCAGGCAAGGCACAGTCTGGCTCACAGGAATGATAGCAGGGGTCATGGGAACAAGGCTGTGCTTTCCATGGTGCCACAGGTGAAATCTGGGGGTGGGGGGGAAGGGGGTATTTTCTCACATTCATTCAGATTCACTCAGAACTTCTTTGGGGGAAAACATAACATTTTGTGTAGTTTATAAATGGACTGGTCTTGAAATATGTCTGGTGGTAGCAGAAACCCCTTATTTAAATCTCTGGCCAGTGAAGGAAGTTAATTCTTTCATGCTCAGTTTCAGACCAAACCACAGCTATGTTTTTTCATGTGAAAGCCAGGTACTTACAGCTACTCTTAAAAACTTCAGCTAGTACAGAATGCAGCAAGGCACTGTTTAAGTACAACAGCTTGTGGAGAGCTTTACAGCTTTAAATTGCAATGTTGGCCACCATACAGGCAGGTATTGTGGCCCTTGGGGGGAGTTTGAATACTAGAAAGAAAACTGTTTTGTATTTCGGAACTGAGGTGTGGTATAGAAAGAAAATCAGTAGTTCCTGGGATTCACTTTTGCATTGACAGAAGCCTGTTTTCAGCTGCCATTGTAATTACTAAAATTGTTCCCTTTAATAAATCTTTGTTTAAATTAACCAAGTTCACAGCTGGCAAAGGTTATTTGTACAACTGCAAGCAATTTAACTATAGATTGTTCGGATAATTTCCCCCCTTTAGCATACTGTGTATCTTTTGGAAAGGATACCACATAAATCACCATTATGTAGGACTAGTTTAAATACCTCTTAGTTTTCAAGGAGAAAAAAAACGTTTTAATGGAATGATCAGTTTTCCCTTTTAGAGTACATTTTTGACAAACTTTATACATTTCTTTCTCAGACTTTATCTTTAAGGGTGGGGAAAGAATAGAACTATTTACAGTTCTAGGATTACAGTTCTATAAATAAAGCATATGGTGGGAATTAACATGTCTAAATAGGATTAGCTTGTTATTTTCTGCTTATTTGAGGTGGATTATTTTTATATAATTTATTCCTCCCCACCCATCTCATAACAGCTTCAGGGCTATCAACCCCCCACTCCACATTCCCCTTTAACATAGTGCTTCTAAAGTTGCCCGAAGGAGTCAGAAGCCAATTCAAATATGTACCTATTTTTGGTATCTTTGTATTTCTTTCTTGCTTCCTTGAAGAACCACAAATCATCTCCCCCTTTCTTGTGCTTCTTTATGGGAATATCCAGTATCACAGACAATTGAGACAACCCCTGCCTTCCTCTCTTCCTCTCTCCCCCAGCCCCTGCAAAACCTTAGTACAAAAGGCCCAGTTTTAGGCACTCTGATGACTAGTGGTATTGTCCAAAGTAGGCAGTGGTCATACTTCCTACACAATGTTTGAGAAAGGTAGAAGAATAGTATTTACAGAAACCATCAAACTCCATAGAGAAATAATAGGAAATTCCAAGGATAGGAGCAGAAGGTAAAATCCCCACTCTCCATGTCGGCCAAACACCTACATTTTAGCCATGAACCTTCTCCTGGAGTTAGGAGGAGCTAAGGTAGACCTTGGTGCTAAAGTGGCAGTTATCCTTTGTAACTCTACCTTAGATCATAAGCAAAATCAGTGCAGTTAATGGGTGTCGATCCATTGACCTCACTGGAGTTTGGAATGAATTCATAGACCAACATTTTCAAAAGTAGCCATTAACTCTGGGTGCCTTATATTTCTGGTCAACAACCAGAGTCACATTGGCTCTGACTTTGAGAAGTACTGTGCACTGAAGTACCATACAGAATACAGCGTCCCCCAGCTGGATTCGGTATTCACTACAGGTTGATTTCATTGTCACCTGTGCCCAGTACATCATATGGAAAATGTTTTTAAAATTAGATTCCTTCTTTCTCTCTTATTTTCAGCCTCAGATTTCATTTATTCCCTCCTTTCTATGGCTTTTTTCTTGATCTATTCTTGCTTAATTTTCTACTTGTGATGAATATTTTCTTCCAGAATTTTTTCCGAAAAATCTTCAATGTCTGTAACTTCCCTAAAAAGAATAGAGTAGGCAAACGGGGCTCTTGTCATATGAGGTACTACCTTTTTCTGAGTCACTGACAACTCAAAAGAAAATGTTTTAACTGTAAACATTCAAAATTACAAAACAGGGTGTTTTTTCCTGTCTGCTACAGATCACCAAATCACATTAGAGAATAGGATGTCTGGCTCCTAACTCACATATCTATAATGTGTACAAAAATCTAAGTGGTGCATGCTGAAAATCACATTCTGTCAGTATTAAAACATTTTTGGTGTAGAATTGTGTCCCTGTGCCCCTGACACTGGGTGAGTCTACTTGAGATACTAAATGTGCAGTAGACTAATTCTACTGTGCAATTAGTGCATCACAGCAAAAGCTGTGCTAGTGCAGAGAAGAGTTTAGTCTACTGTGCATTAGCATCATTAAAAAGGCATGTGCTGATGCTACTGCGCAGTAGCACTGGTTACTGTGTATTGAGTTATGCTAAGTAATTACAGTGCATTAATGCATGTGTAGATGTACCCACTGTCAGCAAAACCTTGGCTCAAGAAAGCCTTACCTTCTAGTAGACTTCCCTCCCCCTGCACCTCCCTCCCCTTCTTCTTAGTTTAATAAGATCTCCTAACCAAGTTCCCCATTCTCTTTCCCTTCCTAGAAGACAATAGCAGACTCAGTTGAGCTGCCAAAGTATAATGAGCATGGAGTTTCAAGGCCCGTACAGATTGCACCTTGAAGATTGCATGCTAAGTTACACATCTAAAAGAAGGTTCAACAAAAGGGGAACAACTAATTGGTACATATATCAAAGCAATGAAATAGGGTACACCTGCACCAGTCTCTATCTGGTCACTGGTATTTGGTATTCTTATGCAATAATTAAGATCTGATGGGTTTTTTATAGTTATTCATTATATAACAAAGGTATAGAATATGTAATTATTCTATCATGCTTTAAGATATGTAACCTTTAAGACTCCAGACACCTCTTCATGACTTTTCTTAAATGCAATGTTGCACCATTTCAAAAACTAATTTCTTTATTACAGTGTATAAATGAGAATATGACTGGAAGTACCTTTTTAAACAAACTGGAAAAACAAACTTGCATAATTATAAATAATGAGACACCTGAGACTGGTGGTTCTTGTAAATATCTATCAAGTAAAACTCACAGCTAGATAGATAGGTTTCATTGTACTGTGTTAGCTTATCTACAGGGAGATGGCACAGCCAAGTTGCAATCAGATTGGCACAGCTGAGCCACAGACCTGGATAAGTGAAGAAGGCTATTGAAGGGCTTGAGCCAGTGCCACTGCCCTGGAGGGGAACCCAGGCACATACATTTAGAAAATCAGCAAAACTAAGATCAAATGCTCCAGAAGCTACACTTGTACAGATAATTACAAAGGCTTAGAGGGGAAGTGATGACTTCTATAAAAAAAAAGAAAAAAGAAAGAAAACTAAATAAGAGGTGTAAGAAAAGGAATGATGATGGTATTGAATATATATAGGAAGCTAGAAACTGTAGAGAACTGATGTTTTAAAAAGTAGAAGGACACAAGGGACTTTATAGGTATTCTGTTTTTCTGGGGAGAGTCACTGTTCTCCAAGGAGAAAACCCTTTTTCTCCCAGTGTTAGCTACAAAGGACCAACTCACAGGATCATAATAAATTCTAGTTTATTGGACGGGATGTGAAGTTACCAATAAAATCATAAATGCAAACTTTGAGTTATGGGTGGTACTAGTCACCTTAGCACATGCATGCACACATGCACTCATTCTTTCAAAATCATGTAGTATAGTGCGTAGTGGCTGCTGTAGTGATTGTGAGCACTAGTGTCAGTATATCTACCTATCCAAAGCCCTGGAGTCTGCTGTTGATTGTCAGCTTCCTTCAACGTGATGTCTTCTTGCCTGCTTGTCCTTCTGCCTCAGTAGGCCAGATGCTGGATGAGTGGGCACCACTGAGGGTCACACTTCACTGCCTTTTATCCCTTTCTGGCAGACTTGTGTGATCCCCTAGCATCATCTTGGCTACCCAATCCAGAGTTCACTGTCCTATGTGGGTCTTGAGTAGTACCTGACAGGTGTTAGTCACAGAGGTCTCTGCCTGCTGGTACCTGAAGTTTTGGGAGTCCACCCTTGACTTATTGACTTAATGGCTGTATTGTCATGGATTACAGGAATGGAATAGTCCATAGGGTGAGTGCTCAGTTCCAGGAATCAGTTCTTTAGTTTGATTAGCTTAAAATGGAGTTCCTTTGGCTAGGCTACTGTCTACTGATGATCATCATTCACTCGCAATCACTCAACAGATTCTTTCACTTTACAATTACAATTTCAATGCAGTTTTAACAATGGTCCAGGGTGTAACTTCATTCTACAGGGAGTATATTCCTTAAGAGTTTAAAAGTATAAAATATAAAATACAAAATGTCTTGGTAAAGACAAGACAAATGAAATATAAAAATGCACTGTGAGGTAGTGAGGATCAAAGCCGACTGGGGACAGTGAGTTAAGTTAACACAGGATATATTTACAGTCTTTGCAATGGATATTTTAGTTCTTTTGCTTTCTTTAGTGAAACTGAGCTTAATTGATATATAGATGTAGTTTCTAGGTTTCTCCTACAGAAAACCACTTCAGCTTTCTGGCTTGCTCTGAGTCTTGCCACACCCATGCAATGAGTGTGCTAGGTCTCTGCCAATATTTAGAAGGAAAAAAATTGGGGAGGGGAGGTGCAGCCAAGAAGGGGCTTCTGTTATATCCATGCCCAGAAGGGAAATGTACAAAAGGGACTTTCTGCTACACCAGAGTAAAAATGGCCACTCCAGGAGAAAAATAACCTGGGAACAACCAGGGTTAAATCACTTCCAGGAGAGTTTCTCTTGAGAGAGCAAATATCTATATATGCCATGCTTATCAGAAGAAAACAGAGCCCTTCAACATCCCCACCCCATTCTCTGGCCCCCCTCCCCTCTGCCCCAGAGATAGTGTGTCATTGCCAGAACTGCTGGTCCAGTAGGAAGCAGAACACACCCCTCACAATCCCTACATTTTGCTGTAGACAAACACAGGCTGACCACAGGCAGCCTTGGACAGTCAATCAGAGCAGCTGCCATCTATCACCAAGCAGACTAAGAGATCTTAGAACTTGCTGAAATGTGTGCACAGGGCACTGCACCAGCTGCACAGTGTCAGTACAGTAAGCTCTCTACTTTTCAGAGCCTCAGTGTTCTGCAGTACTCAGCGTTCAAATGTCTGTACATGTAGCTCTGAGAGTTTATCAGGAGAAAAAATCTGGTAAAATTTTTCCAGATTATTTGAATGTGTATACGCAGCCAAGGAAAAACCCTATGCCCAGCAGAAGTAAGGAGAACAAGGATTAAGAACAAATGAAATCCTAACCATGGTATTCATCCAACGTTAGATGGAAATGGTAAATGTAGAAAGTCAGAAGTATTCACTGAATGCCTCTGTTCTATATTTGGGAAACAGTCAAATGATCTAATCATATAATAAAATGATGGCAGAATACTTTCCATTCCAGTAGCAACCCGGGGCAATATTAAACAGCAGCTGTATTTTTACATTCAAGAGTTATAAAAGAGCTGTCTGAGAACCTCTCTGTTTTAATGTATTAATGAACTGTAATATACATTTTCAATGACTCTTGGAAAACTGGGGAATTTCCAAATGACTGGTAGAAAGTTAATGTTGGATTAACAGGATGGCCCAGGTGATTATAGCCTGACCTTGACTCTGAAAATAATAACAGAACAGTTTTCAGGAATGGACTTAATATTATAATGTAAATGCATGCCTCTGGGAGTAAGAACAAAGGACTCTTTAGGGCAACAGTGGATGCTGAAAAGGGCTTGGAGATCATGCTGGATGCTCAACTGAATTTGATCCCTGGGCGACATGCTGTGGCCAAGAAATCTAATGCAATCATTGGATGTTTACCCAGGAAAAGGAGTAGTTTGTGGGGAGGTTGTGTTATCTTAATATTTGGTTCTGGTGTAACTGCTAATGGAATACTATATCTACTTTTGGAGTCAACAATTCAACAAAGGAGGATGATAAACTAGAGAGAGTTCAAAAAAGAGCCACCAGAACAATTAAAGGATTTGAAGTATGCTGTATAGTGAAAAACTCCAGATGCTACAGATTTTGGAAAGACTTGTTCACAGTCTGTAAGTGCCTTGATGGGAAACAAAACTTTAATCCTGGACTCTGCAATCTTGAACCCAGACAAATTCAGACCAAAAACCAAGGTGCAGGTTTTAACAGTGAGACTAATTCACTGTTAGTACTATTCACCCAAGGGCTGTGGTGTATTCTCCTTCCCTGGCATTTTTAAAATCAAGATTGGATTTTTTTTCCCCAGAAAGATGACCCAGTTCAAATGAGAATCTAGGAAAGTCATAGAGACTGTGTCATGCAGGAAATCAGACTAGCTGACCATAGGTACCCCTTCTGGCATCTAAAAAGCTGTGCCGATTGAAAATGCATAATCAGTCAGACACCTGCATTAAAAGGATTGGGTCTGGATGTTTCTTGAAAACTGGTTCTTTGTACTACTTAAAATGTTTTGTAAATTGACCATGAGGCTTTCCTGAACTTGTACAGAATTCAAAAGGCTTCTAACAACAAACATCTAAAACCATAAAAAGTTCATAGATTGAGAAACATTAAAAGGAAAGGAAAAAATAGAGGAACAGACAAACAAAAAGGAATTAAGATAAGGAGTAAAAAGGTAAGTGCAACAAAAACCAAGAGGAATTAGGTTGTAGAACCATATTTTTGGTATTGTTTTGGAGCAGATTGGATAAACACTTGTTGGGATAGTTTAGAAAGGGATGATCCCACCTTGACCAGGGGATTGGAATAGATGATCTCCTGAAATGCCTCCCAGACCCACATTTTTATAATTTCCATTAAAAATCAAAATGACTATTCTTCCCTAAAGGCTTAAACACAACAAGGACTTTTACAAATATATGAAAGAAAAAATTACTACTAGAGAAAATTTATGATGCAGGAGTGAAACCTATGACTGCTTTTTTTTAAAAAAAAGAAAGGTGGGTGTGTGGGTTTGGGTTGTGGTGGGAGAGGGGGTAAGGGGGGATGAAGAGCTGTTCAGAAATCTGTAAGGAAAAACCAAGTAATTCATAGCTGTAGACCTACTAATAGATGGCAGCTAAAATAAGTTGAACATGATCATAAAAGGCATTATGGGTACTTCGGAATCAAATCTGACATGCCCTAACGTTAGGAAGGTTTGCAATTGGCCTCAGTCAATTCAGGATTGGACTTTGAAGAAATTAAAAAAAAACAAACCCTACTATCTTGCAGACAGTGGGCTCCTATACACTTTCAGGGAGTTAGCTCCAACACACCGGAAGTCCAGCGGGTCAGAATAGACTCAATTAATTAAATCTGCTGGAGCATGGAAATAAACACACTCCAGCAGACTCTGGCATCACATGTATCAGCGTGGTGCCCCCAAAGCTTCTCTCAGCGCCCTACTACTATGCCAAAAAATGGTAGCAGGATGCTTTGAACTAAAGTCTGTTCTATGAGTTTTAGTTCAAAGCATCCTACCACCATTTTTCAGCATGGGGGATGCTGATACAAGTGATGGTTGGGCATTTTTAATTAGCATAGGTTGCTAATTAAGGCATCCCCACCCCACCCCACCCCTGCATCTTCTAGAACAAGTGTAAAAATGCCCAATGAGTTCTGCTAAATCATGGAAAGTGGGGAGATATAAGAAAACTAAAGGAAAAAACATAATACCGCTGAACTGAAATGAAAATAAATGTAGTCCTGCCAATTCTTCAGCAGTCACTTACTGTCAAGGATGATTGTCTTCCATTATTGTCTTTTCTGTAGGTCTTAAGCTGTCTGGCAAGGCGATCTGGGATCGACAGACTCTGTTGCAACTCAGGCACATGTTTCTATGTGAGGTAAGTGGCTCTCAGTTCTTGATTCGGTCTGTCACATACTGTTTCCGCAGCCCCCCCACCCCGCTTTTCCATCTGCTGTTGACACGTTAATGTTTCAAAGTACTGAGCATGGGCAACTGGTGCCTCCAGAGCCTGGGTGAGCGGTACCATCAGAGTTGGATCACCAACCCCAGAAGTGCTGGTAGCAAAACCAGAGGTGCAAGCAGCAAAACTGGAAGTACCACTGGTGCTTCTCTCAGTGCGTCTAGCACTTCTCTCAGCACCCCCACTCAGCAACCAGCACCAATCTTGGGGGGGTACTGGCCAGCACTTCACTCAGTGCCCCCACTCCCCAGCCAGCAAGGGTCAATCTCAGAGAGAGCTCATGCCCCCCTGTGCCCCCCCTACATGTCACCTATAGTACTGAGATCCTTGCAGCAGTCTCTTCCTCCACTCGGGGCAGTCTTGAGTGATATCTCCCACAAGTTGACGTCAATATTGCATTTTTTTCAAGTTAGTCTTGAGGAAGTCCTTGAACCACTTTCTCTGCCCTTCTCTTGAGCTTATGCCTTGACTAAGCTGGGAGTCCTGATAATTACTTTTCCCAGGCCATACGTAGGCAAAATGAGAGGCATGTGTGCATGACATTTTAAAGTGGGCTGAATGCTTTTGCACCACTTTAATGCTGCTGGTATTTGCATGCCTCAGCAGCATATTGCGCATTAATTCTAGCCGCTGTAGGAAATTCAGCAGTGTAATGCACCTTAAATGACTTGGGGTGCATCAAACTAAAACTCCTTCAAGGAGTTTTAGTTTGCTGCTCCTACAGCCATGGACTGAAGCACCAAGCTCCACGCAGCTCCACGGCTCTTCAGGATGCCCTGCAGGCAGCCTGGCAGCATCCCAGGAAAGCAGGCTCTGCCCAAGAAAAGTGGAAGCCTGATCTTCCTCCCCCACCGTGCTCCTGGAGCCTGCCTGCCTGAGCTGCACAGAGACCCAGTGCTTTCCTCCACAGCTGTGGTGCCCCCCGGGGACCATCTGAGCCAGTTGCTTGTGGGTAGGTGCCGCCTGGTGGGGGGGGCACCTGCTACTGTGGAGGGAAGCACCAGCACCCCCCACAGCACAACTGCCTGTGGGCAGTTCTCCCCCCCCCCGACCACCAGAGAGGCAGGTAAGTCAGCAGGGTGTGTATACGACATGAGGTTTTAATCAGCCCTAAATTGAAGTGGTGTTTTTTAAAACACACTGCTTCAATTTAGGGCCCCTGTTTCATCTACACAGAAGCCCAGAAATCTAACATCAGTCCATAATAAAAGTAGGTAATGCATATTGAGGGGAAAAAACCATTAAAAATATGGGTCCTAGTTATTCTCTCACTTTCTCCAGTGTAAATTTGGAGGCCAAAAAAACCATCCAAGTCAGTGGAATTATGCTGTTGTAAAATTGGTATAAGTGAGAGTCAGTTCAAGCTCCTTCAAAAGACGAGAACTATCAATGATAAGAAGCACGGCCGCATAAACGAAAATCTGCTAAATTAACTTTTTTCTAAGATCTTCCACAGAATTACGTAATTAGTGAATGAATGAAGGAAAATCAGTATATAATATATGTGGATCTGTAAATGGCTTTTGACAAATTTTTCCTCTCAAAATGTTTTAGCAAAGTTGTAGACGCAGCGAGATTATTTGAAAACTGGTTAAATACCATATACAGAAGCTAATGGAAAAACAAATGTCTGCCAATGGGGTATATGGGGTCTGTGTTGGGCTGGTTTTATAATCTTCATTAATGAAGGAACAAGCATAATGGTAAGAGAATTTCAGATGATATTAAAGAATAAAAACCTGCAATCTCTCATAAGAGCAGGGGAAATGGTAAAAGGAATTTAGATAGGCTAGAAACATGGACATAAAATAAAATAAGATTCCACAAGGGAAAATAGTAATTAATTCATTGGTGGTAGGATAACACAAAGAAAGAACAAAATCCTGGAAGACACTTACGTTGAGAGAAATGGTAAAAATACAGATGATGATGTAGAACAAATAAAATAACTTCAATATGATATAGTGGCAAGAAGGGCTAAATTAGTTCTGAGCTAAATCTATGTATCACCTCTATGAGGGTATGCTCCAGTTTCAGAGATGTAGTAGGATACATGAAGTTACTCTGCGATCATTGTGCTTTCCTAGGGATAGGAAGAAAGGGTGCGGGCCTAATGTTCCTGAAAAAAATGTACCTATACCAGACCGGTACTGTATGGCTAAATGATGATTAAGATGTGACTGTACGAGGTGGCAAAAGAGTGAAGCAAATCTAGAAATATTTAATCAATCTGAATATCAGAAGGTAGAGACAATTATAACATGACACAAGAGGGTATAAGCAGTGGGCATGGGCATAGTTTCATAGCTGGTAGAGTCGGAAGGGACCTGAGCAGATCATCAAGTCCGACCCCCTGCCATGGCAGGAAAGAATGCTGGGGTCAAACGACCCTGGCTAGGTGATTATCTAGTCTTCTTTTGAAGACCCCCAGGGTAGAAGCAAGCACCACTTCCCTTGGAAGTTGGTTGCAGATCCTAGCTGCCCTGTGAAGTAGTGCTTCCTGATGTCTAGCCTGAACCTGCTCCCAATCACCTTGTGGCCATTATTCCTAGTTACTCCTGGTAGTGCTCAGGGGAACAGAGACTCTCCCGTTCCCAGCAGGTCCCCCCTGGTAAGTGTATAGATGGCCACTAGATCCCCTCTCAGCCTTCTCTTGTGGAGGCTGAACAGGTTCAGGTCCTGTAGCCTCTCTTTGTATGGCCTGCCCTGCTGCCCGCTGAACATAAGAGTGGCTCTCCTCTGGACCCTTTCAATGCTGTCCACATTCCTCCTGAAGTGCAGAGACCAGAACTGGACACAGTACTCCAACTGTGGCTTGACCAATGTCACATAGAAGGGGAGGATCACCTCCTTGGACCTGCTCATGATGCATCTGTGGATGCATGACAAGGTGTGGTTAGCCTTCCAGACTGCATCCCCACATTGGCAGCCCATGTTCATCTTGGAGTCTGTAATGACTCCAATATCCTTGTCTACCTCTGTGCTGACGAGAAGGGAATTCCCCAGCCTATAGGTATGCTGCTGGTTCTTTCTCCCTAGGTGCAGTACCCTGCACTTGTCAGTATTGAATCCCATCCTATTCTCATCCACCCACCCCTGTAATCTGTCCAGATTTAGTTGTAGCCTGTCCCACCCTTCTATCATGCCCACTTCTCCTCACATCTAGTATCATCCATGACTTTGAACAAGGTGCTTTTCACACCCTCATCCAAGTTGCTGATGAAGATGTTGAAAAGTATGGGCCTGAGGTCCGAGCCCTGGGGGACCCCACTACCCACATCCCTCTGGGTTGAATATGACCTGTCCACCACCACTCTCTGGGTGCAGCCCTCTAGCCAATTTGCGACCCATCTGACTGAGTAGGCATCAATGCCACGGTTGCCTAATTTTTGAATGAGAACAGGGTGAGAGACCTAGTGTCGAAGGCCTTCCTAAGGTCCAGAAAGACTATGTCCACTGTGACACCTCTGTCCAAGGATTTTGTGACCTGATCATAAAAGGCAAAAAGGTTGGTCTGACAGGACCTGCCCCTAATGAACCCATGTTGGTTGTTCCTGAGAATAATCTCCCCTGCTGGTCCCTTGCAGATGTGGTCCTGGATAATTCTCTCAAAAAGCTTCCCCAGGACCAACGTAAGACTAACGGGCCTATAGTTACCTTGGTCCTCCTTCCTCCCTTTTTTGAAAATGAGGACCACATTGGCCCTTTTCCAGTCCTCTGGCACCTGGCCAGAGCACCACGAGTACTGGTAAAGCCATGCCAGGGATTCCACAATGACCCCTGCCAATTCCCTCAGCACCGTGGGGTGGAGATCATATGGACCTGCAAATTTAAACACGTCCAGCCCCACCAGAAGTTCCCTAACTAGGTCCTCTCTGACCCTAGGCTTGGCGGTGCCTCTCCTAAGTCTGTCCAGAATCCCAGTGGGGAGATGTCCCAGTCTCTGCTCAGAAAAATGGAGGCAAAGCATTTGTTAAAGAGGTCAGTTTTTTCATCTTGTGCAACCACCAGATTGCCAAGCTTGTCCTGCAGGGGTCTCACATTACCCGGTGCCTTCTTTTTACTTCCTATATATTTAAAAAAGGACTTCTTGTTATCTTTGAACCTGGTCACTAGTTCTAGGTCTGTCTCCACCTTAGCCTTCCTAACAGCCCCCCTACAGTCTCGAGCAATGGAGGTATAATCCTCCTTGGTAATAGCCCCTCCCTTCCAACAGGTGTACACCCCCTTTTTAGCTTTCAGACATTCCTGAATGCATTTGTTGAGCTATGGGGGCTTTTGAGCACTCTTGCCCCCTTTGATTCGCATTGGGACTGTCACCCTTTGGGCTCAGAGGATCATCTC
The DNA here is from genome assembly GCF_001723895.1 of Crocodylus porosus. NCBI lineage: Eukaryota > Metazoa > Chordata > Crocodylia > Crocodylidae > Crocodylus > Crocodylus porosus. The sequence continues at coordinate 19,083,611 of NW_017728912.1, forward strand.
CTTAAGGAACAACCACTCATCTTGGACTCCCAACTCCCCTACCCTCCAGGACCTCTGTGCCTCTCCTACTAATCTCCTTAACTCATTGAAATCGGCCCTCTTGAAGTCAAGGGCTACTGCCTTGCTCCAGGCCTTTGACACCTTTGTGCTGGATGGTGAATTTCAGTAGGCGATGATCGCTATTGCCCAGGTGGTCGAGAACCCAGAGTCTCCTCACCAGGTAATTGCCTGTGACCAGGATTGGGTCCAGCAAGGCATTTCCCGTAGTGGGACTGTGCACCTCCTGGGTTAGGTGGAGGTCCTGTATCTTGGCTAGGAACCTACGTGAGTGTTCAGACCTGGCTGACTGCTCCTCCAAGCAGATGTCTGGATAGTTTAGGTCACCCATGACGTCCCTTGACTTAACTGCCTCCACGAACTGACCTGAGAATTCCCAGTTCAGTTCTTCCTCCTGGTTGGGTGGTCTGTAGTAGACACCCACAGTTAAGTCCCTTTCCCCATGGTCCCCTTGTATTCTAACCCAAAGCACTTCAGTCTGCCCACAGAATACCACCTGCACCCCCATATCCTTGAGCTTGGCCCCCAGGGCCTTGTAGTCCTTCATGATGCAGTCTGGACTGCTCTCAGCCGCATCATTTGTACCTACATGGATTAGGACCATGGGGTACTGGTCTGAGGGTTGAATGAGGTCTGGGATCATGTCTGTAACATCCTAAATCTGAGCCCCAGACAGGCAGCAGACCTCATGTGCCATGAGGTCAGGTCGACAGATGAGACCCTCCATTCCCCTCAGGATGGAATCTCTGATGATGAGGACTCAGCGTTTCTTTCTCGAGGTGTTTCACCCTTGCTCAGACCGTGCCATGCATAGAGTGGCATCATCCCCCGCAGAGGCATCCACTTCGACCTTCTCCTCTAAGGGTGCCAAGGCCTCATATCTGTTGCCCAGTTGTACCTGGGGAGCCACCACCACACTAGCCCAGGCCCTGGTTCTGGTGGTCACCTTCTGCCATTCCTCTGCTGTGCATCTCTCCTGGGAGATCTGACTGCTGGAGAACTGGTCCTGCAGAGAATGAAAATGCATGTCAATTTCATCCTCTGCAGCTCTGATCCCCCGTAGCTTGCTCACCTCAGCCTGGAGTTCCCTCACCTGCTTCTCCAGGGCCTGAAGTTGGACATAAGAGTGACAGGCAAGGGAACCTCCAGACCCCTCTTCCACCCGCGGCCTCTGGGTTCCCAGCAGGCAGCCCCCAAAGACACGGGGACAGGGGGCTGTTGACCCCACCATGAGCTGCATCTGGGTGGATGCCTCAGAGGAGCCCAGGGTAGGTGGCACCACCAGGGTGGGGTCCCTAGCAGCCACCCTCCCTGTCCTTACCACCGGGGCGTGGTTCCTATCAGCCACTCCCCACATTCTTACCATGTCCATGGAGCTGTGAGTCTTCCTCTCTCTCATGCTAGAGACTCCTTCCTGGCTCCTGCTGCACGCCTGCCTTGCACAAACTCTGGCATGTTTGGATCTGAGAAACTAGTCAGGAGCCTTGGATCATTGATTAAATTTACCATACCCTTTGCCCATCCCCTCACAAGTTTAGGGAAGTCCAGGCTGATTTTTTGTTCAGGGCTTGCCATTTTAAGGGCCGAGTCAAGCAGCCAGACATACTTGATTTCAATGGCCTTTTTAAAACCATGTCTGCCTATATATACAGAGCACTTTGCTGCTGGCAGCCAGGCAGAAACATTGCCTAGCTGAAAGGCTGTATGAAACATCTTGTAGGTAGAAGCAGCAGTCTCTTGGTCCTGGGCACGACCTAAAACTGCACCCTGACAGGAATGGGTGGCCTGGTGGGGCTTCTGGTGGTGCAGGAGTCCCCAGGAAATAACAAACCAGTTACCACCCTGGTGAAAGGTGGGTAGGGGTGCCTTAACCCAAGCCCCCACATCCTATAGGGTACCCCGGCAAGGAGGTCAGCAGGACCAAAGGGGGTCCAGAGTGGAGCAAGGTGCCCAGAGCAAATGAGAAGCAAGGACACCAGAGTTTGTGAAAGGGCGTGGAGCCTAGGGGATAGGAGCCCCAACTGAATGGGGGGTGAGGTAAGGAGCCCATTATGAGTGAGGGGCACGGACTCCAATGAAAGCAGCTGGAGTTAGGGGCTGGGTTATGGTTACAACATGCGGATGCCATCTGGAAGAGTTGGGCTGCTGTGTAGGGGAGGAAAAGGGACATAGATAGTGCCCCCTGGGATTGGGGCAAGAATGGGCAGCCTCCTGCCTAATTAGAACCAATTAAGAAACAACAAGGTATGATAGGAGAGTGAGGCAGGCGGTCTGCCCAGAAACAGGTGGGTGGGCCAATGGCAGATCGGCCCCAGGAAAGCCCCTGTTACAGTGGTGCATTGGCCGGGAACACAGGAGCCCGACAGTCAGGCATGTCAGCGCTCCCCCCAGGGAGTTGTGTTGAAGGGGGAGGTATGTGGCAGGACACTGTTGGTGCCTGCCACTTTAAGGGCTGAGTCAAGCAGCAAGCAGGTGCTTGATTGTGGCGGCCATTTTAGAACTATGGCTGCCTATATAAGCAGTGCAGTTTGCTGCTGGCATCCAAGCAGGAAACATCGCCTGGCTGAGCTGCTGTGTAAGAATAACTACAGGTAGGAGCAGGAGGCTCTTGGTCCTGGACATGCCCTAAAACTGCATGCTGCCAGGACTGGGTAGCCTGGTGGGGCTCTCAGTGGTATGAGAGCCTCCAGGAAAATACCAGACCAGTTACCACCCTGGTGGAAGGTGGGTTGGGGCACCCCAATAACCCCTAGCTCCCACATCACTAAGGGTAGCAGTTAGGGCCTGGTATGGGTATGGCTACCTGAGCCCCCACCAGGGAGGGAAGCCCCATAGCCCCAGTGAGGGGGTGGAAGATGTGGAGCCCCAGTAAGTGTAGGCCCCCAGTGAAGAGGTAGAGATGTGGAGCCCCAGTGAGGGGAAACCAAAAGGCTGGAAGCCAGTGACAGTTTGTATAGAGTTGCCCCAGGAGGGGCCAAGGCAAGCTTGGCTCTGGTCAGGTAATTGGCTGGCCACTACCCCAGTGAGGGTTGCAGGAGAGGCCCAAAAGATGGCACGTCTGCCACCCAAGGTGTGCACTAGATAAAGCCTATGGCCAAAGAGGCCCGTTCCTAGAGGGAGCAAGGCAGTATAAGTTGTTGATACATGAAAGAGACCCTGGGAGATGGAGCGTGAGAGGCCCTAGTGAGAGGATGGTGGTATGAATGTGTTTGTGTCTGAGGCCTGACAATGAGGGCTAAGCTTAAAATGCAAGGTTCTCCACGTTGGGAGGAAAAACCTGCGGCATCCTTATAGGCTCGGCAGCGCTACGCTGGCTAGCACTATGGAAGAAAGAGACTTGAGGGTCATCATTGACCACAAGATGAACACTAGCCTGCAATTTGATGCTGCAGCTAGAAAAGTGACAAAAACGCTGGCTTGCATCCATGGATGCTTCTCAAGCAAATCCTGGGACATCATTCTCCCCTTGTACTCGGCCTTGGTGAGGCCGCAGCTGGAGTACTGCATCCAATTTTGGGCTCCACAATTCAAAAAGGGTATGGAGAAGCTTGAGAGAGTCCAGAGAAGAGCCAGTCACATGATCAGAGGTCAGGAAAACAGACCTTACGATGACAGGCTGAGAGCCATGGGGCTCTTTAGCTTGGAAAAGCACAGGTTCAGGGGTGATCTGATGGCCACCTATAAGTTTATCGGGGTGACCACCAGGATCTGGAGGAACATTTGTTCACCAGAGCGCCCCATGGGATGACGAGGTTGAACAGTTATAAACTACTGCAAGACTGTTTCAGGCTGGACGTAAGGAAGAATTTGTTTACTGTCCGAGCCCCCAAGGTCTGGAACAGCCTGCCATCGGAGGTGGTTCAAGCACCTACATTGAACACCGTCAAGAGTAAATTGGATGCTTATTTTGCTGGGATCCTATGATCCCAGCTGACTTCCTCCCCTTTGGGTGGGGGGCTGGATTCAACGATCTTCTGAGGTCCCTTCCAGCCCTAATGTCCATGAGATCTATGAAATCTATGAAAGCTTGGTCTAGCTGTAGGCGAGAAGCATTGTGTCACCTTGATGCCATCTACGAGTTTGAGCTGCGGTGTAGGGGAGGAACAGAGCCACAGATAGTCCCCCCTGGCATCGGGGCAAGAATGGGCAGCCTCCCACCTAATTAGAACAAATGAAGAAACAACAAGGCATGGCAGGAGAGTGAGGTGGGAGGTTAGCCCAGATACAGGTGGGTGGGCCAATGGTGGACCGCCCCTGTTACAAGTCCCATCCCTAGTACTTATCAAACGTAACTAAGGAAAAATTAAGTTGAAAATCACCAAAGCTGTCCAACTTAGAACTTGTAGATTGCACTACTATTTCCTGAGAGAACTTATAGAATAACCCATCTTAGAGCATTTATACCAGACTAGACAAAGCACTAGGAAAGCAGAGAAAACAATCCTTTTGTGTCAGGGAAACAGATTGATACATGTCCTACTAGGTTTTTGCCATCTCCAACTTCTGTGATAACTTTCTGAAAGCATTTTGTCAGCACCTTGCTAACTACTGTGCATATTGTTCTGATCCATCCTGTAATGCTGCAGTCTGGGGATTTAGCTTTAGCTATAAAGTTGTACCTGGTTCAGTCTCAAAGTCTAAAAATAGAATTGTTTAGAATATATGTTCTAAATTAAGACTGAATGTCACTGGAAAATCTACTGCAACCAAGGTCAGAATCTGTGATATCAAACTGGTATCAAAGAAAAATATTTCCATTTGACTGTAACATTAATAATATTTACTACTTCCAGAACTCATCCTGTTCAAAGCCATGTTTAAAGAGTAACTAATTAATCTTCACAACCAACCTCAAATAGTAAGTTAGTAAGTTCTATTCCCCATATTAAGATGTTAAGAAGTGCCCTATAATTAGGGACCTACCAAAATCACAATTTTGTGATTTTTATGGAAACCGCAATTTCAGACAGTCTCTACAAAAAAGCATGGGCTCCACAAAAAAGTGCAGGCTCTCTGAGCGGGGGGAGAATGCAAAAGAAAGCTATATGAACAGAAAAGGGCAGGGAGCTTTTGCATCCTGAAGCTTGAGGGGAGGAAGAAGACGGGAGGGGGCAAGAAGAAGCAAATTAGAGGCTGAGCCCTTGACATAGTCTTAGCCCAGGAGCTAATCTGGGGCTAGCTAGGGAAGCAGAAGGGTTTTGATAATGGCTTTTAAAGCATCCACAAGCATGCTTCTGCAGCATGCATGCTCCCACTGAAAGAAGAGCAAGGTTGAACTCTAAGAAGTCTTCCAAGATGGCCAAATATGTTTCAGCACCAGACCATGGAAGACGATATCATGAAGGGATCTTGCACACAGATGAAGACAGGTTCTTCTGTACCTCCTGTAATGTAACTCTGGATGTGTCCAGGAAAAACAGCATAAATTGGCACTTGGTGTCCGAGGCATTCAAGAAGGGGAAGGCTGCTGGCAAGGCTGAAGGTCACAGCAAGAAGCAAGAAAGTGTGTCCTCCCTCTTGAAAAGGATCACAGAAAGCAGCTTGGAAAGGCAAAAGGTGGCATTTGCTTCTTGAATGCTTTCACAGCAGCAAACATCCCTTCAGAAACTTGATCACCTGAAGTTAAGGGACTACATGAACAAAAACATGCCAACTGCTGGCAGTTTTCCATGTACCAACAAGCTTCCCCAGGACCAGGGGTGGGCAAAATAAAGCCCAGGAGCCAAATTCAGCCTAGGGAGTGATTTTTACCCTGCCCACAGTGGGTACCTTGACTTTACCAGGCAGCATTGGGACACCCCCATCTCATGCCAGCCTGCAGCTCACCCTGGGATGCCCATGTGATGGTGGCAGCTCCTAGATCTGCTGGCTTAGCATGGATCAGAGCAATGCAGGGGCAGGGGCAGGGGCAGGGGCGGGGCAGGGGCAGTGGTAGTGGTGGGAGCCTCAGGAGCCCCCATCCTCAGATGCAGCACCTTCACTGGGGCTCTTACCATTGCCACTACCCTCATGTTGCTCTGTGTCACTATGCCCCATGCTAAGCCCATGTGGGGCTGGGGGCTGTCACCACCGCATGGGCATCCTGGGGTGAGCTGGAGCTGGCACCAAATGGGGGGATGCTCCAGCGCTGCCCACCTCCCCTGGCCCCAGCATAGTCCTGACCACTGTAAGTGCATGGCAGGGCATAGAGTCACTGCCAGATCCACTTCCTTCCCTCCCCAACCTGTGGGCTGTACATCTCAGGCCAGGGGAGAAAATGGGAGAGGGAAGCTAAGTTCCCCCTGCTTGTCAGGCTTGGCAGTAACATGTGGCCATCCCCTACCCCTGCCTCCCCTCCTCAACTTCCCAAGCCTTCTCTGTGGGGCTCGCAGCCCTCCTCTCACTCTCATGGGTGCTGTGGCCCCTCAGTGAGACTTGGTGGGGCCTTCCAGCTCTGCCCTAGCCCCAGGCTATCACCACCCCAAGATCCCGGCCCCAAATGCAGGATCCACACAGGCAGGATGCAGGGGTAGGCAAGAAGCCATGTCTGGAGCTGGGGCCAAGATTGTGGGGCAGTGACAGCATTGGACCAGGGTGGGGCAGAGCTGCAATCCACTCTCTTCATGTCCCTGCCCATGGAACCCACGCCCATTGTAGGGACATGCAGGCAGCAGACTGTGGCTCTGACCTGGCTCCAGCCCCATATTGTCACTACCCCGTGACCCTGCCCTGTGATCCTAGCCTCACCTGCCCATCCTACTCCTGAAGACCACTGCCTGGAGCCCCATCTCACATAGGGAGTTATGCTGTGTTACTGCATGGGGAAAGAGGAATGCTGACCTGGCCCATGACACCTCCATACAGGACCTCCATCTAACCCAGGAGGTGCACAGCCCCACCAGGGGAGACACCTTGTTGGACCTGGTGCTGGCCACGAGTGGTGACCTGGGAGGGGGCTGCAGGTGCTCGACCACCTGGGCGACAGTGATCATTGCCTGCTGGAATTCACCATCCAGTGCAAGGTGGCAAAGGCCTGCAGCAAGGCAGCAGCCCTAGATTTCAGGAGGGTGGACTTCAATGAGCTAAGGGGAATAGTTGGGGAAGCACTGAGGTCCCGGAGGGGAGCTAGGTGTCCAAGAATAGTGGTCGCTCCTTAAGGAGATGATCCTCCAAGCCCAAAGGGAGGTAATCCCAACACAGATCAAAGGGAGCAGGAGGGTGCAAAAGCCCCCATGGCTCACCAAAAGCATCCAGGAATGTTTTCTAGCTAAAAGGGAGGCGTATACCCAATCAAAGGGAGGGGCCATCACCAGGGAGGACTATACTGCAGTTGCTCGGGGATGCGGGGGGCAGTCAGGAAGGCCAAGATGGAGCTGGAACTGGGACTAGCTACCCGGATCAAAGACAACAAGAAGTCCTTTTTTAAATACATAGGGGGCAAAAAGAAGGTACCGGGTAACGTGGGCCCCCTGCAGGACACGCTGGGAAATGTGGCTGTCACACCAGACAACAAAGCTAACCTATTTAACAACTTATTTTCCTCCATTTTCCTGAGCAGGGACCAGATCAGCCTCCCCACTGGGCCCCCCTCAGGCCCTAGGGGAGGCGCACCTAGGCCAAGGGTCAGTGAGGATCTAGTCAGGGAACTTCTGGGGGGACTGGATGCATTTAAATCAGCTGGTCTGGACAATCTCCATCCCAGAGTGCTAAGGGAATTGGCTGAGGTCACTGCGGGACCCCTGGCACGGCTTTACGAGCGCTTGTGGTGCCAGAGGACTGGAAGAGGGCCAATGTGGTTCCCGTCTTCAAAAAGGGGAGGAAGGAGGACCTGGGGAACTATAGGCCAGTTAGTCTTACCTCGATCCTGAGTAAGCTTGTTGAGAGAATTATTCTGGCACATGTCCACGAGGGACCAGTAGGGGAGATTATGCTTAGGGGCAACCAACACGGGTTCATTAGAGGCAGGTCCTGTCAGACCAACCTGGTGGCCTTCTACAACCAGGTCACCAAATCCTTAGATGCAG
>NW_017728912.1:19091770-19096831 GCF_001723895.1 Crocodylus porosus
GGGGGGCCGGGGTTTCTCTCAGGTCCCGGCTAGGTTCCCTGGGGGCCGACGCAGCTGGGGCCGCCTGCCCGGATGGGCCCTCCCAGTCCCGCGCGCCAGCTGCTCAAAACCTCCCAGCCACCACGGAAGCCCGCCCGCTACACCCCTGCCCCTCAATCCCTCCTGTACAGGGTATAGCCATCTATACCCATGGTCCAGTTATGGGTTGAGTCCCACCAGGTCTCCGTTATCCCTATGACATCGTAATTATTTGCATTAAGTAGGAGGACGAGTTCCTCCTGCTTATTTCCCAAGCCCCTGGCATTTATGTACAGGCAGGAAATTGTCCCTTTTGGGGCTCTTGCCTTGCCCACAGATTGTACCAGGGCTGGGGCAGGGGTGGGCGGGAGCCTTGGTCTGCTGGCTTTGCAAGGGTTGCTCAGTGGGCCAGCAGTGGTGGTCATCCCCACGTCCCCCAGCGGGCTTAGTTTAAAGCCTGGTGGAGCAGGTCAGCCAGTCTGGCTGAGAAGAGTATCCTCCCCTGGGGAGAGAGGTGGAAGCAATCTCTTCCCAGCAGCTCACTGCCTCTCTCGCCAAAGAGCGGGCTGTGGTCATGGAAGCCAAAGCCTTCCTGATGACACCAGCACTGCAGTCTTTGGTTAACTACATGGATCCTCCTCTCCCTCCTCAGCTCATACCCCGAGACTAAGAGGATCAAAGAAAACACCACCTGTGCCCCCAGACCCTTTAGCCCCACTCCCAAATCCCATGACCCGGCTGGGAGCACTCCGAGCCATGTCACTGGTACCCACATGAATAAGGAACATGGGATAGGCTGAGACTGAAATGCCAGGCCAGAGCCAGTGAGCTACTGGTCAGCAGCTAGAGTAACCTGTAAGCTAAAGCTAAGAATGCTGAATCCTATACACAAAGATAAATGGTGACAGAGTGACACCTGCAAGGCATGGGGATGACTATAGGGGAGGACAGAGGCCTCTAATTGCCCCTATGGCAGCCGGTGCACTTAGGCACTGACAGGAACAGGAGGGCCCCACTTAGTGTTTGAGGGGCAGGGCAGGGGTATGGGAGAAACCTGCTGGCCAAAACAGGCTAGGGCTTGCTCTGGGACTGTGGGACAGTTTCCCTTCTATAATAAAATAATTCCATCAAGGCATGACAGGTGAGAGGAAAAGGGAGGGTACCCCAAGAAGCCAGAGTGGGCAGGAATTGCATGGCCACCAGGAAGCATAATGGCTTCCTCTGGGGCCTGGTCCTGCCACAGAAAGAGCAGGGCTCTAGCAGCCATGACTGGGTTAGCTTCAGGGGATACTCAGAGGGACTGGATGAGGCTAGGGAAGTTCTAAGCAAGAGCCTCCCTGAAAGGGTTCTGTGACAGTGCCTAACAAAAGTATCAGCTTCTGCTGCAGTTACAACCAACACCATTGTTTGTTCCCCCTTCCTTCTTTCTTTGGATCAGTACTGTACAGCCAATACTTATGACATCCATAAAATATCATGAAATGTTTTGAAAAATGTCCATTTTTTCATGCATTCCCACAATAAAAGGTAATCAATAGGAGTTTGGCTTGGAGCTATCATCACAGGAATGGGAAACAGAACATCCTACTGTATATACCTGGATCTATTATAGGCAGGGATCTACTGAACTTGAGACAGCTGCCGGCCAATTTTGCAGCCATTTTCATGGGACAAGCATGGTGGGCCCTCCATGCCTCAGATTGGCCAAGGGGCCCTGGTAGTCCTGCCCCTCCCCACAGATTGCCAAGTGGCTCCAAACCACTGCTTACTTAATAACACGTCAATTAATGATGTCCATGGCCTTAATCCCTTGATTAAGCCCAGGGAAGCCATTAATGACTGCTTAGATTAATTAGTAGTGCATCAATGGCTTCCATGGGTTTAATTAGGGTTTTGAACCCACAGAAGCCATTAATTGATGCATTATTAAGCAATCTAAGCCCTTAAGATCCAAAATGAAACACCTTATTAAAATAAAGCAATACACAAAATCGATTGCAACTAATGCCAAGTATATATACTTTATTAACTAATACCATTTAATAACTTAAACTCTAAACTGAAATATCTTATGAAAATAAAACTATGCACAACATGAACTGTAACTAATACCAACTATATATACTTTGGGCACAGCTACACAAGATGTTACTACGCATTTATTTAGTACTTGTGTAAGCAAGTACTAAATAAATGCTCAGGAAACAGAGTTACTGTGCAGTTGCACAGATTAACACCTTTTAAGTAACTCCACAGCATAGCAGCCTAATACTACTGTGCAGTAGCATCTCAGCACAGTTTTTGCCATGCGATGCTACTATGCAGTCATATCAGGCTACTGCACAAAGTCTCATGTAGATGTGCCCTTTATACACTTTAATAAAGGGCATTATAAAAAGCAGTTTACTGAAACTGAATGCTAACCTTGAGACAGGCAGTTCATGCCAGGTATTAAATGCAAGCATGCTGCACCCAGCTGCAGTAGCTGCACTCATTGTCTGTCTCTGTGAGCTAAACACTGAGATGGCATACTCAGCATCCACTGAGCTCATTGGAATAGAGAAGCAGCATTTTGCCAGGGTGTACAGATGTGGAAACTGGTCACAGACAGAGTCCCAGAACACAGGCACAGGCACAGTCATCTGGCACTCTTGGATGAAGTTCACGGAAGCAGTATGTTCATTGCCTCTTTCCCTCATCCCAGGATTGCTTTCAGTAGCTGAGGGGCAAAACTCAGTACAGGCATCTAGTTGCTGCTCTCTCCAGGTAAGTTTATGGGGGCAGGGGCAGAGGAGCCATAGGCAATGTGTGGGGGGTTGCAGGGGCCTAGACAACGTGTGTGTGGGAGTGGGAGACATAGGCAATGCAGGGGAAGTTGATGGGATAGGTTATGCATCAGGGAGTGGAAGGGTACATGGCCCCCCAGATTTGTGCACCCACAGCAGGACGCAGTGCTGCAGCTTGGCTGGACCAGCTCTATGCAGGAGCCACCTCTGCACCCTAGCAAGTGGGACCTGGTGTGGGAGGGAGCGCCACGCTGCCATCGCCACCCAGATAACATATGGTAACATGGCCCATGTTTAAGTGATCCCTACATACATAGTGGTGTTCCATTTTAATCATGGATCCACTTAGCAAGTGCTTAAGGCCCATGTTCCACTCACCCACCCCACCTACTGGGGTGAAATGTATCCCAGTAGCAAAGCAGGCAGCTCTTCTTCAATAAAGGCATTTACTGGGACCAGGGTCAAGCAGCCAGAGATTCTCTGTCCTGTCCAAAGGGTTAAGCAGCCCCTGTGTCCCCAGTCCAGCCCATATAGACCTGAGTACCAACAAAGGTACTCAGCTGTTCTCTGTCCTGTCTGCCCAGCCATGACCCTCCCAAAGTTGCTCAGCTTGTCTCCCTCTTCAGACGAACCCCAAGCTTCCCCAACCAGACATTTTGTTTGTTCACATTGCACTGTCCATTGTTGTGTTTACCACCTTTGTTGATATGTCAACCAAACTATTCTAGATTCTGTTGATGCTGAAAGTCCATCTTGTCTTGTCCTGAAAATAGGCAGCTCTGGCACTTAGCAGGGACCCTATTAACCTTTCGTTTCTCATGTTCTCACCTTACCAGGAAACTCAGGCATGCAGCATTATAACAACATGAATGCATTTAAAATGGAAATATTACAGCAAACCTCATCAGCTGTCACAGGCACATAGGATATGCCAAGCATACTTTATATATCCTGTTTAATTGGTGTACTAACTAAAGTACAGCTAAAAGCTCAGGCTCTTCCCCTCCTTATGGAATACTACTATATCACCTGCATATTTTGCAGAAAATTAGTTCTGGGAAGCAGGGTTGGTACTCTATGGCATTTCCTTATGAATTATGGGAATGCAAACATAGCCTCATAATTATGGTCCTGATATCTCCTGAGGTGAGGACTGGGGAGTGAACTGCCTCCTTTCTACCTGATGGAAAAATGATCTAACCTTAAATTACAATTTTGCTCTGAAACCTCTAAAGCACAAGGCCCCAAGCAGTCATTTATGATTAAGGTTGATCCTTTACAGATTCATCATAGGACTATAAGCACAACATGCTGTTCCTTCCTTAGAGATGGTTCAAATCACTGGTCACAATTTTATCAGTTTTCAAATCTGCCATAAATAGTTATGGCTCCTCTTATTTACAGGTTTAACAAGTATACAGTAATGCACAGGCTGCTGCATTGCTGCCATATCATTTGAAGTCCCTGAACACTGCAGATGGAAGCTGCAAAACTGGAATTAAAAGAGGCATACCAAATGTAACACTGGGATTTTGATGGCAAATTTACAAGATGCAAGGGTCTCTGGAAGCTACAGTAAGTGTATAGTATCATTAATTCAGTTAATGTTTTTGCACATTCTGATTATGCACATAACTTCCTAACCACCTAGGAAATCATGCATATAACCAGAGTTTGCACTTATCAGCTGACCAGAGGTAACATTCGGTGTTCATATGTCATTGCTCTCAAGTTTCTTTAGCATCCATAAAACTCTGCTAAAAGTAACATTTTTCATGTTTCTGCTAGGATTCTAATACAGATTTCCACATAACTATGACTTTTTCTTAAACCATATTAATTTATCACCCTTGATATATCAGCAACTTAAAAGAAAAAACAAACAAAAATAAATTAACCAGGTGCATAATCTTGCCTTTCACTTAGTGGATGAAATTCTGCTTGGCTGTATTTGATAAATTGTTAACAGTAAAATAGCTCTATATTACATAAACTCTATATACTTAAACAGAATGTACTGAGGGTGTGGACACACACATCTGGAGCTCTATCAAAAGAGCAATGGTTCAAAAGGGTAGCACCATACTATAGTGCTTTCTTGATACAAAAGGTGTTGTTTAATAAACTATTTAATAAACCTGTATGATTTCATAGATTTCATAGACATTAGGGCTGGAAGGGACCTCAGGAGATCATCGAGTCCAGCCCCCTGCCCAAAGGGCAGGAAGTCAGCTGGGGTCATAGGATCCCAGCAAGA
>NW_017728912.1:19097466-19119017 GCF_001723895.1 Crocodylus porosus
GCTCCGTCTGCATGGAGCCCGGAACCATGGGCTCCGTCTGGGTGGCCGTCTCTGAGGTGGCCAATGAAGGGGCCACAGAGCCCGAGGGGACCCTCGGGGTGCGGCGCGTGCCCATCCGTGTCATGCCTCTGGTAGGCTGGCTACGGCTGGGGCTGGCTATGGCTGAGGGGGGTCGCAGGCAGGTTCTTGCGCCCTCCCGCGCCCTCCCCTGTGCGAAGTCTGCGCTAACTCGGGCTCCTGTTTGGACAGAATGGTATTTCTATTTGCTTTATCATCCATCATTCATAAACCACTCACCAATGTAATAAATACCATATTTTTTAACATAGAACACTCAACTTTATTCTAAAAGCTAGCTGCTAGAAATTGGGATGTGCATTGCAAGTGAGGAAATATGATAACAATAGTTTCTGCAGGCCTCTGCTGAGTAGAAGTGAACATAACAGGGGTGTGCAAAGCAGGCCCTATTCAATTTGGATTTGGATTTGGCCCGAATCAGGGACAGTGATTTGATTTGTTGATTTGAATTACTGTCCCTGATTTGATTTGGCCGAATATGAATCTGAAGATTCGTTGCTGATTCGGACATAGACACAGCTTTAAATGTTTTTTCTACATACCTCAAAGTACCAGCACAGCTTGTGAATGCTGCAATGCTGGGGCAGATGAAGCATCCTGCTGGAGTGCAGGGGGCCTTCCACATGGTTGGCAGTGAACCTGGAAGTGGACAAAGTTCACGAGCTGCCTGGTACCTTAAGGTATGTAGAAGAAACATTTAAAGCTGTGTTTATGTCCATATTGCTGAGTCTTTCCAAATCTCTATGAATCCGATTCAAATCAGAGAGATTAAAGGGTCTCCTGATTCAATTCAGATTTGGAGATTTGGCAGCCGAATCTCCGCTGAATCGAATAAAAGACTGAAGCTTCACACAGCCCTAGAAAATAACTGTACCCAAGCCACAGGGAGCAAAACAACTTCAGTTCCCTAGGTGCTGCTACTCAATTACTTACTACTAGGAAAGATCTTTCTTCCTTCATTCTGCCTTTCAAAAAAAATTGCATATCTTATTCTAGGATAAATTGTGCTAATCCATATAAAAACAAGAGCTGTGCAAAGAAACACAATACTGTTTCACTGAGGATTTTGATAGTTGAAACTTGCTTCTGTTTCAATTTTCAAATACATACAAAAAATTCTAAATTCTTCACAAAAGCTAGTTTGAGCCATGGACCTTTTGTTGGTGTGGTCATCAACACCTGTGTGGCTTGTATGGGAGGCTGGCCTAGAGCAATAGACCCAGGAAGCCCTGAAGGCCTAAGCTGCCAAGAACTTTTGACCCTAGAAAGCCAGTGTTCCCACCAACTTATAAGGTAAACTTCTGAAAAGCTGGGTGGGTAAGCAGGCAAGAAACCTGTCTGGCATGCTAGGTTGCATAGGTTGTTTCAGAATCTCACTGAAATGGACCCATTTCTAAAAAACATTTCTATTGCAGTCAATTTTCAAGCTCTAGAGAAAAAAAAAGTTTTGTGGGAATTTTTTCCAGCCATCTCCAGTCACAACAGATTTATAGCATTACTGATTAAGTGTTTTAATGAGAAAACAGCAAAGCTATAAATGTATCACCTAAATTTACAGAGGTGCTCAGGGCAAATATCTCCATCTGAGAGTTGTTATAGTCATCATCACTGCAAGTTTATTACATCATTTTAATAGCTACCAAGATAGGTCACAGTTAACCGTAGAGGAAACTGATATCACTCCCACTGAAGTAGGAACCCATTTCCTTCATAGCTGAATTTGGCCTTACCATGTGCACAATGTTCTCTGATCTTCTGAAAGGGAGTTTTGTATTCCTGTCATTATTTATATTACCTGGTGTTCTGTAGCATTCCAGTTGTCCTGGGTTCTATATACAGAACAAGAAAGACAGTCCATGCATCAAAGAGTTTTCAGCCTCAACAGACAGGGACAAAAAAGGAGTACAAAGGAAGTGGAGGTCACACAAAGTCATATAGCAGGCATGTGGTAACGCCAGGAAGAGCATCCAGACTGCAGAAGTCACATACGAGTGCCTGCCTCTCCACTGAACAAGGTTATTGAGGCCTTCCATCTTCAAAAAAACACTTTGGAAACCTTGCTTTTAAAATATTTTAATTTGACCTTCACTGGCATGACAAAAAAATCCACAGAGACACTAGAGACTTGTCCTTATCACTAGTTTTCAAGAAGCATTTTTCCCACTGTCATCCAAGTCACAGAACATATTTTATAACTGCATCTTAAGCCTCAAAGTACTTTATATTTAGCCACAGTGAGGAAAATGGGATATTATACAGTTCTGAATTGTCAGAGAGCCGCTGCAAGATTTCAAAACCCACTTCCAACTAGCCAATTAAATCAGGTACAAAGAAAAAAGGAAACTTATTATTTTGCCTCCACTTCATTAGAATTCCTAAGCTCCTGCCTCTAATTCACTGAACTGTTCTTACAAATGTGTAAGTGCACAAATTGCATCAATCAGCTTGCAGTTATTTTTCCCTTATAGAAGCATAGCAGATCTTGGTAGTTCAATGCTAGCATTTTGCAGGTGCAGTTCATGAGGTTATATGGACACACACACTGTTAGAGCCATTTCAAAAGGGAGCAGCTGTTACATTTTAATTGTTGTGTGTGAAGGAAGCAGTGTTATAGTCAGACCAATTTTACTGCATTTGTATTGTTCACACATAACAATTAGAACATTACAGCTGCTGCCCTTTCAAAAAGTTCTCCTTTTGAAATGGCTTCAAATGTATGTGTCCACACCCTACATTGTAATCATATTCGTTAAAAACATAAGTAAGTGTTTTGCAGTATCTTAAGTAAGACTAGGAGTGAAATAAGTATTACAAATTAAGTTGTGCTCTCCTTTGTTAGGTAATAGCCTGCTCTCCAGTTAATCTTGCTCAACTGTTACAATTAGACCTAAAGTGAATGGTTTCAGTAAGAAGCA
Organism: Crocodylus porosus; assembly: GCF_001723895.1. Taxonomy (NCBI): domain Eukaryota; kingdom Metazoa; phylum Chordata; order Crocodylia; family Crocodylidae; genus Crocodylus; species Crocodylus porosus. The sequence goes on from NW_017728912.1 coordinate 19,100,460, forward strand.
ATATTTTGCATAAACCAACAGCACAGATACAATCTCCTGATTTGCTTAGTCAGATACATGTGGTAATCACTAAAAATGTTGAAACTTAGCTGGTCAGAAAATAAGATAATCCTTTCCAAAGAAATAGTATCACCTCACAATAGGCAGACTTCAATTTGGGCAGTTCTCCAAGGGATCAGATCTGAATAATATGAAGGTACCACAGCTGGCCATTTTATTTCCAATGTGGACCTGGAATCCTCAATAGTACAAAGCAGAGTGCTGGGTTTTTTTGGTTTTGCTCTTCACTGTTAAATATAATGATTTGCTGCTACATGAAATGCAGCATTTTTCATCTATAGATCTTCGTAGGCTATAAGCCTCATTATCCACCTTTTTTTACAAATTGGGAAGTTGAGATTTTTGCAAACCCTCATGTTTGTGACTTGTATATTTCCACTGAAGTCAGCAAGACAGTTCATGAAATGAATCAGAGGATTGGGGCCTAACTTGCAGTGAGTTAGGGCCTAACTTGCAGTGGAGATGTTTCTAGAGCATAATCATGAGCACTTTTCTGGGGTTGGAGCATCCACATGAAGGTTGGTGGGTTGGGCCTGCTTTGTGAGTATCCCTGCAAGGGCACACTGTGGACACAGCCTAGACATATTACGTGTGAATCTAATCCATGGTCTCTGTGCTTCAGTCCCCCAGCTCTAAAATGGATAAATTTAACTGTAAAATATCTAACTGTGAATGTAGTTATACTATATGCACTTTGCAATATAGACTGTCTTTTACCATGTGTTACACAATGTGCAAGAACTACGTATAAAAGGAAGAACAACCAGCAGCTTTGAAATGAAATTGGCTGATGAAGGTTTGAGCGAAACAAAGTGCAGTTATTCATCTCTTTCTGTATGAGTCGGGTTCCTATAATAAACTGTGGCTGCATCCACACAAGCAACAAACTGTGCAGTTGTTACTGTGCAGTCTTTAGGACTTGCTTACCCAAGTACTAAGTGACTCTGTAGTAATCAGCAGGGATTCTGGTTTTCTCTGATAAAAAAAAAATTCCCAATTTTTGGTTTAAAAAAAGGAACCCAAAATCCACATTTTTCTGTGATCAAACTGAAACACCACTATACATATAAAAATATATTAGTGGTATTTCATGGAATGAAATCATGGAATGGTAATCATGGAAAAAATGTGGATTTTGGGTTACTTTTTTAATCAAAAACTTGGGGATTTTTTTTTATCAGAGAAAACCAAGATCCCTGGTAATCAGCATTACTGCACAGTACCATCCTCGCATGGGTTTTTTTAGGCACTACAGTGCAGTAGCAATAGGCTACTGTATAGCAGCTCATTAATACTGCTCATTAGCATCACCATCATGGTTCATGCCCGGCAACCCTACGGTGCCATAGTAATGAGTGATTGAGCTTATTGCTACTGTACCATAGCATTTCATGTAGATGCACCCTGTGTTATCTAGGAAGATAGAGAAATTAAAAGGGCCTTTGAAATTTCTTAAAATGGCTTCATCAAAACATATACATATATACATATACATATACATATGGGTATGTGTGTATATATACACTCGCAAATTGCCGTCAAGAATGACGGGGGGACACAATGAGGATGGAGCACCGCCACTCACTATCCCATGCTGCTGTTGCCTCCCAGAGGGGGAGGGGGGGAAAGCAGCATGCACGTGACAGCCATCGCCACCACCCCCCACCCCCTTCCACCATCGCTTCGTATCTGGCCACATGCTACCCCTCCAACTCTGTGTCCACTCCCCCACGCCCCTGCTTTGCATCCAGCCCTGCCCACCCACTCTACTTCTGGCCCCGTGCTACCCCCCACCCCACTCCGCATCCAGCCCTGCACCACTCCCCCTCCCAACTCCACGTCCAGTCCCACACCACCCACTCCCACTTCCCCCACTACTCTTGCCCCACTGGAGCCCCGCCCCACCCTGCCCATCTTTCTTGATGCAGTGCTGGCTGGAGTCATGCCCTGCCAGGAGCCACATCCCCCAAGTGTGTTATGGACAGACAGACAGATAGACAGACACATGGACAGATGGACTATGCCCTTTATATAGAGAGAATGTATATATATGTATAAATATCATACATTGGCTGTCTCCTGTGCTTGACAAAGTAACTTTTAACCATGAGCACATACTGCAAAATGTCACATGAAAATAAGGGTGAGATCCTAGTCTACCTATTAACTGCAGGGCCTCCCACACTTCCAAAAATTTGGCAGTGGGGGAAGAGTGGAAGCATTAATTACTACTCATCTACTGCCCATTTACCTGGGGGGAGCCCAATAGAGTGAAGCCAGCTAGAGTGACCCTAGCAAGCTAGATTGGGCATGCCAGGCAGAGTGCAGGCAGTACAAGCCCAGTGTGAGCAGTGCAGGGCCCCACACCACTCATATGGCTATTGTTGATGGATAGGGGGTGAATGCAGGTGCACGTGCACCCCCTGAGATTGGCAGTGCACTCCCTGAAAGAAGCACCATTGATGCTGCTGGTGGTGCTTGTGGGCGGTTGCCACTCGCCATCCCTCTGCACCTCGCTGCCAACACAGCTGGCAGTGTCTGCAGGCAGTTGCTGATAGCCACCTGTGGGAGCTTGCCACTGCCAAGCTCCTGCCACTGACACTGCTTGCCGTGCCACCCCAGCCTCTGGGGCCATGTATCATTCATGCATTTGGCCCTTGCAACCAAGAGACTGAGTACTCATCAGGTCACAGTCTTAAACTCACAACTTTGACCTGCCTAAATCAGGTGCTCATCCCAATCTGCTACCTCCTAGAAGATCACAGGTGCCTAGAAACCTTCATCTAGTCATAGTCATCTGCTCACTCCCTGCCACCAAAGTGGCTAATCAGGGTCAGCTGACCCTTCACTCCCTCCCATATAAACCTCTGACCTGGAAAAGGAAGTGTCTAGGTAATTGGGCTCAATTCTTACCCAGACTGCCTTGCTGTTCCTTATGGCTCCTGCCTCTACTGGCTTCTGTCTGATTTCTTGACTACTGGACCCAGCCCACCCTCAGAGTCTGTGCTTTTTGTGACCCTTTGGCTTCTTAACTCAGCCACTCCGTCAACCTGACTCCCAGCTTGGTTTCCTGGCTACCTGACCTGACTTGTGGTCTGGTTCCATGCTGTGCCCAATCCTCCAGCTTTTGACTCAGATTCTTGGACTTACCTCCTGACTCCCGGCACTTGGATTGTGCATATTCCTCCCAACCCCAGGTTGTCCCTCAAACCCGCATTACTCTCAGACCTGGCTACCCACAACCCAGCATGACAACACCACTGGTCTAAGTATTAACACAATACTGGCTAGGTAGCATAAAGTTACTGGGTGAAGGGATTTACTGCTTGCATAGGACAATAATTATAGTAAGCCTTAGCTGTGGTAACTCATTGCCTATTTTGAAATATAAGTAATGGGTACAGAACCTTTTGTATCTAGGTGTTCATATGTGGGTTAACATGTAATCCAAGTTAATAAAGATCCAGAAATCATTACTTTATGACAGCTGTTCAGAGAGATATGTAACATAAGTTGACAGTTCATCTCCTAACAATTGGCATTCAGATTATGAAAATGATCATGACTGGCACAAATTTATACGTGTGGCAATTCCTGATGTTTTTACACCATAGACTGAATGTTTTCGGAAACTCAACTATATCTCATTCCCTTTAGAGGTTACACTTGAGGCACATTAACAGGGCAGCATGAGGAATAATATACCATCCACTGGGCTCATCTACACAAGACACTTAATGCATAGTAAACTAATTCTACTGCACATTAATGCATCATAGCAAAAGATGGTTAGAATTAGTCTACTGAGCATTAAACACCACAAGAAGACCGTGCACCAGCACCACTGTGCAGTTGCACCAGTTACTGTGCACTTACTCAGTACCTCACATTAGAGGTACTAAACTTAATGCACAGTAACAAGCATGCATTAATTCATGTGTAGATGCATCCAGTCTCCCATGGCCCTGAACATGTGTAGACACACCCAGTCGCATATGTAGACACACCCAGCCACCCTGGCCCTGACATACCAGTCACCCATGGCCCTGAATATTTGCTTGCTTGTGCCAATATTTAATTTGGTTCCAAGAACTCAGCATAAATGTTATTAATTCTGTTTTACCCACTGTATCTGATGGTTCATAATAACTGTAACCCATACAATTTGAGTACACTGTACTAATCAGGTAGGTATGTTTTATTATCTGAACATTTTTGGTTCACAGACATGCTAAAATAGCATGTCTAGTGCCACCTACAACATCAAATGACAGTTTTTGAAATCTGTGCTTTTTTACAAATAGCTAAGAAAGTTCTCTTACACTGAGCCATACTATGGAATGCTATTTTTCCACTTGTCAAAATAAAATGCCTAGAATTATTAACCTTACGCTTCAGTGCTCATATTACAAATTATAGCTGTACCATTTTAACACCATTTTAATTAGATATACTTTTCACAGGAAATCTGCATTACTTCAGTGATATAGTCTCAGGGTGCTTCTACATGTGCAATTAATGGTCCCCAATAAACTCTGCCACATATCATGCTAGAGTTTATTGCTCCCAGGCATGGTGTTTGAATGTGCTCCTTGGGACCACAACATGTTGAACCAGGTCGGAGCAGCCCCAGCTGGCAGGAGACCCTGGGGGTGAGCCTGCCCCCAGCTCCTCTGACTTAGCTTAATATGCTGCACAGAGGCTGGCTGAGGGGTACAAGGTTGCTTTGGTGTAGGCGTGGCTGGTAGGCAGCCCCCACAATGAAGTACCCTCAAGCCCCAGCCAGACCCATCATTGTCCACACATGGGTTGTTACAGAATTAAAAACTCTGCTGCAGGTTAGTACTTGCATTTACAAGTACTATCTAACCTACGATAGAGTTAATTAGTTTACTCTGTCCTAATAGCACTGTACATGTAGACACTGAGTCATTTACTGCAGAGCTAATTAGGCAACTCCACAATAAATGTCTCATGTAGAAGTGCTCTCAGCTTTCAACATGGGAAAGTACAAAGTGAAAAAGAACCAAGAATTTGTCTGGGTGATATCTTTTATTGAACAAAAATCCTTGTCTTTCATATAATTCTTGGATCGTCAGGACTACAGCATCACTCCAACATCAACAAAATAAAAAGAGCAATTTTTTATGGGAATATAAGAGCTGGGATTGCTGCCTGTCTTTCAGGTTGCCTGACATTTTTCACTACAATTTGATATTTTCAGTTACCAACTTAATCATTCTGGCTGAAAATTTTCATGGTAAGTGACTGTTTCGATCTGATTTTATTTTTTGGAGGGAGGAGTGGAATCAACTCATAGGGGGCAGAAGGTGTTGGATAAAATGGTTTAGCTGTTTTTGAGAATGAGATTAGGAAGAATAATGTTGTTTTCTCATGTGAAAACAATTCTTACAACTATTTCATTCAGGAGCTCTAGTGTCCGCATGTTTTGTGGCAGCTATTTGAAACTGGGAGTGGAGGATCACCCTGGTTTCAAGAATGTGCCTTTCCCCATTACTATTGGGAGTGGAGGGAGGAACCCATGTCTTTAAAAAAACCCAAAAAACACCCACTTTTGCCAAGTTGCAACACTTTGAAAAATCTCAGGAAGTGCTGCATGCATGTTTTACAGTACTGTAATTTAGAGCACTTTTTACAGCACTATAAAGTTACAGTAGTCTTAAACATAAGAGAAGTGCAGCATTTGGGGGTGGGGGAAGGCTGTGAGCCTCCCTGCATTTTCCACACTAGGAAGCAGGGGGCACTTCACAGCCTCCTGGGCAAGTTATTTAAAGCACTATAGATTGCTAAAGTGCTGTAAATGCAGCACTTCGAATTTAATACCTTATTTAACAAGGGTTAATTTAAAACCCTATACTCATTTTTAAAGTGCTGTAAAGGCATGTACTTTTGTTAAGTCACAAAAATAAAGTGCTTTAAATGGCAAAAAAAGCAACTTCTGTACACATCCCTCAGTAGGGACCTACTGAATTTATGGTGGAAACAAGGCGTGCTGTGGTTCTTTTAGTTTTGCAGGTTCCCCAGGCCTCCCCTCTCCACTGATTGGTGAAAGGGCCCCACTTGTGGGTTGCTCCTAATCAGTGGGAAGGTGAAAACTGCAGTTTTAAATATGGGACTGTTTTTGCCTCCTGCCACTGATTGGCTGAAGGGCCCTGGACAGCTCTGCTGTTTGCTGTTCACTGTCAGGGAGGCAAAAACTGTGCCATGTTTAAAATTGTGGTTTTAGCTTCCCTGCTGATCAGGAGGGAGTGGCAGGGTCCTCTGCTAATTAGCAGTTGGGGGAGGGGGCAAGGGGCAAGGTGTGTGCAGGGGAACATGCAAGATTAAAGGAACTGCCGTGTACTGTACTTCCACCATGAATTTACCATAGATCCCTGTAAGCAGATACCAAGATGACCCTCACTGCCCTTACTGCTATCTTCCTCACTCACCCACCATGCCTTTTTTAGGACAAAGATGACATAAAACAGGAGGCTGACAGCTGCTAGTATAGGAGTGGTCTGCTTCCCCTACACCCTGTCCTAAGCACTGACCTATGTCCAGTCAGAGTTTCTTCCACTTATCAAGTCTCTTCTTCAAGTGTAAGGAGTCCTCAGACCTGCTTATTCTCTCTTTCAGCAGGCACACCCATTTGTTACCCTCTTTAACCAATCCCAGTTACACAAGGCAGGGCCTTTCTTCCTTCACAGATCCACAGGCAAATAGGGCACTCTTACCAAAGCCTCCTGTTTATATATTTGTTCGTGCTTGGGCCTAATCAATTCAGGGCCTAATCAATTAAGACTCTTTGAGAAGCCAGTTAGCTCTGCATCTGCTCCCCGCTGGTCCTGCAAGTGTGCCTGTCCTACATATATAGTTCTGCCGACCACAACTTTTGGTCACCAGCTGACCTGCTTATCCCATTGCCCCTTTCCCCAGGGTTCTCCTTCCCTGGCTAACTCACTGCAGCCTCGTATCTGCGGGAGTCCACCTGGGGTCTCTTACTCCCAGCCAGTGTCGCTCTCAGTCTCTAATAGCCTACCATGCCTCTGCATGGACAATCAGCAGCTCACTGCAGCTGCTCCACTCTCCCTGCTCTGGGGAAGAACTCACTGCCAGCTGTCTTTTCAGCAGGTTCTTCTGGGTTGATGATCAGCATCAGCTCCAGCAGTGGACCTCTATGTCATTGTGATTCTCCTCGGAGTCTGACGTCATCAAACAGATGGAACAGGACAGGTTCACCCCCACTGAGTATGCTTCCATTCCCATTTAACCCTGGAAACAGAAGCCATAGGCCCTCACATTTAACATGCTTAGTAGGTTGGCAGATAAATTCTCTAAAGAATCCATATGTACAGAGTATATTTTGTCCTCTCAAAGCTCCTGTGTGCTGACATGACTTTTCACAAAATGATTAAGTATGCTTTCTCCCAAAATTGCATGACCTGAACAGAACTGCGAATGGTCCTCTGGCTGCTGTGTCAGACCACCTTCCTCCCTAGCTTGTTGCTCTTCCTGCTAATGCCTCAGCAATGTATTAGGAATGTTATGGGTTGCAAGGCAGGAGTGAAGAGGAGGAAGAGATGCAGTGTGAAGGAATGGAGGCAATTATATAACATTTTGACTAATTTCTCATTTTTTCCACTTTTAGAGTAAACCAAGTGCTCAAGTAAAGTAAATTGAGGTGATTTGAGTCCCTAAGTGATTTCAGTTGTTAAAAAAAACAGACTTGAAAAGTACAAGTTAGCTGCTCAAAGATTTGAGTTCTAAGAAATCTAGTCATGTTTAAAAGTGTTAGGAGACAGAATGGCCAAATTTAAAAAGTCAGTATTAGGATTAACATGACTCACTTTCTCCCAAAACTTAAATAACATTGTTCTACCTATGGAGACTGTGGGTAGAAAAAGTTTATGAATATTAAAAATCATGGCTTCAGTGATACAAGCTGACTACCTCCCATCTATAACTCAGTTTTCCTTTCAATCTGAAATATCTCTTATTATTCTGGTTCTTAGACCTCATGCATCAGTATGGTGTCAAAGTGACTGAAGGAAACTTTAGTTTCTAAACAATGGATTCAGTCCTTTGATCTCTGGGATATATTCATCATTTTTCAGTCTACTCATGAACATGTGAACAGAGACACCCAGCACAAATGCTGTAGCCTGGGACAAGCAAGGTTGTTCTGGTAATAGCACGTTACAGGAGGAGGATCTACTATTAACATAGGCAGATAAATGCATGGGCCAGCTAGGCCCAAGGGCTTTTTTTGCGGGGGATGGAAATCTCTCTCTCTCTCTATACACACACACACACACACACACGTTATATATATACACCATCTAACAACCTTCTCTTCACATACTTTAACCCATATTTAAAAACTGCACACCCATTACAATTAAATGCATTCGCAGGCATACACTTCTGTGCGCTCACCCACAGGTCTTCCCTGGCCTGATCACATTGTCTCTTAGTCCTAGCTCTAGTTTTTGGTTTAAAATCTCAGTCTATTCACTGTCACTGTCATTGTTGCTGTTGGTTCCGCCGCTGCTGTCACTGCTGCTGTCAGTGTCACTGTCTCCAGGTCCAGCTGCCTCATTGTCCTTTTTGCTGTTGCTGTCCATTCCCCCTCTAGGGGGGTCTTCGAAGAGCCAATGCCAAGCGTCCCTTTGCCAAGTGGAGTTGGCTATGTCTTTCCTGTCCTCTCCCACCAATTTCTGGTAGTAGGATGGGAGCCATTTTAACAGTCTTCTACCTTGAGGTTCATGTGCCTTTACATCAGGACGTTCTTGGACAGGGTGCTCCTGATACAGGACAAAAACTGATCAAAGTGGGCTGATGGGCTCCCCTGATATTTAGTCATGTGTCTGTACAGCACTACCTCTCTCATCATCTGTCTGACTCCTGTTACCACTTTGCAGAGTTTCTTTACCTTTTCCCACACCTCCTTGGTGTATGAGCAGAGCCATAGGAGGTGGCTGATGGTTTCTGTGGTACCTTAGCAGATTGCCCTAGGGCAGCTCAGTCTACCTCTGTGCCCCTCTCTGTGTCTTCATGCTCTCAGCGGCAGAGCTCAGAGGGCTATTAGCCAGTTCAGGTCTCTGTGGTCTTTCCACAGGTCCTTGTAGAAGATCCACACCCATACAGCTTGGCAACCATCACCAGGGAGCAAATCCATGGGTGACAGTATGTTCCTGGCTCTCACTATCTCATGTATCTTTCTGTGGTTAGACATCATTGCAGGACCTTTGTTCTGTGGCCCACACACACTTCAGAACTCATTTAGGATCTTGTAGAACCACAGTTCGTCCATGGTCTTCCATTGGTTGGGGTGAAACCCCCTCGTGGTCTCAGGAGGTGTCCTGCAAAATATTTTACAAGACAGACTGTTTTAGACTCTGTGCCCATCACCAGCTTACAGATCTGATTCAGGTACCTTGCCCATAGAAACAGGAGGATGTCTGGCATTTTCCTGCCCCCAGTTTGTTTCATCTTATACAGGGTTTTCCTCACCACCTTCTCCCATCTGGATCCCCAGAAAAAGACACATATTGCTCTCTGGATTCTGTGAGCAATGTGCTTAGAAGGAGGAAAGACCAGTGTGGTATACAGAATCACTGGTAGCAACACTGCCTTCATGAGTGCCGCGCACCCCCCATAGAGATGCAGCACATGTGCCACAGGCTTAACTTCTGCTTTACCTTGGTCTCTGTCTTTTCCCATTTTTTTCTTCTGCTTAGCTCACAGTTGAACTCCATCCCGAGGCTCTTGACCCTCTCATGAGGGACAGAGACTCCCAGGGACTCCAGTTCCCCAAGCTTGCCCATGTCCAGGCAGGTGTTTTTGAGCTTGGTTCCTGCTACCACTTCACAGACCTGTGTGTGCCACAGGGATCTTTCTACTGACCACTTGTTACTGCACAGGATGTTCAGCTCATCCATGTAGTCCAGGACCCCACTGCTGTCTGGGATCTGGACTGCATTTATCATGGGGTCCTGGTGGGGGTGGAGGGGAAAGAAGAATTCACATGCACACACAAATGTTAAAATAAGTGCATAAATATCTTATACTGTATAATAATAATACACACAATCCTCTACAATAATTTGCTTTGTTTGTATCTTTGTCATTCTCTCTGTTGTGCTCAAAAAAACGTATTTGCACTCACTTTTCTGGACTTTCAATGATTAATTTCAATTAGTTCTGGTGTACTGTCAGTATCCGAGAAAAAAAAATGTTCCTCGACACCCTTACTTTAACCCATAACACCCTTACCAAGGTGAAGCAGAGAATAGATGGCAATTGAATGCAGAAAGAGGGCAAAAGTAAGACAAAATGAAACAGACGAGCAAAGAGGATGTCATAGAAGAGATGCAATGGAAAGACAGGCTGAAAGAGTAGGCAACAACAGATTCACTGAAAATGAGATTGAGGAACATAGCTGTAGACTGATGAACATGGTGTGCCAATTTTGTAACTCTTTAAACTTCCAAGCTGAAAGACTGTCAGATCGCTAATTCCAGAGTTGTTGTCATAAGGGTAGGGTGATTCTGCCTCCAAGAAAATCGTTTCCAGAGTATTTGCAGGATTTGATGTTGAATCAGAACAATGAGCATTACCAGAACTTAAAAAAAACCCATTAAATTGTACAACAGTGCATTGCCTGTTGAGCAAAGATCGTTGTGACAAGATGTATGATTCACGAACTGTGTGGAGGATTGAATCCACATGCACTGTGCATGGAAAATCATCAGTGTTTAAGGAAATATCCAAAGGAGTTTAGAGAGAAGACACTTGGAAATGCTGATGGATATCCGTTGTATAGAAGAAGACCAGGCAAAACAACTCAAGTTAGTAATGAAACAGTGGATAACAGAAACGTGGTACCCTATAACAAGTAGCCTATTTTTGCCCTTCATTTTTTATGGGTTTTTAGTGTATATATACATATATATATATAGTTTGTGTGTAATGATTTTACAGCATAAGTTATTTATATATTTTATGTACTTTATCGGTTATATAGAAGATAATTTATGCTTATTTTAACTTTTTTTGTCATTCTCCAGTCTGTATTTGTGCATGTGTTTATTCCATCCAAAGCACAGGACTCTGCACTTGCTCTTGTTGAATCTCATCTCATTAATTGTGGACCATTTCTCTAGTCTATCCAGGTCATTCTGAATCCTAGCCCCATCCTCCAGAATGTCCACAATTCCACCAAACTTGGTGTCATCTGCAAATTAGCTAAGTGTGTATTTTATCCCATTGTCCAAATATAATGAATATGTTGAACAATACTGGAGCCAGGACAGACCCAGGGGAATCCCACATGATACCTCCTCCCAATTAGACACTGAGCCACTGAGAACTACTCACTGAGTACAATGAACCAGCCAGTTATGTATCCACCTTACACTACTTTCATCTACTCTGTATTTCCTTAGCTTGTTAATGAGACTGTTGTAGGAGACTGTGTCAAAAGCCTTACTAAAAACAAGGTACAATATGTCTGCTACTCCCCGCCTCATCCACAGAGTCTGTCACTCTATCATAGAAGTAAATCAGATTCATTAGGCATGGATTTTTTTTGGTGAATCCATGCTTACTTCTGGATCACTTTGTTCTCCCCTAGGTGCTTCACAATAGATTCCTTAAGGACCTGTCCCATGCTCTTTCGGAGGCCAGGCTGATCTGTAGTTTCTTAGATTCTCCTTCTTCCCCTTCGTAAAGATGGTGTTACAGGACAGCTGGGCACTGTGAGTGTATCAATTCTATTGCAGGCCAACTGGGCACTGCAAGGGTATCAGCCACTGGGCTGTTCGGTTCAGTTTCAGATAAAGGAGGCAAAGTTGGGAGTGAAGCAAATGCAAATTTATTATAGCTTACACACACAACAGTTAACAGAAGGATAAATGCAATAAGCAGATAATGCAGTATTAAGGAGCTAATAGTAAATAATAACAACAGATAATAACAACAGATAGATGGATCTGTTCTGTCGCAGGCCAACTGAGCACTGTGAGGGTATCAGCCACTGGGCTGTTCAAAGCAACAGATAGACAGACATGGATTGGCAGCTTATCGATAGTCCTTCGATGCCAGGTGCGCACCAAGTGATTCCAGCAAAGTCAGGCATTCCCGATCGACACTGTCGGAGGGATTACCAGGGAAGGTCCCTTGATCAGAATCCAATCCTCACTCACACCGGGAGTTTGGAGTCTGGGCTGGAACAGCAATGACCGTTCTGTTCCCTCCTTCCTGCTGGCCACCTGACGCATGTGCTTTTTATAACTAGTCTTATGCTAATCTGTTGGCTTTAGAGCCACTCACAATCTTGCCCTATAGCTGTTACTCTATGGGATTGAAAGGTGTTAAAAATTATCATAAAAGGTTACTACCTAGACTCGGGTTTATCCAATAAGCAAATTACAATGCAGCACCTTTAGGTTTGAAACTGACATTACTCTGCCTGAGCCCATCCAATTTTAGGTTTCTCTGAATATGCTTTCTTGGGACATGCTTTCATGGAATGTGTTGGGTGTGCCAGGCAGTTGGATCCAGTTTTTATTGTCAAGGCTGAACCCTGAGCAAAAACTGTTAGGTCAGCTAATCTTGCAGCTACAGCTTCGCCTTTGGGGCCCAGTCAGTTCCACGAACAGTTAGTTTTATCATTTTGGTTAAACTTATGACAGACAAGTTACATTTGTGGGTTACAAACTTACAAGCTTTATATTAGACATAAATTCCAAATGCCTCCAAGAAGCACATATTTATTGCTTATTAATTCCTCTGGTTCTGGCCGTCACAAGATGGGCACTATATTTATTCTTTTCCAATCATCAGGGACCTAACCTGACTTCCATGATTTCTCAAAAAGAGTCAATGTGCACTTTTACATGTGCTTCAGGGGTTGCAGGGGTGCTTTAATTACAGCGGCTCTAAATAAAACAGTGCAGCGTCTTGTATATCAGCGTCCCCACACTTCAAAATGGTGGTAGGGGCACATGAACTAAAGATTGTTTGACAAGCCCAAGCCCTTTATATATATGGCAACTGATAGACATCCTCACACCCCAGGACCCAGGCTGCAGCTGTACTGTCTACAGGAGCATGGGTGGCCTGCCTGAGCCACTGCACCAGCCTGGCACCCCCGGTGATACATCACTGGAGGAGGACTCCTTGGGCCTGAAGCAGCCTGTCCTGCCCAGCTCCCCAGTTGCAACCTTCACCAGCAGCACAGAGAGCCCTGGCCAGCACCATAGCTCCAGGCCCCATGAGGTGCAACCAGCCAAGACACCCTGGCTGCCAGCAGCACCAGCTCCTCCCTGGGGGGTACTCCAATCTGGGAGCCTGCTGCATCCCACCATCCACGAACACCATCCACAGCCACATGGCATCACTGACAGCCAGGTCCATGTGGAGCCACCAGCCATGCCAGTCCCAGCCATGTTGTAAGCCCCCCCACTGGGGGGAGGGTCCTCTTTGCCCCAGCCCCGGCCCCGACCCTGGCCCCACCTGGCCTGCCTGCACTCACCTTGGTGAATCGTATTCATTTTGCACCAGCGATGACTCCAAGATCCCTTTCCACTGTTGTGCTACTCAGAATGGTACTTCCTGGTCCATAGGTGTATTGTGATTCTTTCTCCCCAGGTGCAACACCTTGCACTTATCTTCGTTAAATTGCATCCTATTCTGATCCGCCCACTTCCCCAGTCCTTCCACCTGAATTTGCTCCCTACCCTCTAGTGTGTTTACTATACCCCATAGTTTAGTGGTGTCTGCGAATTTAGACAGAGTGTTTTCTACATCCTCATCCAAATCACTGATGAAGATATTGAACAGTACCGGTCCAAGAACAGAGTCTTGGGGGACAAGGCTTACTGCCTCACTGCCCACATCTCTCCAGGTAGAAACTGACCCATCCACCACCACTCTCTGGGTGCATCCCTTAAGCCAGTTTTCCACCCACCTGACTGTGAAAAATCCACGTCACAGCTACTTAGTTTTTTTGTTATTTATTTGTTATTTATTTGTAGTTTATTAAGAACTGGGTGTGACACTGTGTCAAAAGCCTTTTTAAAATCCAAGTAAATAACACCTACCTCTGCTCCTGCATCTAAGCACTTTGTGACCTAGTCATAAAAAGAAACCAGGTTAGTCAGGCAAGATCTGCCCACTGTAAACCCATGCTGGTTTTTCCTTAGCATTGTGTTACCTACTGACCCCCCACAAATGTCATCCTTAATGATTTTTTCTAAGGTCTTGCCAAGAATAGAGGTGAGGCTAACTGGCCTATAATTACCAGGGTCCTCTTTCCTCTTCTTCTTGAAAATAGGTACTACGCTGAACCTTTTCCAGTCCTTCGGGACCTGTCCTGAGTGCCATTAGTGATCAAACAGTTGTGCCAGTGGTTTCACTCTAACACCAGACAATTCCTTTAGTACCCTTGTGAGAAGATCACTGGGGCCTACCAATTTGAATATGTCCAACCCCTCCAAGTGCCCCTTCACTAGGTCAGCACTGACCATTGGTGGATTGGTATCTTTCTCACGCCAGAATAAAGTCTCACTGGGAGGTGTGTTTGTACCCATGTCCAGGAACACAGATGCAAAGAAATCATTTAAGAGCTCAGCTTTATTCATCCTATCTGTTATGAGTTGCTGTAGTCCATCCTGTAGCAGCCAAGTGTTACCCTGTGCCTTCTTCTTGTTCCCTATATACTTAAAGAAGGACTTTTTGTTACTTTTAATCTTTGTTGCCAGCCTGAATTCTGTTTCTGCTTTGGCCTGCCTCACTACTTCCCTGCAAGCATAAGGCAAGCAGGTATACTCCTCCTTGTTGGCTGTCCCCTGCTTCCACAGCCTGTAAACCTCTCTTTTCCCCTCTAGGCTCTCCTGGATTTCCCTGCTCAGCCAAGAGGGTTTCTTTGCTCTTTTGCCTCCCTTTATGTGTACTAGGATGGTACCCCTCTGTGCCTGCATGATCAGTCTCTTGAGAAACTCCAGCCCTTCCTGGACTCCCAACTCACCAATGTTATTATCCCTCAGTCCCACTCTAACTAATTTCCTGAACTTGTTGAAGTTGGCCTTCTGGAAATCCAACACTTCTGCCCTAATAGTTATCTTTCCCACCTTTCACCAGACAGTGAAGCCTATCAACAGGTGGTCACTATCTCCTAAATTACCTTGTACCTGCAGATCCTCCACCAAGTCCTCCCTTGTGGCCAGCACCAAATCAAGTAAGGCATTTCCCCTAGCAGGGCTGTATATCTCCTATGTTACATGCAGGTCCTATATGCAGGTTAGGAACCTACATGAATGGGCAGACCTGACTGACTGCTCCTCCCTGCAGATGTCAGGGTAATTTAGGTCATCCATGACAACCAGGTCCTTTGAGCGTACTGCTTAGAGCTGTCTTGAGAATTCTAACTCTTCCTCCTGGTGTGGGGGTCTGTAGTAGACCCCCACTACCAATTCCCTATCTGACCCATAGGACTTTGATCTTCCCTTCTTCTGTCCCCATTTTTTTTTTACAGAAGACATATTCCTTAACATATGTAGCAATGCCCCCCACCCACTTTTTTTCCTGAATCTATCTTGCCTGTAGTCCTCAATGCCCTCTGCCCAATCATGGGTAGGGTCCCACCAGGTTTCTTTTAGCCCAACCAGGTTGAAATCTTTGTCTGCAAGCAGGTGTGCAAGTTCCTCCTGCTTATTCCCCATACTCCTAGCATTAGTATAGAGACACCTAAGCCCCCTGATACGTGCCCTTAGTACTCCCTTATCCTGTCTATTTGTCCATCTGATTACCATGAGCAAGGCTCACCTGGCTAACGAGTAGCCCCTTTTTACAGGGGCTAATGGATGAATGGAACAGCTAAATTCTTAGGACAACTAATGAAAAAAACAGGATAGGAATGTCATGTGGGTCAAAGGGTCAAAACATGAAAATAAGTGTGCCTGAGGAGTACATTGAGTAGAGCCCCCTGGGTCGTACCCACCGGTCCTCAAAGGCATCCAAGGAGCTGGTGGATGCCACCCACTGGTGCTCTGCCTGGAAATGTGCATGGACAAGTGAGAGGAAATCAGCCCTACAGTCTCCAGGCACCTTCCTGGCCAGAGCCCCCTTCCTGGTTAAGTACAGGGCCCACTTAGCCAGGGCCAGAAGGAGGTTAACCAGGTCCTGGGACTTGGTGGGGCCACAGATGGGGTGACCAAAAACAAAAAGGTGGGGGGTGACATTCAATCAGAACCTCAAGAGGAGGTCTTGGAGGTGGAGATGGAGGGCCTGCAGCCTGGCGCACTCAAGGGTCATGTGTGCTAGGGTCTCCCTCTTCCCACAGAAGGGGCAGGAGACCAGGGTGTCAATGAAGCTCACCACATACACGCCAGTGGCAACAGCTCCATGGAGGAGGCTCCCTATTCTGATGCTTAGTGGGCCCCTTATTACTTACCTGGTCTATATCTGGTTCATGGCTTTCCTTTCCTGATTTCACCCTGTCTTCAACATCCACATCCCCCAATGAACCTAGTTTAAAGTTCTACATAAGAGGTCCACCAACCTGTAAGAGAACAGATTCCTACCTTTTGGAGAGAGATGTAGACCATCACATCTAGCAAGGCCCTATCCTGGAAGTACAGATCATAGTCTAGGAAGCCAAACCCCGCACAATGGCACCAACACCAGTGCCATGAGTTGACCTTGCCAATGCAGTTGCTGTGGTGCTGGCCATGACTGCTGACAAGGAGGATAGATGAGTAGATCACTTGTGCCCCTGAACCTCTAAGCCTGGCTTCCAGAGTGAGGTAGTCACTCATGACCTGACCTAGACTACTCTGGGCCACATCATTTGTTCCCACATGCATGAGGATCATGGGATAGTAGTTGGTGGGCCTGATTAGGTCTGGAATCCTCACTGTGACATCTCAAATCTGATCCCTGGGCAGGCAGAATACTTCCCGTACTGTGGGATCTGGGTGGCAGATGGCTCCCTAGGTTCCTCTTAGGACCGAGTAGTCCACCACAATGACCCAACATGATGTCCTCCTCAGCTGTGGGGGGACATGTAGCACAGCCACAGGTAGCCTTCCAGTTGGGGGAGAAGGTTGTGGGGACATCCAGGCTTGCTTTCTGCACCTTCATAGATCAAGGTCCCTTGCCAGGTGTGCAGGTTCGCCCAGGGCACCATGGCCAGCAGCAGCAGTGGGGTGTAGTGAGTCAGGCACCCCATACAAACAGCACCTTTCACAGTGCCCAGGGCACATGCAATAGAGGCACACTTGGGGAGCAGCAGTGTTGCAGCAGGGGGCTGCCCCGGGGTGCCTCCTCAGAGAAGACCCATACAGGGAGGGTGGGGGCATGGGCATCTCATCATCCCCATCTTTGGAGCCCCATTCCCCCCAAGCCCAGGCACCATATGGGGACTGAGTGGCAGCGCAGCAGAGCAGTTGGCCTGCAGGGGGCAAGGGGTGGGGGACAGTGTCATCTGGAGCTTTGGCAGCAGGTGTTGTCAGGAGCCTTGCCTGTCCCACTCTGGGAACAGTGTGGAGGAGGCAGGCCGCCAGCCCCAGGGAAGTGAGAGGGGATTTGGTCAGTGGTCACCTGGGCCCTGGCCTGCTGGGCACCACATGGCCACTACAGAGCATCTTATTTCTGAAATATTGCAAACTCACACAAACAGCTTCTTTCTCAGGGCTCTGAAGGGCCTGAAGCTGCATGCAAGGGAGAGGCCGCACTTTGCAACTGGGATGTGACCTCAGAGATACCATCACCCACAGCTGGGGTCTTGCAGATGTGCTGGATTTGCCAGAGAAGGACCCTGGACAGGACCATCTTCCTGGACCACCTGGTCACAGCATTATAGGACCAGCAGGCAGATGCTCGGGCTTGATGGGTGGAGGACGTGGCCCACAAGGATGCACAGGACCAGTGCAAGGAGGTACAGGACTGGGGCAAGGAAGAGTGGGACCAAGGTGGTCCAGGAATTCCAGGCATAGGTAGTGCAGGTGGCAGATGTTGACCACAGGGTCCTGGACACCATTCTGGCCCTGGTGGTCGCCTTTGTGCCATCAGCTGCCCAGACCCTGACACCAGCCCTGCTTTCCCCCTGGCAGCCACCCACCATGCCTGGGAAGAGGTCCTGCACTGCTTCCAGCAGCCAGGAGCCCCTGGCCCAGCATGGTGCCACCCAGCCCTCCCACCTGGGCCTGCTGCTTGCCCCGCCTCCCTGCAACAGCACAGTCAGAGCTGCCAGCAGGGCCGGGACCACACATCAGCCCTGCTGGCCCTGGACAGTGCCTGCCAGAAAGGGAGCTGCCTGCACCAGTGGAGCATTGGCTGCTGTCACCCCTAGGTGAGCCCCAACCCACCATAGTTTCATAGTTTCATTGTAGCTAGAGTCGGAAGGGACCTAGGTAGATCATCTAGTCCGACCCCCTGCCTTGGCAGGAAAGAGCACCGGGGTCAGATGACCCAGGCAAGGTGTTCATCCAG
>NW_017728912.1:19119688-19123876 GCF_001723895.1 Crocodylus porosus
GCTGGGTTCAGATGACCCCAGCCAGATGCCCATCCAACCTCCTCTTGAAGACCCCCAGGGTAGGGGAGAGCACCACATCCCTTGGGAGCCCATTCCAGATTTTGGCCACTCTAACTGTGAAGAAGTTCTTCCTAATGTCCAGTCTAAATATGCTGTCTGCTAGCTTATGGCCATTATTTCTTGTAACCCCCAGGGGCGCCTTGGTCAGTAGAGCCTCACCAATTCCCTTCTGCACCCCAACGACGAATTTATAGGTAGCCACAAGGTCACCTCTCAACCTTCTCTTGAGGAGGCTGAAGAGGTCCAGGTGCCCTAGTCTCTCCTCATAGGGCTTGGCCTGCAAGCCCTTAACCATACAAGTGGCCCTTCTCTGGACCCTCTCCAGGTTATCCACATCCCTCTTGAAGTGTGGTGCCCAAAACTGGACCCAGTATTCCAACTGTGGTCTGACCAGTGCCCGATAGAGGGGAAGTATCACCTCCTTGATTCTGTTTGTCATGCAAACAAAATAGATAATTGTAGATAGTTCTCAAGGGGAAGAAGTTGTTTTTATTGATGGTGAGTGGGGTGGGTGGTGGAGGGACTCTGTTTGTTGGGGATGAGGGGGGCTCTGTGTGTTGAGGGATGAGGAGTAACAGGGGCTCTGGTTTATGTGAGGAAAATAAAGACTTGTTCTAACATGGGTACAGGGGGTGCCCAGGGCTCCCTCAGGGGTATTAAGGTGCCTCTTCACTAATGAAAGAAGCATGGGGAACAAGCAGGAGGAGCTTGCTGTCCTGCTTGCAAGTAGTAAAATTGACCTGGTTTGCCTAGTGGAAACATGGTGGGATGAAATATTTGACTGGGCATTAGATATAGAGGGCTATAGGTTGTTTAGAAGAGATAGGAAGGGGAAAAAAAGGTGGGGGGGGTTGCACTCTATGTTAGGGAACAGTATACCAGTTCTACCTTCCAAATGGGACCAGAGGAAGGCTTAACTGAGACCCTGTGGGTCAAACTTCAAGGACGGCGGGGGAAAAGGGATCTGGTGGTAGGGATTTACTACAGGCCACCACATCAGGAGGAAAAGCTGGATCTGGAATTTTCCAGGCAGCTTGGGGGGGCCGTGCATGCAAAGGATGTTGTGGTCATTGGTGATATGAATTACCCTGACATCAACTGGGGAGCAGCAGTCAGCCAGGTCTAGTCACTCACAATGGAACCCTGTCACCACTGCCAGGGGGTCATGCATATGGAGTATGGTGTCCCCCAGCACATCCTGGAGGGTGCGGCATACCTCCAGAATGGCCTCCCCAGTAACTGCCTTGCCCACACTGAGTAGCTGGCTGATGTACCGCAGGCTGGTGGGTGTGGCCAGCTTCAGTAGGGCAAGGGCCAGCCAGACACATGATGATATTCTGCCACTCCAGGTGTGGCTGGAGCTGCTCTAGAAGATCCCAGAAGGTGGCCTCAGTCAGCTGGAATGCATCCAGCCACTGCTTATAATCTCAGGTGTGCTGGACAACATTCAGCCACCAGTCTTGGCTGGTCTGGTAGGCCCAGGTGGGGTGGAGCTGGAGACCTAGGAGGGCAATGGCAGCCCTGGTGGTGACATCCTGGAGCCTGTTGTCAGCATCATTGCCAGAGTCCAACCAGGTGGACAGGGTCAAGGTAGTAGGTGGTGGCAGCAGTGGGCTTGGGATAGCATGCAGTGGGCAGGCAGGTGGTTGCTGGAAGTGTGGGAGCTGGGAGGGTCCAGATAGCCATGGACCAGGTGGCAGTTGGCACAGCAGGCCAGCAGGGTAAGTGCAGCAGCCAGCAGGAGCACTGACCACTGGTCATCACTGGGCAGGGGCAGGGACTGGAGCACCCATGCAGAGGGGAGGCACAGGCAGCAAGGAAAGTGATTCTGTGTGCTGTCCCTGCACTGGGCATGCTGGCTTGGCCAAGGAAGGGGCTGGCCAGAGAGCAGCATGTGATGCTGCCTTTTGAAGATGGCAGCCGGCTGGAGGCAGCTGCAGCCAGTAGACCTGTGCTTAAATTTTGCTTAAACTAGGGCTGTGTGAAGCTTTGGTCTCTGATTCGACTCAGAGGAGATTCAGCCCGATTCGGCTGCCAAATCTCCGAATCTGAATCGAATCAGGAGACCCTTTAATCTCTTTGAATTGAATTAGAAGCCTCCAATTTGATTTGGAGAGATTTGGACAGTTTAACGATTCAGCCATAGACACAGCTTTATATGCTTTTTCTATATACCTTAAGGTACCAGGCAGCTCATGAACACTGAGATGGTGGGGCAGATGAAGCGTTCCACAAGAGTGTGTGTGTGGGGGGGAGTCCCCAGCATGCTTGGCGGTGGACCCGGAAGTGGACCAGAAGCACTTCCGGTCCACTTTCGGATCCGCTGCCGAGCACACAGTGGCCCCACCACACTCCTGTGGGATGCTCCATCCACCCCACCATCTCAGTGTTCATGAGCTGCGCCTGATACCTCAAGGTACGTAGAAAAAACATTTAGAGCTGTATCTATAACCGAATCACTGATTCTCCAAATCAGAATCAAATCTTCAGATTTGGATTTGGCTGAATGGAATTGGGACAGTGATCTGAATCAGTGAATTAAATCACTGTCCCCCAAACTGGGCCGAATCCCAATCCAAATCTGAATCAAATAGCTTCACACACCCCTAGCTTAAACAGAACTGATCAAGACAGAATGATCAGGCCCTACAGATCAACTCTAAGCATAGTGAGAGTGAACCACGAAAGTCAGTGGAATTGTACCAGAAGTGTATTTAGCTCCATGTCCTGTCAAAAGCTCTACTTTGATCTAAAAGTGAAAAATGTCAAACACAGTTCAAAGTTTCTGGGGCATGCATGTGCAGGCTGATGGAAAGATGCGATTCATTTCTGCTCTATTTAGAATTTGAGAATTTAAATTGTAGCAATATTTTTATACTGTTGTATGAATTGTATGAATTAGAGGTTGTTTTATCCTAATCATTTCCTGCACTATCCAGAAAATGAGGGTTGGTGATAGTGGGTAGATTCAAAGTTTGTGAGAGGTGCTGAATTAACAAAGCTTTGGAAACAAATGGAACACAGCCACGGAATGTCCACAGAATAAAATACTGCAGTAATCCAACAAATAAAAGTTAATGTCAGAGGGCTAACTAAAAGTACAGTATTAAAGTATTGCCTCATTTCAGATTTAATCAAATAGAAAAATTCCTATGCGCTATCAAAGAAGCCAGGCTGAACAGATCAGGGGCTTATTTATCTATGCAGCATGGGTACAGGAACTGTAACAGCAGTGGGATGCTCCAAAAGGATGCTGTCTTTATCATAGTTGGGCCTTTCAGCTCTCATTTGAGGTGGCAAGATCCAGGAGGGCCTGGACTGAAACTGTTGAATTTACTCCATTAAGGCCAGAGTAGTATTTTAGTTCTAAAAAATCCATATTGAATGGTATTCCCCTAAAGTTCTCAGCTTTAGAAGTGCTCAGCTATTTTGAGGGTAAACCTAGGTTAATGTTGACATTAATGAGAACAGAATCAATCCTCAAAGTGCAGAACATGTATATGAACAAAGACAAGTTGAAGGCAATTGTTAATGGGTCACATCCATTAGTATGGGAGGACACATTTTCACAATGAATGGAGACACCACTTTTTAATCAAGTTTTCATGGTTTGCTCTGTATGTATTGGTTGCAATAGTGAATACAATACTTTTCTATATTGCTGTGAAAAAAGAGAAGAAGCTTCACAAAGTCCTTAATAGACTCATAATTGCTGTAACTAGCATATTTCCACTGATTTCCATGGCGCTATAATGGTTTATCCTGGCTAAGAATCTGCCTGAACAATTCTATGTCCTTTGTAAATCTCTCCCTTATGACCAATTCTAGCTACTAGTCTATTCAAAAGGTATTGAGACTAAAATGTATTTGTGGTTTGAAGTATTGAGTGGGGAGCATGGCTCTGCTGAACATGTCTGGGCATGTTGGGACTCCTCTGGATGAGTTTGCTCATGGTGTTTCCCCATGTGGGAGCTCGATGCCAAATTATATAGGACTTGAATTAAGGACAGGCTCAGACCTGTTCAATTTAAAACTTATATTGTTTCACAAAGTCATAAACTAAAGGAGGTCTGCTGGTTCACGAGGTTCCCAAATCAAGCCCTTGCTCTCTAACCCGGAGGCTAGGTG
>NW_017728912.1:19124281-19139798 GCF_001723895.1 Crocodylus porosus
CGTCATTGCGGTTTAGCCATGCAGTTTCCTATTCTTAACAATGTAAGCGGCATGTCTGCTATTTTTATCATTGTTTAAAGGTCAGAAGCTCAGTATTTTCATCTAAGGGTCAGAAAGTGATTACCAGAATGTCAATCGCTGAATCCTCAACCTCCTTGAAGCATTCTGGGAGTTTTAGTGCATTTTTTTTAATGCTAGGCCTTGCTTAGCATAAGCACTCTCTCACACCCCAGTTTTCTGTGGTCAGTGGTTGAAGTAAAATCGTTTGTGTCTTGGGTCCCCTTCCATTATGTCAGAGTCTCCAGAACAATGTGTGTGCATTAAATTTTGCATGAAAATCAGGAAAATGACAAATGAAACATCTGAATGACTTAAAATAGCATTTGCTGATGACACTATGAACCGTGCAGGAGTTTTTGAACGGTATCATTGGTTTAAAGAAGGATGATCATCGGTAGAAAGTGATCAGCATTCTAGGTGCCCTTCAACATCAGAAAATGATGAAAATGTGGCAGTGGTTTGCAGTTTGGTTTCAAATGATAGGTGATTGACTGTCCAAGAAATAGTAGAAGTTGAAATTTCTGTTGTTCATGTCATTCAATTTTAATTGGTGATTTGGGAAAGAAATGACCAGAAAAATTACCAGAAAAGTGGGTGTCCAACTTGGATGCTTCACCATGACAAAACACGTGCCCACTCAGCACAGCTTGTGAAGCAATTTTCAGCCAAATTATAGCCAAACACTGTATCCCACAAGTGCCACAGCCTCCATATTCACCTGATATGGCCTCATGCAACCTTTATCTCTTCCCTCAACTACAGAAAACCTTAAAAGGAAGAAGGTTTTGTGGTGTGGAAACCATAAAACAAAATGTAACTGAGCAGCTTTTAGCGATTCCACAAATTGCTTATCAGAGGTGCTTCCAACAATGGCAGAAACACTGGAAAAAGTGTGTGGCTGAAGAAGAAGCATACTTGAAGGAGATTAAGCTGAAGCCCCTGTACAGGAAACCCTCTTCATTTGCAGATTTGCAATTCACGGTTTCAAATATTTGCGGTGCGCTGTATCGACCCATGCTCTCTCCCCCCCGCAGTGTGATGACACTTTGTTACTGCACTCTGGTGATACTTTTACATTCAGTATGTTGCAGTATTTCAGCATTAATCCATACCCTTAATCATGGTACCTAAAAGAAAAGTGAATGATAGTGCAGCGAGTGAAGTGAGGATTCAGCCATAGTTTCATAGTAGCTAGGGTCAGGAGGGACCTGAACAGATCATCTAGCCTGACCCCCTGCCCCAGGCAGGAATGAATGCTGGTTCACAAGACCCCAGACAGGTGATCATCCAACCTCCTCTTGAATTTGCCCAAGGTAGGGGCGAGGACCACTTCCCTGGGAAGTTGATTCCAGATTTTGGCCACCCTAACTGTAAAATATTGCCTTCTGATCTCTAACCTAAACCTATTCTCCATCAGCTTATTACCATTGTTCCTCGTCACCCCACGTGGTGCTGGGGAGAAAAGGGCTCTTCCTATTTGCTGATGATCTCCCCTGATGAGTTTGTACGCAGCCACCAGGTCTCCCCTCAGCCTCCTCTGGCCAAGGCTGAACAGGTTCAGGTCCCTCAGTCCCTAGGGCCTGTCCTGCTGCCCTCTCACGAAGCGGGTGGCCCTCCTCTGAACTCTGTCCAGGCTGGCTACATCCTTTTTGAAGTGCAGCGCCCAGTACTGGACGCAGTACTCCAACTGTGGCCTGACCAATGTTGCATAGAGGGGGAGTATCACCTCTCTAAACCAGCTTGAGATGCATCTTTGGTTGCATGACAAGGTATGGCCGGCCTTGCTGGCTGCGGTCTGGCATTGGCAGCTCATTTTCATGTTGGAGTCAATAATGACTCCAAGATCCCTTTCTGCCTCTGTGCTTTCAAGGGGGGAACTCCCCAGCCTGTATGTATGCTGTGGATTCCTTTTCCCAAGGTGTAGCACCGTGCATTTGTCTACGTTGAACCCCATCCTATTCTCATTTGCCCACTTTTGTAGTCTGTCTAAATCTAGTTGCAGCCTCTCTTTCCCTTCAAGTGTGCCCACCTCACCCCACATCTTAGTGTCATCAGTAAACTTGGACAATGTGCTTTTAACCCCCTCGTCCAAGTCGCTGATGAAGATATTAAACAGCAGGGCCAGCAGGGGAGCTCATGCTCAGGGGCAACCAGCATGGGACCCCACTGCTCACATCTTACCAGGCTGAGTACGACCCATGCACCACTACTCTCTGGGTGCGCCCCATCAGCCAGTTTTTTACCCATCCAACTGTGTAGGCACCAATGCCACAGTCGCTTATTTTACTAATGAGAATGGGGTGAGAGACAGTGTCAAAGGCCTTCTTAAAGTCTAGAAAGACTACATCCATGGTGACACCATTATCCAAGGATTTAGTTACCTGGTCATACAAGGCAATCAGGTTGGTCAGGCAGGACCTGCCTTTGATGAACCCATGCTGGTTGCCCCTGAGCATGATCTCCCCTGCTGGCCCCCCACAGATGTGCTCCTTGATGATTCTCTCCAAGATCTGTTTATCCTACCCTGTTCATCCTAGCCTTTTATTGGTATAGAACAGCATTCGCAGATATCCCCATTTGCGGGGATCTCTAGAACGTATCCCCCGTGAATAGTGAGGGTCTCCTGTAAATAAAATATTTTGTATCCGATGGCATCAGTCTTGATACTTTTTGAGCAGCCCTCATACAGTACATTTAACCAACTGTGCCTCTTTTCCAACCCATATCAATGTAAGACCTTCTTCAGTAATGCCTTTTAATTAGGTTCCTTTACCTGAGATTTGTAAAATAAATCATATCCAAAAGTAAACCACATTTTTATGCATTATTCTTTTAAATCTGTATGAGATGCATTTTTATGAAACGAGGGAAATGATGTATTGCTGCAAAATATAGTACATGTTGTAACATTATCAGTATCCAGAACTATAATACACTGAATTGGCTCATAAAACTTGCTATATGTTACTATGCCCAGTTTGTTTATATTACTATATATTTCTCTTACACTTTTTTTGTGTCAGCTATGCTTTTTGTCTGAACATATGGCATCATATTTTCAAAAGACTCCATCCCATTGTGTGCTCTGAACTCTTTGGAGAATCCAGCCATAAGAATCACTAGCTTGATAACTCTTAAAAATCTGTTTCCACACATCCAGCAAGAAGTTCCTATATACAGTGAAACCTGCACAATCCAGTCACCCATAACCCCCTGCCATGTAATTTTTTCAGAGAGCACTCCAAGATATGTCCAAATGTAATGACTTGATTTGACTGGCATATCAAAGGTCTATTGTTCCATGGCAGTAAAGAGTCTGACACAAAGGTACTAAATTAAAAAAGGAACTCCCTTAATGGAATTCATAATCCTGAGTAAGAGCTCAGCCCTGCCCCACCAGATACAATGCCCAATCAGGTTCTAGTAATGAGGCATTCTCCTGCTGAAATCCAAGACAGAAATCTGGTAGACACTCTCAGAGCGCCAAATGCTTACCAACAGGATCTGGCTCTTCACAGAGCAGAATCATGGAAAAAGTAGGGCTGGAAAGGACAAGGCAGGTTCATTCCTATCTAAATCATCCTATACAAGTGCTTTTCAGCCTGGTCTTAAAACTACACAAAAAACTCTTTCATACAACTACCAGGCACAATGCCCCAAATCACCAAGAACATTCTCATTCGGCACAGATTAAGCAGAAGGGCGAGGAAACTGTCCATGTCCTGCTGTGGCAAGGACAGGAAGTAGTTTTTCAAATTTTCCTTGAAATAACAAAGGTACAACTGCCCATAGTTCATGTCAATCTGACTGTGGAGTAAAAGTTTTTCCTGATCCCAAATATGGTGATTAGTCTGACCCTAAGCAGAGGAGTAAGACCCTCTCATGAGAAACCTCCAGGTTTGTTTGGTCTCAGCAAGGGCATTGGCACACCCCACATAAAACTGCCAGCCTTGCCTGCAGCCAACACCTTTTGAGGAAGGTAAAAGAGAACCTTTAGCCATGTAGCAACAGAAGGGGGGAAAATTTCTTTCCCAGCCCTATGTGGCAATGATACCACTTTCTTTTGGCCAGAGGTGGTTGTGATATCACCATCCACCTATAAATATGTGTCCACCTAATATGTATCCACCTATTAACAATCCTACTTGTTAAAGCTTGCTGGGGAAGGCAGAACACTGCTTCTTATCCCACCATGGGGCAGATGATTTGCATTCTGCATGGTCCAGCGAGAGTGAAGCTAGCCCAGTTAGCATGATTCTGCACCGTCTTTTTTAGAGCACCACACTGCACAATTAATTTTCATTATTTTGAACACATATTTAAGTGATTTTGCTCTACCAATAACTTAAGGCCACATTTTGTGCTCGCTTCCTTCATAGCAGACCCAGAGCTATTCAGCTGAGGTCAGCAGACTCCAGTCTTATGTCCTTTTAACTAAAGCCAGAATTTAGCTCTTGTTCCCTGCTCTTAAAGAACTGCTATTAATTGTAGGGCTTCCTGAGGATTAATCTGTCCCAGTGATTAATCGTCTTCTGCTGGAAAAAATACAAAAATGGCCAGCATTATACTGCAAGATTAGTTTTACAGGTATGATTCTGGGTAGTTTGAAAATAGGTCATACAGGGCACATCTACACATGCTATTAATGTGAAGCAATAAACTGCAGTGCATATCACCAGGCATACCATTTGAACATGGGCTTGGAACCATAACGTGAAGCCAGAGAGGAGCAGCCCTGCCAGCCCAGGGCTGCTTTGCCTGTGTCAATGTGCTGCAGAGGGGCTGGCTGTGGCATGAGGGTGCTCCAGAGCAGGTCTAGCCGGTGGCAGTCCCTGCACTGAAGCCCTTTTGTGTCTCAGCCAGCTCCTCCAGTGCCTACACATGCGGTGCTGCAAAAAAAAAAAACTCCACCCTGGGGATAGTACTTGTATTCACAAGTATTCCCCTGCTGCAGAGTTTATGTAGACATGAGAGTTTACTGTGGAGCTAATTAGTCTACTCCACAGTAAATGTCTCATGTAGATGGGCTCACAGTGAAGTCAAGTATTGGGATTCAAGAAACATTTTTTCTTTGTGGTACATACAAAACAGCTATCCTGGCATTCAGACATGCACAGAAACTTCCAGGGTTTAATTGCATTCAAGAGGGCACAGTGGAAGAAGGGCCATAAATCCCTTCTCTTTGCACTAGCTTGTGGAATAAGAGAGGAACACAGAAGGCATGCCTACATAAGATTAATTCTACTGCACATTAGCGTGGCAGGAAAAACCCATGATAAGGCACTAATGCAGTAGAATTAGTTTACTGAGCATTAAAATAAAAAAAAGTGTGTGCCAGGTCCAATGCATAGTAGCATCAATTATGGTACATTAAGGGCTAGTACCTTTGATTACAGGTACTAAACTCAATGCTCCATAACTACTGCACACTGATGAACATGTAGATATGCCCAGAGATGAACAGGCTGCATTCCACAAAAATGTGAATCGGGGGTATCTTTTCTATGTTGGGCAGCTCAGATACACATTTGCTTTCACACAGCTCCCAGTGCTACTACACTAGGTCAGTGTAAGTATACAATGCACTAATCCTAGAGGTAAATATAGTCTTAATCTCATGTGATATAACAGTAATCAACACCTAGTTACAGTACTACAGCATCTAGATATTTTCCTAATTGATGTTATACCAATAACTAAGATGACAATGATAGAATATTACTATTTTTATTCTTTTAGCACCACTTTAAATATGCAGGACATCTTGAATCTAATGTTAATGTATATTATGCATACATAACATAATTAAAATAACAATAACAACAATAACAATAATTATTTTACAGTTAAAACAACACTTTCTGACTGGGCAGCTCAAAGTTATTAGCACATATTAATGAATTTAGTCTCTAAAACCTATATGAAAACAACTGAAGCAGGGAGGGTAAATGACAAATTAAAAGCAGGCTACACCAGACATACAATCCAATTTACAGCTGACAGGAGCCACAGAGGGTTTCGCCCCACCCCGGCTCCTACTTGGCCTGGTCCCCCAGGGAGCTGCACAACCTGAGTCACATGAACAGGACATGCAAACAGGCACGCTCGTCTGCCCAGCACGCGAGTTAGCGTGCAAGTTTGCACAGGAGGGTGAGCAGGAGGACACAAGGCTCTGGGCACTGAGCTGTACCCAAGGTCTGCACAGTAGTAGCCAGACTACTACAAAGACCATGGTGGGTGGGATACATTGTACCCCAAGGCTCCCCCCTGCACTTGGACTCCCCTGCTCTGACACCACCAGGGTCTGCACCCAAATGGAGCCCATGGTTCCAGTTTGTACCCAGATGGAGCCTGTGGTCCCTGCCCCCACCTGGGCGAGACTCTCAGCCCCGGCTTCCACTCAGACAGAGCCCCCGGCTCCATGTGGAGGGTGCCTAGCAAGACTGAAGGCAGCTGGGTTTGGGGGACTTTCTCTCGTGGGGTGTGCTCAATGGTGGAGGCCCTGGAGTGCCAGATTAGGGAGCTCCAGGCAATGGTCCAGTGACCGCACTCTATTAGGGACGTGAAGCAGGAGCTGGACTCTTACTTTCAGGCTCTCCACTTAATGGCTCAGGATGGAGTGGTGGAACCAAGGAACTGCCACCAAATCCAGATTGGGGTTGCCTGGACAACGGTTGTCTCCAGCCTAAAGAGGCACAGCACCAGGGTTACCACTCCCCTGGAGCTGCACAACCGCTTTATAATTCTCGCATGAACAGAGCCAGCAATAACACTGGCTCCAGCATGTGAGGATGCAGGGCCACCAACATCTGCACCTAAAAGAAGGCGCAGAGTCATTGTGGTGGATGACTCCCTCATTAAGGGGACTGAGGGACCAATCTGTCGCCCTGAACCCCTGGCCCATGAGGTCTGCTGCCTGCCTGGAGCCCGTGTCTGGGATGTGATGGAGAGGCTCCCCAAACTCATCCAGCCCTCCAAACATTGTCCCATGTTATTCATCCATGTGGGCACCAATGATATGGCACGAAGAAGTGTGGGTCAGGTCATGTGTAACTACAGGGCTCTGGGAGCAGGGCTTAAGGATCTGGGGACACAGATAGTTTTCTCTTCAATCCTCCCTGTCGCAGCACCAGGGCTCCAGGGGGATAGGTGCATCGGCGAGGTGAATAGAAGTCTCCAGTGATGGTGCCATCGTGAGGAGTTTGGCTTCCTCGACCACAGTCCAGACTTCAGAGAGAGCAGATGGTTGGGAAGGGATGGCCTCCACCTCATCTGGAAAGGGAAGAAGCTCTTCTCAGCCAGAATGGCTGACCTTGACAGGGCTTTAAACTGAGACCACTGGGGGATGGGCAGTTTATTAACAGTTCTAGCCCAGGTCATGTCAGCTGCACTACCAATAACTTGGGCAGCCCAAGGAAAGGTCCTGCTTCACCACTCAGGGAAGTATTGGGCTTCTCATGGCAGACTTAACTGCCTATATACAAATGCCAGGAGCTTGGGAAATAAGCATAAGGAACTGGCCTTTCTCCTATGTGAAAATGATTATGACCTGGTAGGAATTATGGAGACCTGGCAGGACTCCACCTACAATTGGTCGGTGGCAATAGAAGGCTACAACCTGTATAAGAGAGACTGGGTCAGGAAGAGGGTTGGGGGTATAGCTCTCTACATCAAGGATCAGATCACCTTCCTACAGATGGAGTTTCCAAACCAGGAAACCCTGAAACTCTCTGGGTCAAGATACAAGAAGAACATGGGGAGGGTGACTTACTTGTAGGAGTCTACTATAGACCTCCCCAACAAAAGGAAGACCTAGATTGGGAATTCAATAGGGAACTGGTTGAGGCCATGCGATCCCAATCCATGATCATCACGGGGGACTTCAACTTCCCTGACATCTTGTGGGATGAGCGCATGGCCAAATCTGCCAGGTCGCATAGCTTCCTCACATGCATTGATGACCTCTACCTAACCCAGGAGGTCTATGGTCTGACTAGGGGAAAGGCATTGCTTGATCTGGTCCTGGCCAATGGGGCGGACCTAGTGAGTGATCTGCAGATCAAGGGGAACCTTGGTGACAGCAACCATGAATTGGTCACATTCTTAGATCACTGAAGGGCAGGGAAACCCAGCAGTAAAGCAGAAGTCCTTAAATTTGGGAAGGCTGACTTTTGCAAACTAAGAGAATTGGTCAGTCAGGCAATTAGAGGCCATATCCCACCCATAGAAAAGGGAGTACACGAGGATTGGTCATTTCTTAAAAACATAATCCTTGAAGCACAAGGCAAAGCCATACTGTAGCAAAACCCCCAGTTTTTCTTTTTTTTTTTAAATTCATTTAAAATGCATTCCCACCCCATTCCCAACATTTCTGACTTTTTCTCTCCTTCTCTATTCCCTATAGATAAGTATAAGTAAGCTAAGATGTAGGATAAGCTTTAACATTTTATTTTAGGTGGTAAGTTTTATTTTTCCTTCCCCTCTTTGCAAATAAGTGCCCTGCTATTTTGATATAGATATCCACTGTTTTATAAGTGATAATTATTATGTTTGTATTGATTTTTTTTACTGCTTTTATATTGTATGATTACTGTTTTAGGCCTATACATGTAAGTTAGCATAAGTCATGACAAGTTTCCATCTTGTAATGTCAAGCCTCCATCTTATCCCCATGCCTGGTTGTGTCACCTGTGACTCATACTACCCCTCCTATGTAACTTGGTTCCTGAATGAATGGGGATGAATGATGGTGCTTGAGAGACAATGGCAGAAGGTCTAAAAATAGCTCCTTCTGAATGACCAAACCATCAACACCAATATCTGGACCAATGACCCAGCCCTTGGAACCACCCTCAGCATTCAAGAGACAAAAGATGAGACAACCCACCATTGTGCCAAGCTGCACATACTCAGCAAGAACACCTGGAACCCTCTGGAACAGGACTGAAATTGCCTGGATCTCCCCATAGGAGATCAGAGGTAGTCTACCCCATAAAAGGGAGTAGTGAAGATTGACTCATTGGGACACCCTCTCCACCTGAACCAGCACCATGCCAAACCACCTATCCACCCAGAGGCCCTGCTGGCGATCCCCGTCTGGACAACACCTACTGGACAAAAACCCCTTTCCAGCCTGGATAGGTAGCTATCACCCCCCACCCTCTCTTCAACCAAGGACTTGGACTCTGCTTCTCTTCCCTACCTGGATTCCAACCCTTCCACTAAGTCTCTTTCTCCTGCTGCCATTGTGAGTGTATGTGTATGTGTGTGTGTGTGTGTGTGTGGGTGTGTGACCAATAACTTCATGGGGCTGTGTAGTATGTTGTTTGTTTAATAAACCTGTTATTTGGCCCCCTGAGTCGGGTTTTGCTTTACTCTGCTTTATGGTTCAGCCCTGCTCCAATCTCTGATCCTCACCCCTCTAACTTCTGTCTCATTTCTCCCTTCTTGCTTCTAGCTCACTGCCACCTCCAACACCTGTCCTGAGCTCCTCTCTGCCCCCAAACCCCCCTGTTTCTTTGCCACTGTCTTATCCCCACTGCCTTTCCCCCTGAGCAACCAGGTTTCTGCCTCAGTTTCTTTTCTGGCAGTCTCCTCCTTGCGACCAGGCTTTTTTTTCCCCTTGCACCAGTGACCTTGAGTAACCCTGGGGCCACTTGATCTTAAGTAAACTCAGTTCCTCAGCTACCTTCTTTCTAGTCCACCAGTTCTAATCCCAGTTCTTGCAACTTTCACTCCCTACACTTTAACTTTCTCTCTCTCACCTTAACCTTCCCCCAGGTACCCCAACCACACACAGACACACTGTACCATCCAAGTTAGGAATTTACCTGTGTGTATGTGTAGGTGGGTTGTATGTGTGTGAACTGGTGAGTGTGTGTGTGTGCATGTGTGTGTGTGTGTGTGTGTATGTTATTGTGTGCATGATATACAAATTATTGATCTGTGTATGTATACTGAGTGTGCGGGTATGGCCAACTGTTTTTTGTCTAACTTTCGGGGTGTATAGTGTATGTGCTTGAATTGGTGATAGGTATGCATGTACCTAGGCTGATTTGGATGTGAATGTACCTGAGTTGGTAGTGTGCATGTATGTATGCACCTAACTGATTTGTGTGTTTGTATATGTTCAATTGTGTCACACCCTCCTGTCTAACAGCGCAATATTGAGATCCTGAAAGTTGGCCTGACCTCACAGACAATCCAGTCAACAGAGAAGAAAGTCCCCATGGCTGAATAAGAAACTCTTGGACCGTATTAAGCTCAGAAGGGCAGCCTATACCAGCTGGAAAACAGGAAGCACTACCAAAGAGCATTATTCTGCACATGCCCACACCTGTAGAGAGCAATCGAGGAAAGCCAAGGCACAAACTGAACATAGGCCAGCTACAGGAATCAAGGACAATAAAAAGTCCTTCAGGTATGTGGGAAGTCAGAAAAAGAACACAGATAGCATTGGGCCCCTGAGAGATCCAATGGGGCAACTGACTTCTGATGCCCAAGAAAGGGCAATTTCCTAAATTACTTCTTTGCATTAGTTTTTTCACCCCCTTCCCCACCGCCCCCCAGGAGGATCACACTGTCAGGAATGGCACAAACCAATCCGGGAGCGGGCAGCAGGCCTAAAATTGAGGATCAGGTGGGGGAACACCTTGAGGAACTGGACATTCATAAGTCTGTGGATCCAGATGGAATGCGCCCAAGAGTTTTGAAGGACCTGGCAGACATCATTGCATCCTCCTTGGCAGAGATATTTGAAAATTGTGGCACTTGGGCAAGGTCCCAGATGACTGGAAAAGAGCCACTGTGGTCCCTATCTACAAGAAAGGGAGGAGGGATGACTCGGGGAACTATAAACCAATCAGTCTTACGTCTGTCCCTGGAAAAATCCTTGAGAAAATTGTCAAGGGATCCATCCATCCAGACTGACGGAAGGCAAGCTTCTGAATGCCAGCCAACATGGCTTTGTGACTGGCAGGTCATGCCTGACCAATCTCATCGACTTGTATGACCAGAAAACATGTGCCCTGGACAAGGGAGATGATGTGGATGTCATATACCTGGACTTCAAGAAAGCCTCTGACCTAGTTCCTCATGATGTCCTCATGGTTAAGCTGGGGAACTGTGGCCTAAATCAACATATGGTCCAATGGCTAGGCAACTGGCTACAGGGTCAGACCCAAAGAGTACTAGTTGAAGGGAGCAAATCAAGGTGGCGCAGGGTGACCAGTGAAGTCCCTCAGGGCTTATTACTTGGACTGGTACTCTCTAACATCTTCATTAATGATCTGGGTATGGGAGTTGGATGTGAACTCACCAAGTTTGTGGACGATACCAAATTATGGGGGAGGGCGGTAACACTGCAGAACAGGCTGGGGATACAGGCCGACTTGAACACTCTCAAGGTGGGCCAGTCAAAACTTGATGGCCTTCAATGCAGGGAAGTGCAAAATGCTGCACCTCCATAGGAAGAACCCTCAGCTTACTTACAGGCTGGGCGGTGCTATGGTCACTTGCACCACGACCAAAAGCAACTTGGGGGTCTTGATTGACCACTAGATGACTAGAAGTCACCAATGTGATGCCTTGGCTGTCAAAGTTAACCAAACTCTGGCATGCATCCACCAATGCATCTCAAGCAAAACCAGGGAAGTCATCCTCCCACTTTACTCGGCCCTGGTGAGACCATAGCTGGAGTATTGCATCCAGTATTGGGGCTCCCAGTTCAGGAAGGACGTGAAGAAGCTTGAGAGAGTCCAGAGGAGAGCCACTCATATGATCCATGGCCAGGAGGGAAGGCCATAAGAGGAGAGGCTGAGGGACTTGGGACTCTTCAGTCTGGAGAAGAGAAGGCTCATGGAGGATTTGGTGGCAGCCTACAACTTCATAAGAGGGGTACATCAGGACTTGGGTGAACACTTGTTCACCAGAGCTCCACAAGGGATAACAAGGTCTAATGGCCATAAACTCCAGGAAGACTGATTTAGACTGGATATAAGAAAAAAGTTCTTTATGGTGTATGTATCCAGGGTCTGGAACAACCCGTCCCCTCCCCCGCCCTCAAGGTGGTGCAAGCACCTACTCTGGATTCCTTCAAAAAACATGTGGATTTATTTCTTCCTGGGGTCACTTAGTCCCAGCTGACTTCCCAACTATTTGGGGGTAGGGGGTGGGGAGGGCTAGATCCAATGATCTCTTGAGGTCCCTTCCAGTCCCTAATGTCTATGAAATCTACGAAATCTCTTGGTTTCCAGTCCTGTCTTTAACCATAATAAGTGTATGTTTATTCTTAAATACAAGCCCAATTCCTTTTGGGCCTGATCCTACTCTGAAGTCAGTGACAAAATCTTCTGTTGACTTCAGTGACATAAGACTATGTTTTTTGGATTTCAGAAATTCTACCCAAATGAACGAGGGGAAGTACCACAAACCCACCATAATCTCTATTCTACTAAGGGATTTACATTTGGTTTGAACAGATCAGGTAGTGTTCAGGGCTGATCAGCCAAGTTAGGGTCTAGAGTACCAAAGAAATACAGCAATTCTGTATACACCCTTTGCTACTCAGGCTACTAGGGAAGTGCTTGTACATGTGATGGCGGTTTAGTCCTTCAGGTTGCATTCTGTGCCCCACAAAATGAAATGGTGAGTTTTTAACTGAAACCTCACCATTTCAATTTCCATCCATGTGATATGGGATTGTCCTGGGGGCCTCAGGTGCCTGCCGAAGACAGAAAGGGCAGGGGACAGATACTTTTTTTTGGTGCAGCCTGCCCACCTCTTCCATGGCTGGGGGGCCATTAATCTGGGCCATTAATCTTTCAGCTCACCCCCAGCTGTGGGAGAGGTGGGCAGACTCCGCTAGAAAAAAAAAGGAACGGACCCCTCACCACTTCTGTCTTCAGCAGGTTCCTGAGGCCGGTAGGATGCCAGGCGCTGCACAGGAATAGGCTGGCTTACTCCTGCAGCAACACTGGAAAGTGTCGGGGGGCAGCCTGCTTTGCTGGCAGATGGAAAGATGGTGGGGATGGTGCATAGGGTGCTGGAAGCCCAAGTGGGCTGCTAGCTGCCCCAGCTTGGAAGTGCCTGGACCCACCTGAGCTTCTAGCACCCTGTGCACCACCCCTGCTGCCTTCTCTGGCTACCAGCAAGGCCAGCCATCCTCTTTCAACCTTTCTACACTGCCCCGGGGGCAAGACAGCCTGTTCCCAGGAGACCCCAGGCATCCTGCCAGTCACAGGAGCCTGCTGAAGGCAGAAGCAGTGAGTGGGCTCAATCCTTTTTTTCTGCGGAGCCAGCCCGCCACTCCTGTGGCTGTGGTGCCAGCTGCAATGTTCCAAATTGCAATGTTGCAAAACATCAGGATGTCATTTAGTTTGCAACAATGCAAACTCATTTAAAACCCACAAAACTCAGGTACATGTAATGTGCGACACTATTAAGCCACACAAAGGGAAATTTTCATCACGTGTACATCGTGACATCATCACATGTGCAAGCACCCTGAATTTTCCAGAGAGAACTAAAATATACTCTTTCCTGGAAGAATTCTCACAGCCGCCAATGTGAGAGTCTGCCCTTTCAACACTAAGGCCTGGATTTGGCTATTGCTAACGCTGATGAGGCTAACTAGTTCTCTCCAGATTTTTCCTGAGATGAACACAAGGAAAGCTCAGGGAGGACAGGTAAATCTTACAGATGGGTGAAAGAGGACAGGAAGGCCATAAGGGCAAAGGTGAATCAGTGTATAACTCCTTGGGAAAAGGAAGCTCTTTTTCATAAAATAAGTGCTCATAGACAAGCCCTGGGGCAAAGGAATCATTGACCCAAATTCCGTCACTCTTACTCATATTTAGTAATATGACATCAGTTGAACTGCATGGTAAGTAATGTAGTAGATGACTAAAAGCTGGATGTAAATAAAAGAGGTTCCCAATCCTTCTGAGTTAGCACGCAGCTGCACACAAAGCATAGCGACAAAGTGCATCTCCTTGGTTTAGCTTTCCTACGGTAGCCCTTTCAATCATATTAGCATCCCGATCTACTTTAAAAAAAAACCCAAACAAGAACATTATGCTTGTTCCTGCTAGCAAAAAAGAAAGTGAGAGAATAGTCTTGTGTCTACTTCACATAGAAGGTGCTCAGATACACTTTTTAGGGGTGACCATTTAAAAACTAAGACAGAGTCTGTAAAAGGTTAATTGCCCAAACTGCTAAACTGTTCTTTCTTGTATATTAAAGTGTGTGACATTATTTAAATTGCAAAGTACAATACCTGTATAGACCTGTTCTTATTTTCTTCACGGCTTCCAGATGGTGTAGAGCAAATTATTTTGCTACTCAGAACTTCAGTTTTAATCAGGTGACTGTAAATGTAGGCAGAGCTTTTTGTTTCTCATTCAGCTGACTACAAAAATTAGCTCCACTGATCAAACAAAAGAACAGAAAAAAAAGCTTAGCGATCACTTCCCCCTTTAATTTTTTCTGGGCAGCTTATTTATTGCTGGGGAATGTTTTTAGTATACCAAAAAAAGATATATTTAATACTTTCAAAGTGTCATCTTTGGCTGTTATAAGAAAATATAAGATGACCTCCAGATTTTCAAATCAGCGAGCATTCACTTACACCTGTGTAGTTTCATCAACGCCAAAGGAATTAAACAGTATAACTGAAGATCAGCTTTAATCCACTGTACCTGCTTTTCTTTATAATGCATTTAGGTGGGGTCATGTTGTACAATAACAGAAGTGAAATCTTTCCTTCTGGAAGACTTTGATTGCCCCAGTCCGCAACCACAATGAACAGGCACAGCAGTCTGCCAACATGCTGTCTCTCCCTTGAACAGTGCACTGATTCTAGACCAGACCTCTGCACTCATGCAGATTCTT
This sequence comes from Crocodylus porosus, assembly GCF_001723895.1. Taxonomy (NCBI): domain Eukaryota; kingdom Metazoa; phylum Chordata; order Crocodylia; family Crocodylidae; genus Crocodylus; species Crocodylus porosus. The sequence goes on from NW_017728912.1 coordinate 19,139,231, forward strand.
TACTGAAACCAGACCTATCAGGAAATCTAATAGCAGGGTCAAACTGAAAGCTGCCATCTCTGGAATAGAAGCTGGTGGCCATTTGGCATCCTCATTATTATCCAGGAAAGGAGAGTCAGCCATTTTGTTCATGGAGATACAGTGATACCATTTGTGCTGACTATAGAAGTAACAAAATCGCACAGAAGAGGTGGTAGGAAAAGAGTACAAAACTGCTTGAAAACACTTTCCTCACTTCAGTTGCCAGACAAACAATTTGTTTTAAGGTTGTTAGTATATATCAATGACTTAAGGGGAAAAAAATCAAACTGTGTAAGCTATATTTTCCAATTGCTCAGCAATTACCAGCTCCTGTTGTTCGCACACTTTCCAAAATCTGGTCACTTCACTTAGGTGTTTAAATGTGATGAGGGTACTTTTAAAACTGCCGCTTTTACATATACACAAGCAGAAAGCCAGGAAGCTCAGAGACAAAGTTAGAATTAAAACATTATTTCAGAAGTATGCAGAGTACATAAGCATAAGCAATTTACTCTGCCTTTGAATTCCTACCAGTTCACCCCCTATA